>NC_086153.1:280310914-280615729 GCF_035149785.1 Candoia aspera | reverse complement strand
TTGATTCGGTTAGTTGGTTCAGAAAGGAAAGGTTTATTGTACGCATTTGCAAAGGCGGGTTCCCTCCTGAGAGAGAGAACCCTGAACAACCAAAACTTTAAGCTTATATACCCTATCTGTCCTCCCCCTCCTCCGAGGGCTCAGCTCACAATCTTCCTGTTTTCCCAGACATTTTGCATTGTCCTATACATTTTTGAACTAGTTATTAGATTTATGGGTCTGTGGGATGATTTCCGCAGACCCTTTCCCATCCTTGTTTCAAAGTCTTTCTTTATTCAAACATATATATGTATATATATATAGGCGCCAACCATCCTACACACAATCAGCTATAAATTCTTGGCCTAATTTTATCTGACATCCATATCCTTAGTCTCAGGTGTTCAGGGTTCAGGGTCCGTTCACCCATCTGTGTCTAACTTCCCCTTTAGCTATGAGTTTGAGGCACGTGTACGCTTTTCACTTCTTTCTGGGGCTTTTCTACTGCCTCTACTTCTCACAATCCCCCCTTTTCTTCTTCATCCTTGTCTCAAACTCAAGTAACATCATTCGGGCCTCAGCCTCCTTTCCTTTATTCCAAAGGTTCCCTATCCAGGCTGTACATTCAGGTAAACACTGGATACAACAACACATAATCAATAACAAAACAATAAAACCAATCCCAATTAATAAAAGTTGTTTGAGCCAACCCCAACCTGGCAGCCAGTTCCACAGCCAGTTCCAGTCTCCCTCCGAAATACCCTGCATGCTCCAGGCTTTGTGATGTTCTTGTACTGATTTCTCCATTGCTACAATCGTGTGGGTTATATTAGCTTGAAAATCAGAAATATAAACACAGCAAGAATCCCCTATTAGAGCGCAAACCCCTCCACTGGAGGCTAAAAGTAAATCCAAAGCCTCCCGGTTTTGCAACACAACCTCTCTCATTTGTCCCAATTCTTGGTTCAATTGCTTAAAGTTTTTGATAGATAAGTTGAACATTCCCTCAGTCCAATTACTTAATAGAAGGATGTCTCGGTAGTTTAGGCCCACACCCAGATTAGCCCAAATCGCTCTCCCTATGGCTTCTCCTACTCCTCCCGACAGAGGGCTCTTCACCTTCCTCTTGTTTCGGATCCTCACCTGGGAAAGCTGGGGGTGAGAACCAATTCCCATGGCTGGCGTAATTCTTCCTATAGTACAAGTTCCAAACCATCTGGGTGGTAAGCCTTTATAAGCCTGCCTCCCACACAAATACCACAAACCCCGGGGCAAGAACAAGTACCCCCCATTCGTCATGTTACCCTGGACTGAGGTATTCTGTATGCCTGACATGGACCCTAAAATATGACACGGCATACTGCCGGTCACATTAGTGTAAGTACTCCCAAACTCTCTATTACATTTGGATATATCAAGAAATCCATTTCCTATAACATTTGCTTCCCACATTTGGTTACACCAGGGATATTTGCCCAGGTTCAGACCGGGTCTAGTATTACTTCCTTTAATCCCTTTTAAACAAAGGGGTGCCAACCCATATCCTCTGATCCCCACCAGGGCTACTGTATTGTCTTCTTCCGCATAACTTAGCCCAGACGGATTCGTTGTCACAGTTCGCGTCCATTCACTAGAGTTGCAGGGCCACACTTCCCAGGGAATCCCTTTCATTGTGGTGGGTGCCAATTGTGAACAGATCCAACAGTTACTTTTATTCAGTAATCGGGCATGCTGTTCCATTCTCTGTAACCATCCATTCTCAGCCCAATCCTCATATGCATGACCCTGTCTCCGTAAATAACATGTTAACAATAATACAAACAAATATGCCCCCACTCTCATGTTAGTGCATCAGTCTCTTAATTTCTCTTAAAAGTGATTTTCAATGGTTGTCCTTCCACTGGGGTTGCCTTCCAGGAATCATCCAATGGTGTCGGGGCCGCTTTCACTCGGCTGTAATGCGTCCAACCACCTTCCCGGGTACGGATTGCTGACTCAGTGGTGAGCAGTACCTGGAAAGGTCCCTCCCAGCTAGGCAGCAACTTCTCACTTTTCCAAGTTTTTACCAGGACCCAGCCTCCAACTTCATAGGGATGCTGACTTCCGCTCAATGGTGGTCGCTGAGCTAGCAGCCCCTGTTTGTGGAGAGAACACAAAGACTGGGACAGGGTCTGCAAATATTTTCGGAGGAACAAATCTTTATACTCCGGAATGGGATTTCCCAATTTTGCCAGATATGGGCGTCCCATCAACATTTCAAAAGGTGATACCCCAATATCTTTTCGGGGGCAGGTTCGAAGTCTCAAAAGAGCTAGGGGTAAGTTCTTCGGCCAAGGCAGCCCATTTTCCAGCTGCAACTTTGCCAGATGTTTCTTCAATTCCCCATTCGCCCTTTCCACTTTTCCACTAGAAGCTGGATGCCAAGGGGTATGCAGTTCCCACTTGACCTGCAAGGCAGCCATTACTCCCTGTAGGAGTAAAGTGGGTACCTTTGTCTGAGTCCACACTTTCCATCATCCCATATCTAGGAATAATATGTTCCAACAATACTTTAACCACTACCGCTGCCGTAGCCCTTCGAGTGGGGAAAGCTTCAACCCACCCCGTTAGGTGGTCCTTAATTACCAGCAGATACTTCCAGCCTCCCTGAACTGGCAGTTCGGTGTAATCAATTTGCACTTTCTGGAACGGCCATGTCGCTGGTTGTCGTCCACCCATCTCCCTCTTTCTTGCTGCCTTCTTGTTTACTTTTAAACATACCAAACATTTCCAACACACCCCATGTGCCATGGTCCACATCCCTGGGCACCAATAGTTTGGTGCCATGGCATCCACCAAAGCTTGAGTTCCCCAATGACCTCCCTCATGCACCTTTTCCAAAATTCCTCTCATCACCCCAGGAGCTACTACCTCCGCTCCCAGACTGGTTTTCCACCCTTTCTCCATTTCCACACACCCTTCCTGAAGCAGCAGCTCCTTTTCCTTGTCGCCAGGGACCCATGGGGCATGTTCCTCCGGCTCCAAGATTGGAATTGCCACCATTTGCAGTTTTACCATTCCTGTGGCTTCTTTAGCCCATTTATCTGCCCACTTATTTCCTACTACCTCAGGGGCACTCCCCTTCTGATGAGCTGCTACATGTACTATAGCCACCCTCGAGGGCAGGCAAAGGGCTTCCAGCGTTTGCTGCACAAGCTCTACCTGTTCTACTTGTTTCCCATCTGCCTTGATATACCCCCTTTCCTGCCATATTTTTCCAAAGGTATGTACTACACCCCACGCATATTTGGAATCTGTCCAAATAGTCACCGGCAATCCCTCTGCCAATTCCAAAGCCCTTTTTACTGCATATAGTTCACACCTTTGAGCTGACCAATGTGATGGTAGACCCCCCTTTTCTATTACCTCTCCTCCCCCTGTCACTACAGCGTACCCTGAATTTCTTTTCCCTTCCTCCACCCTACTTGATCCGTCTGTAAACCGAACTTCTCCCTCTCCTAGGGGCACTTCCTCTAGGTCTCTTCTCACCTTTGTCTCCATATCCATCAAAAGGGAACAATCATGATCCTCGGGTTCCCATTCTTTTCGCTGACCTATTAGGAACTCTGCAGGATTCAGATTTTTGTCTGTCCCAATAATCACATTCTGACTTGTTCTCAAAATAGTTTCATATTTTAGCATCCGACCTTCGGTCATCCAAGTGGTGGCCAGCTGGCTTAAGACTGAAGTTATCTGACGAGGAGAGTGCACTATAAGTGCCCCCCCAAAAGTCAACTTTTTACTTTCTACTACCAACACCGCAGCGGCTGCTACTGCTTGCACACACGCCGGCCATCCCCGGGCCACAGTATCCAGCTGTTTACTAAGGAAAGCCACCGGTCGGTAGCATCCTCCCCTCTTCTGGGTTAATACTCCAATGGCGGTTCCCTTGGCTACAGTCACATACAGATGGAAAGGAAGCTTCAGATTTGGCAGTGCCAATACTGGGGCAGCAGCCAGGGAGCATTTAAAACCTCCCACTGCCGTCTGTCCTCCTCATTCCATTTGATCTCTTCAGTCTCCTTGTCTCCCAATTTTTCATACAAAAACTGAGCCAACACCGAGAACTGATCCATCCAAATTCTACAATACCCTAACAACCCTAGGGCCCTCCGTACCTCGGTCTTAGTACGCGGGGGTTCTAGACTCATGATTCCCCGAATCCGTTCCGGATCGAGGGACCATTTACCCTGAGAAATATAGTGTCCCAGATATTTTACTTTTTGCTCCACAAACTGCAACTTCTGTTTTGACACCTTTAGCCCTTGTTCATTCAGCCAATTCAATAGCTGAATCGACTGTTCGCATACTTCATGTTTCTTTTTTCTGGATAACAATAGATCATCAACATACTGAATCAAAGTAACCCCCTCCCCACTGTTTTTGGTGAAATCTTGGAGCTTTTCCTCCAATGCCGCCCCAAACAGCAGCAGGCTTCCAGTATATCCCTGGGGCAGCACTGTCCACCTTAGCTGTCGCTTTCTTCCCGTTTCTGGGTCTTGCCACTCAAATGCAAACAAGGGTCTACTTTCTTCATTCAAAGGGCAAGACCAGAATGCATCCTTTAAATCAATCACTGTAAACCATTTGTCTTCAGGCGGTATTTGCCCCAGGATGGTATAGGGGTCGGGGACAGTAGGAAACCGAGGTACTACAATTTCATTTATTTTCCTTAAGTCCTGCACCAACCTGTACTTCCCATCCTTCTTTGGTACTGCCAGGATAGGGGAGTTAAATGGTGACATGGTTGGCTCCACCAGCCCCTGATCCAATAGGGCGTCTATAACAGGCTTCAATCCCTCCCGCCCCTTCTTACTAAGAGGATATTGAGGGGTCCATAGTTTAGTTATTCCAGGTTTGACTGAAACATGGATTGGGGAAATATCTAGTTTACTCATCCCCCCATGTTCTGCCCAAACATTTGGGTCTATTTGGTCCTCCTCTACCTCAGTCAAAAGTCACATCTGAACTTCCCCTTTCCTATTCCACAACTCAAACCCAAACACATGCAACAAATCCCTCCCCAGCAAATTAACTCCTGACTGAGGCAAATATAATAGATCCACTAATACCTGTGTATCCTCTTGCTCCAACTCAACCCCCTTCAACAGTATAGCCTGCTGGGGTTCTCCACTGACCCCTATCACCTTTATTGTTTTACTTTGTTGCTCCGTTTTTCCTGGGACTCGATCACAGATGGAAGTGCGACTGGTGCCCGTGTCTACCAGAAACGTCCATTCGTGGCAGTCAGGACCCACTAACAGATTTACCAGTAGCTCCCCGTGGGTCCCTCTTGGGGAGCCGGAACCGCCCTATTCATATAGGGCATATTCCCTTTCCTGATTTTCCCCAGGGCATCCCCGAGCGAAGTGTCCCTCTTTTCCACACTTAAAGCATGTCCTACTGCCAATTCCTTGCCCCTCCCGAGGCTGCAGCTGCGAATATCTGGGACGCCTTTGAGGTCCTCCTGGATACCGCGTTTTTGGTTGAATGAATCGGTTTGAGTTTCCCCCTTGATGGTTCCAGTTCTTTTTTGTTTCATTTCTGTTAGCAGCTTGTACTGCAGACATCATCATCTGGGTCTTTTGTCTGGTTTTAACTGAGTCCCTATTAACATATACTTGCTGGGCTAATCTTAATAAATCAGTAATTCCGGTCTCAGTCCACCCCTCCACCTTCTGAATCTTCTTTTGAATATCGGGCCAGGCCTTAGTCACAAACTGCATTTTTAACAAAGTTTCAAAGGCTTGAGTATCCGGTGCTATCCCAGAATATTTTGCCAATCCTTCCCTCAATCGGTTACAAAACTCGCCTGGGGGTTCATCCTTTCCTTGAGTTATTTCAAAAGCCTTAGTCAAATTCTTCCCCTGAGGCACGGCTGTCTTTATGCCTTCCAAAATGATGCTTTTTAGATCCCTCATATGTGTTCTATGAACTTCATTGTTTATATCCCATCCAGGATCATTTACAGGATATTTCACATCAGCCGCCACCGGATTAGGTTGCCCCCCTGCTCAGCGATCCCACACCCCCATAGCTGATCTCCGGATCAAAGCTCTTTCCTCCGGAGTAAACAGATGTCCCAAAATATATTGCCACTCAGCATAAGTGTAATCTGAGGGTCCCACGAACAACTCTAGAGCTTCCGATACCGCACGAGCGTCCTCATGTAGGTTTGGAAGACTTTTCTTCAGGTCCCATAATTCTGACGATTTAATTGGCACTGTCACAAAAACAGTGACAGGGGCTCCCTGAGCGGTGAGCCCGTTAGGGACTTCTCTGACTGGGAAGGCTGGGACGGGATTGCCCGGTCTCCCACCCAAAGGCAAATTGTCCAGATCCCTCTGGAGCTGGGTCAGTTCCCTTCGCAGGCCAGGATAGGCTGGGGGAGCCCCGGCCGCCGCCTCCGGCGCCTCCGCTGCCTGAGGTGGGGGCGCAGGAGCTGATGCGGGGGATCTCGCCAACCAGTCCTCATCACTGCTTTCTCCTCCCTTACTTATAAACTGGGCAGCAGGAGGCATGGGTCCCTCCCACTGCACATGATACCATACTTCTATATACGGGATCTGGTTCGTCAGTCCATGATCCTCAATATAGATTTTTACCTGATTAATCCAATACACATCGGTCATCCCTTCCGGATTCCAATGGTAGGGATCCCCTGGATCCACAAGAGGATACTTTGGCCATTCCTTCATACACAAACAAATCATCTGGGCTTTTTCTAACCCGTCTACAAATTTCCTCAGGTGCACCATATTCCACTGCTGCAGCAGCTGGCCCAGTGGGGAATCGGGCGGGATCCTTGGCCCTTTCTTACTCCCCTTCGACTTATTAACCTTGCTCTGTCCAGTCCCCATAGTCCTTTCTTAGTCTACACTTCCCGTCCACTCTCCGCCTCCCAGAGACGAGAGTCCTTCAGAGCGTCCAACGCTCGGGTTCCACCCATTCCTGACCTCCGGATTTGCAACAACTCACCTGTTGAATGTCCCAGATGCAACAGCCCTTCCTGGTCCTTTGTCCCTCTGAACCGTCGGGTTAAGCCGGAGCCGTGAGGGTCGGGACCGGCGCAAAGGGAGAGGTCCTCTCAACAAAGGGAGAGGGTGCGCACTTACCAAATCCCTCTGCTCGATTCTGGCACTGTCACGGCTCCTGGCTGCTCGCCAAATTGTCAGATTCATGTTAAGAATTTCAGCTTGACTCGGTTCGTTGGTTCAGAAAGGAAAGGTTTATTGTACGCGTTTGCAAAGGCGGGTTCCCTCCTGAGAGAGAGAACCCTGAACAACCAAAACTTTAAGCTTATATACCCTATCTGTCCTCCCCCTCCTCCGAGGGCTCAGCTCACAATCTTCCTGTTTTCCCAGACATTTTGCATTGTCCTATACATTTTTGAACTAGTTATTAGATTTATGGGTCTGTGGGATGATTTCCGCAGACCCTTTCCCATCCTTGTTTCAAAGTCTTTCTTTATTCAAACATATATATGTATATATATATAGGCGCCAACCATCCTACACACAATCAGCTATAAATTCTTGGCCTAATTTTATCTGACATCCATATCCTTAGTCTCAGGTGTTCAGGGTTCAGGGTCCGTTCACCCATCTGTGTCTAACTTCCCCTTTAGCTATGAGTTTGAGGCACGTGTACGCTTTTCACTTCTTTCTGGGGCTTTTCTACTGCCTCTACTTCTCACAATTAGCTTACCCAACCCCTACCTACAACAGATAGGAAATGGCACTATGTCGTATATTCTTGAAATGTATACATTTCATGTCTACTGCTGTTATTGTTCCAAATTTGGTCACTGCTTTGGTTCTGGTGCAAGGGAGCAGCTTTTACCGTCCTTTCAAAAACTGCTTTCTCACATATTTCCATACACAAAGATGGCTTTCCAAAATACATGAACTGCTTGAGAAGGAACCTGGTTCGAGCTGAATCTTCCTTTTTGTTTGCAATACAAATATAAGGATTACATTAGATTACTGCCAAATCCTTTTCTCAAAATGCAAGGAATATTTTTTTTCTCTCAGTATCAAAATTCTTCAGAGCCAAAATCTGGAAAAACAAGTTGTAGTGCTTTGAACTACATGAACACCTCACTTTGGAAATACCTCAAATCCCTCTTATCAAAAGTGGAAGCAATTAAGATCCCTTTTAAAATGGATGGCATTGATTCTCTTTTTTTCATGCTTAAATTCCTTTGGCTTATTATTTATTACTTCTTTTCTCCTCTGTGTCTAATGTTGCTTACCCTCAAAAATGTTTGGGGTGTGTATGTGTGTGTTCGTGGGTGTGTTTGTAGACAGAAATGCACTGAACGTTGAGGAAGAATAAGATTAGTGGTTGAATTAACAAAATTAACAAAACAGCTGCCAATGAACATGTAACTTTGGGGAAAACCATATGCCACAGTCTTGATTTGCAGAGGTTTTAGTTGCTGTAACTCCTCCTTTTAAATGTACTGTACATTTGTACACACTCAGAGACTTCAATTCCAATACAAATAGTGGAAGTTGGAGAACAGCATATTTAATAGCAGAGGGAGACTTTGGACTAGGGAATGGTTCTGTGAAAGGAGAAGGAGAAGGAGAAGGAGAAGGAGAAGGAGAAGAAGGAAAGAGAACTTTATACCTACGGTTTGGTACTTGTGAAGCTGCTGTTCAAATAAGGTAGCATTATTATTATTGTGGGCTTGCCTCAAAGTAAAATTTGATTGCTGCCTGGAATTTGATCAAAGAATGTTAGTATTTCTTAATGATCCAGATAGGTCAAAGGATGGTTTAGGGGGTGGCATGGAAGATGGTTTTCATGATTGTTTTAGAAGGAAAGATCTCTCGGGCCCTGGGGAACAAGATGTGCTACTCTTTCCCCATCTGGGGTTGGTAAAGCTGTGTTTAGGAGAGAGAATTAGTGGCTCGGAAGGAACACTCTGAGGTGCAGGAAACCTCATTCTAGTGATCGCTTATGAGGCAGCAGGTCTGCTGTTTGCTTCTGATCATGCTCCATTTGTTTATCTGCAAAAATCTAGATATTATTCCAGTGATATTTTTTTCCAGACAGTGCAAATTACTCCATTAGACTGAGCATGCAGAGATAGCAGTAGAAGCAATGTGTCATGTTCACCGTTCCAATGTTACCATTACATCGTAACGTTTTGCATGTCATTTGGCTGATGCGTGTTTCGTCTGGGAGGGGAGGAGGATTCCATCTTGTGGGATTGTTATATGTTAGCAGCTGGATTGGAATGTGTTTGGGTTATCTCTTGTGTTCAAGGTTCCTTTCCCAGGACATCAGCAGAAACGGTTACCAGCACCTGGGGGGCGGGGGAGTTTGCAATGGCAGGGCGAGGGGAGGGATTACGTTTGAGCCGAGGGTTTTTAGTTTGTATTTGGTGCGCTTTTGCTCATTCTCAGCTTTCTCTGTATTTGCATGCTATTCTTTAATAAATCAGATATCATTAAGTTCCTGCTTTTGAGTCTGAGTCTATGAAGGTAGGCAATCCTTACACAATGATTCCCACGTAGCTGAGCAGCAGTTCCTTCCCCTCTCCAGGACAAAGGAATTACTACACTTCTTTTAAAATCAAATTATGTCCAGCATTTCTGGGCCTAGAATCCCCAACAAATAATAAAAAAAATTACAGAAATGGTTGAAAGCTAACCGTTTTAAGAAGTCAGTAAGTAAGCACGGAGATTGACTGAAGGTCAAATTAAAACATATTGGACTGGCTTTCCCAACATGCTAAGATATATAGTGATTTGTTGATTTTGGCTCAGCAAGCTATGTGAACCCAACCAATCATGGCCTATTCAATAAATTATGGTTGAACATTGCTTTAATAATGCAATGTGCCAATCCATTCCTCATTCATTCATTCTCATTTTTTCTCTTAGTATCATTTGCCTTTGCATTCCTTTGGACAAATTTTTGGAGACTTAGGAGGGCGTAACTGCCCTCGGTGTTTCTTTTCCTGAATCTCTCCTCCTTGACCAAGCTACTAGCTACTGCTTATTTTTCCACCTCCTGGAAACTAGACACTCCCTGTTAAGAAGGATTGGTAATAATCTCTTAAACTATCTTTCAATAAATCTCCTTGGCTTCTTTCCACTTTTGGCCAATGTTTGTCCTTTCTCCCTTACATCTCAGAAACCAATATAAAACAGCCCGGCTGCTCAATCCAACCCCGTTCTCTAAGCACTTCTTTTCCCCGCCCTGTCTCTCTTTCTGAACTACATAGATACAATTAAAGAGTTACAGTAATTGTTTATACATTATATCCCCCCCTGTTTTTTGGGGGGGGCAATTCTGATTTCTTCTCTAATATTCTCTTGGAGGCTTTTCTGACTTATGCATACCTGACTTTTGATATTTTGCTGAGGATATGAAATTTCCTGCAGCTGCAGAAAAGCTGTCTTTACAACGAGAAACACTTCCCCTTGGCCAGAGGTGGGGACCTTGTGGCCTGCCAGATATTGCTAACTACAGCTCCCCACATTATTGACAAAAGTGGCTGGAGATACTAGCCACAAATTTGAGATTTATTTTTTGCAATATTCATATCATGTCTGCATCATCAGAGTCCAAGAGCCCTATGCAGGCTAGATATACATTTTTTTTCTTTTGGGCAGGCTAGATTTACACACCACTTTTCTTCCTGTTTTTTTGGCCTATCTTCTTGTATAAATGCAGCTACTGTTTGTTTTATTGTATTTATTCATTTTTGGTTAGATTTATACTGTATCTTCCCATAATCCAGGAGACTTCCGGCTGAATGCCTCCCACTTGCAACATCTTGTAATGAGCTCCTCTAACAAGTTCCTTTTATTTCTATTTTATCACGTTTTAAACTCACCATTCAACTTCAGACAGTTTTTTACCCTACTACGGAGCCTCCCTTGCTTATTTATATTTTACTTATACCACTTATCTCTTGATATGGGGAAAAGGAGGAAGAGACAAAGGACTCCCTCGGCAACGCAACCCTCTTCTAAACCGCTGAAACAACAGAAGGTGGACAGATTCGTTAGAAGTAAACAAACCTCATCAGTAAACTATGATTCCCCAGCTTACTTATTGAATAGAAAGGATTCTTTGGAGTGGGACTTACAGGCTGAGATAGAGAGTCAGAATAGTTGGAGTTTTCTTCATCATTGCTAGAAAATGCTTCTTCCCCAGAGGCTGTTGCTGTCTGCACAGCTGCTGAACAATTAAATAAGGAAGGACTCCTTGATCATAAAAGCTTGGAAGTCCAAAACTCATTGGAATTTATAACCAGACACAGTCTATTGACAGCACAAGCAGTTCTCTCAATCTTTGATTTACTGACTATGATCAAAACTCAAGTTGATTCTTTAAGAAACTCCCTGGTTGAAATTGGCACGAGTCTTGTAAATCAGACTGAGGCCTCTGATAAAGCTAAGGGCTTACACCTGCACCGCTCCTCCCAGTCAGGCTGCAGAGGAAAGGAAGTTTCAGCCTCTGAAGTTAACCCTATATTAGGAGCTAAAAGGGAAGATAAGAAAATGACAAACATATGTATAGAAATGGATGAAAAGGGTAAAAAAACTGTATTAGGTAAATGTTACTTCCAACCCAATAAGATAGCCCTTCAAATACAAACTAATAGAATCAATGGAGGCAAATGGGAGTCGAAAAGAGCTATACTGCAATCATTAAGTCAGTTACTATGATGTGAGAAATGATTTGTGGATTTACAAAAGATAGACTGGCTACCACCAGAGGCAGCTTTAGACGAATTCTCTTGACTTTTGGTCTTTCTGTGATTCCAAGTATGCTTCTAAAAATGAAACCTTTTTTGAATACTTTCTCAATATTCCCAATTCAAGTTCTTCATTCAGAGGAAGTTAGTCCCCTTATAATTCAGCATAATCAAGGGAGTGTTAGAAATTTAACTCATAGTAGAAATACTCCTGCAGATAAATCCAAGGACACCGCATTAATGGAGACTATGCCAAGGAACAATAATAGTAAACATTCTCTCCACCCGATAACAACTCAGTTGCCTCCTGTTCCTTTAGAACGGAACTTAACTTATCCAGTGTTCCACCAGATAATAGACAAATTGATACACTTAAGAAATTAAATGACTTAAAAGGAGCTTTAATGGCAACTTGCCACACAGCGAACCCTCTATTAAATTTAATACCTCAAACAATGCAAGAAGAAAATCCTCACTTGGGACAACAATATGAATGCACTGAAAAGAGAGAGCAAACTAGCTGTAGGCAGAAAGCTGTCAATGAGAATCATGAACTACAAAATCCAGATGTAATATCTGAGATAGAGGAGCCTTTTGCTCTCACTACAAGTATTAATATCACACAGAAGCAAGTGGAAACAACTAAAGCAAAAATTATTACAGTGGCCCAAGTTCACGAGCAACCCTTAGAAATTTCCAACCTTGGCTCTTTAGAAGATGGGGATATGGATGGGACCCATTTGGGTCATAAAGAGGGTTTGTCTAGATCAAGGATATTAACGCATATGGCCTGATGGTACGCAGACCAGTGTAAGATAAATTCCCTGAAAATTATTTCGTGGAATATAGCCGGATGGTATTGTAACAAAGGCCTTAACCATCTAGATCATTTGTTAGATACAGATGTCCTTTTGCTCCAGGAAACTTGGACAGCCGATGATCTTGTATTCAATGGCTATTATTCGTACAAGTTGGAGGCAACGGCTGGCAGAGGGCCAGGGCGGATGAAAGGTGGACTGGGAATTCTTATTTCTACTGCTCTGAGAGTAGGCCATGAATCCATCCAGCCACTTAATCAAATAACTATGGCTGTACTCTTAGATCTGGGAAATATTTCATTAATTATTAATGTGTATTTCCTGCCAATACAAAGAAGAGCTGAAATAGAGGCAATGTGGTCAGATCTAGAGCAGTACATGGATAACCTCCTTTTGGAATATCCTAGTGCCTCGGTACTACTCGGGGGGGGGGGGATTTTAATGCCAGGCTAGGTCCTGATGACCAAACACTGTTCTCCAAATTTCAGCAGTACCTGCCAACCCATGCTCCTAATTTACCTGATGCCACTCTTGTACGCTTCTTCAAAGATAAAAGATCTAACTATGCTGGGATTTGTCTGGCCAAGTTTGCAAACAAGCTTAATCTATACATACTAAATGGCTCCATGAAAAGTGATCACCCAGGAGAATATACATTTATGGCTGGAACTAGGAAAAGTACTATTGATTATACTCTGGTCTCTGTTAACTCATTACATTCAGTGGAGTCCTTTAAGGTGCTTCCGCATCTAGAAAATGACCATCTTCCTTTATGTCTACATTTGAAGATACCTACTAGTCAGCTGCAGCTGGAGACATATTTTACCCCTGTCATTGTACCAGCAGGACAAGTAAGTTGTCATGCCAGATGGACCTTACATCTTGATCAAAGGGTGAGGAAGACATTGGCAGAGGATGATTTACAAACAATTTGATCATTGTTTATGTCTCCCAATACCTCACAAGACCCATTGATTTTGTATAAAAATTTAATACAAAAATTACAACCGGTATTGACTCGCATTACTAACCCCGACAGCAAAAAGGTTGTGACTTTCTCTAAGACATGGTTTGACAAAGAATGTGTTGAAGCTAAGAAAGCCCTCACTGCAGCTTATCACTTATATAAATCCAAGACAGAGTCTGTTAACAACGCAAATACAAAATCTCTTGAACACCTCCTTGCTAGCAAAAAACAGTATAAGAGACTGGTGGCTGATAAGAAGGAGCAGGATATGAAAACCACATGGAAATGTCTTATTGAAGCTGCCAAACTGAAGAACGCCTCTCTTTTTTGGCAACTATTATCCAATCAGACTGTCAGATCATCTACTATTCTAGACTCTCACATTTCACCAGAGGTGTGGGAATACCATTTCCAGAAAATGTATAAGGATCCTAACAATACGATGTTGACACAAATGAACAAAGGTCTAACTGAGTGGCCCCCAGTCTCGGTGGCTGAAATCAAATTTCTTATTGGACAACTTAGAAAAGGGAAGGCTCCGGGAATGGATTTTATTTCAGCGGAAGTATTAAAGAATAATGTTGAATGGTGGTCCCCAATTTTAGCATCACTTTTTACCTATATTGATAATTCGGGGAGAATCCCAGAGGATTGGGGCCTGGCTATTATAGTCCCGATTTTTAAAACAGGGAAGACAAATGATCCTGCCAATTACCGACCTATTAGTCTACTGAATATAATTAGTAAGCTATATGTTAGACATTTGCAAGGAAAACTCAAAGACTGGCTGGACCAGAGAAATCTTATAGCAGACGAACAGGCTGGCTTTAGAGAGGGCAGAGGAACTATTGAACAATGTCTGATTCTTCAACACTTGATTGAAGAATATTGTTCCAACAAGATAACATTGTATGCTGCTTACATAGACTTAAAGGCAGCTTTTGATTCTATATCTAGGCCTAAGCTGTGGGAGAAGCTGGAAGCCGCCTCAATAGATAGCAGGCTTCTCTACTTAATACGTGCCCTACACTCAGATACGGCCTTGAAGGTCAGGTGCAATAGATCTGGGTCACTGTCCAAGCCGATTAAAGTACAAAAGGGGGTGAAACAGGATTGCATTTTGTCTCCCCTACTTTTTAATTTTTACATTAATGATATGGTAAGATGCCTAAGTCACCCAGACTTTCATCCTCCTAAATTAGGGAACCGAAGTACTGCCCTGCTGCTGTATGCAGACGATGCGGTCATACTCTCTAGGACTCCTATAGGTCTCAAGAGAGCTTTGACATCCTTGGCCCAATATTGTATTAATAATCAGTTAGAAATAGATTATCAGAAAACAAAGATAATGACCTTTGCTAAAAGGCCGAAACTTCGCTCCTGGCATATAAATCGGCACAGAATAGAGCAACTGACGAGCTTCAAATACCTAGAGGTAGTTGTGCATGCCACTGGATCTAGGAAACCTCACTTTGAGTATGCAGCTGATTCTGGACAAAAATCAGCCAATGCCATTCTAAAGTTTTTCCGAAGCAAAGGCGGGCACTATATTCCAGCAGCTCTTAAGCTCTTCCAGGTGAAGTCATTAGCCCAGCTCCTTTATGGGTCCTGCATTGGTGCTCCGACTTCAAGCATTACACCTCTGGAAAGAGTGCAGTCCAAATTTATTAGAGCAGTACTCCAAATGCCCAAATGTGTGACAAACGCTCAACTTCGATTGGAAGTCGGCATGATAAAAGTCGAGGCAAGAGTGTGTCTAGCCTCCCTGAACCTTTGGCTAAAACTCAAGCATTATCCCCAAGGTTTAGCACCACTCATTTTTCAAGATTACTTCCAATCCTCTTGGTTAAAGGACATTGAATTTAGCCTCGCAAAGCTAGGATTTTCTACAGATTCAATTCTTAGGATGGATTACGAACAGGCAAAATTGACCCTGAAGCAAAGGATAAAGGATATAGAGAGACAAATGGACTTACAGAAGGCCCCTCATTTCCTATCTTCAGAGCATAATAAATATATTGTCAATACTGCTAACTACCTTTCTCAACTTGAAATTCCTAGCCAGTGGAAAGCTTTCTCCCTAGCTTGAAGCCAAGCACTCCCTTCTGCAGTCTTGGAAGGTAGATACAAAAAAATCCCAATAGCTGCAAGGCAGTGCCCTTGTAACAATGGAGAGATAGAAACTACAGACCACATGCTTCTCCATTGTCCTTTTTATAAAGAGCTCAGGAGTAAACTAATATTACCTTTGATTAGTAAATGCCCTAGATGGAAAGATATAGATTGTATGCAAATGTTACTTATAGATGAATATCCAACTGTCACAGCACAAGTAGCCAGATTCTGCGCAGCCGCTATGAAGATACATCAGATTATGATTGGAAAAATGTAGTAATGTATCCCTTGTAATAACTTTGTGGTCTATATAACACATTTTATATATGATATTTTACTCTTTTTATCACTCCTTTTAATATTTTACATATATTTTTATAGACACTTATACCTGATAGAATATTAGTCATGATAATGCAAATTAATAAGATTGTTTTTAAACTTGATTAAGGGGCTCACTTACATTGTGATCCAAATGTATTTTAACACTTAATTGGAACTTGTAAACTCAAATTTAAAATTATTTTAATTTAGATGGCTCATATTTTATGGCTAATGGCTAATGTGCATATTTTTATAGAATTGTATCTTGTACTGGTCAGTGACCGTAATAAAATCAATTAATTAATTACTGTATCTTCCCTTTCCTTCAGGAGCTCAAGGTGGCCTACATAGAACTCCCTCCTTCAATTTTTCCCCACTGGGGAAGCTGGGAATAACAGGAGGAATATTAGACACAAGCAACCAAGACATAGCCATTTTTATGAAATAAACTGAAATAAGTAACTTACCTCATAAACAGAACTTCACTCTAGGCTTCAGGAAGCCTGGGAAGAAGAGATAGAAAGATTATCTCCTTTAACCCACTCCTTGTATTAAAACAACTTATTGAGGTCTGTCTAGTTCATTCCTGCTTCCTTGGTCTTGCTCTTTTGGGAGAGCTGGACCTCAACCTAGAAAACTCTGATAGGAATTTCCAGCTCTCATTTATTAATGAGTTCATTAATGCAGAGTCTCTTCAAACATTCTCCATCTCTTCCTTCTGGGCTCTTTGTAACCTGGACTGCTCTACCATTTATGATAAGCAGTGACCAAACTCCTCTCCCACCTCTTGGTTGTTATGTTTCTCCTGTTATTTTGCCAGCCTTCCTATAGACTCTGACATCCTGTGAGATGGGTTAGGCTAATAGAGAGTGACCAAAGTCACTCAAGTGACATTCCATTGCTGATGGCAGCCTTGAGCCTGGGTCCTCCCTGTCTGAGTGCAATACCTTAACCACTGTACCACCCTGGGTCATTGTGCAAATCTTCAGTTGGGCTCTATTCAGTAAACCATGATTAAATGGAGAATAGAGCTCAGCCCTACTCACCTGGACAGAAACCAAACTTGGAGTAGGGCTGTCAGTTAATTTTCACAAATTACATCTGATGTTTTTACACACACCTCCCTAAATTCAAAAGGAAATTTCTGTAGATTTTTTAATAAGAATTTTATTATATTATATTTCAAAGTATAATTAAAATACAAAAACAGAGAGTACAGTAAAGATAGAAGGTAGAACTAAAAGAAAAAGAACAAAAACTATAAAAGTGAAAATAGATAGAAAATAGAAGCAGAAGGTGGCTTCCGATTACTTCCAATACAGATATAAGTACAATTAAAAAGATAATCTCTTACCATTAATTAATCCATATTAACTTTATTTCTATCAAAACAAGCCATCTAATAATCAAAACTCACAATCAAAACTTCATTTTTTTCCAACACAAGCAAGTAGTCTAAAAGAGGTTGCCATAAAGAGACAAGTCTAGAAACAGTATTATCTCTTATTAAAGCTGTTAACTTTGCCATTTGAGCCAAGTCCATTAATTTAATAATCCGTTCTTCCACTGTAGGTATTTGTGGATCTTTCCATCATTGTGCATATAAGAGTCTTGCTGCGGTATTCATATATAAAAGCAAAGTCCCGTGTTGTTTCTCAAGCTGCTTCTCCATCAAACCCAATGAGAACAGTTCTGTTTTTTTTGTATATTCACTTTAAGAACCTTTTGAATAGTAATACATATCTGATCCTGAAATTTTTTAGCCCTTTCACAGGTCCACCAAAGATGATAAAAGGTTCTTTCACCCTGCAAACATTTCCAACAAACATTTGTTATACCATTAAACATTTTTGACAACTTATCAGGAGTTAGATACCAATGATACATCATTTTATAAAAAATTTCCTTTAAGTTATAATTCAATGTAAATTTCAAACCTTTAGTCCACATATTTTTCCATTGCTCCAACATAATATTGTATCCAAAGTTTTTAGCCCATTTAATCATACATTCCTTGACTTGTTCAACTTCCAAGTTCATCTGTAACAACATCTTATACATCTTAGTAATAACATGTTCATCATTCGTACAAAGTTGAATCTCAAAATAAGTTGTTTCATTGACAAATCTATAATTCTTTTTATTCAACTTAAAACGTTCTAACAATTGCATATAGGTAAACCAATGACATGTAAATCCTTCCAACTCTAACTTTTCTCTTGTTTTAAAGTTTGGTTCACTGTCCTCAAAATTTAACAAATCTTTGTACTTTAACCACTTTATTTCTCTCACATTTTCTCTTCTAACGAATGCTTCCTGAGGTGATAACTACAAAGGTACATTAGGAGAGAATCTTACCTTGTATTTATTCCAGATCTGCAAAATGGCATTCCTGATATAATGGTTTTTAAAATCCTTATTAACTTTAACTTTGTCATACCACAAGTTGGCATGCCACCTGAAATCTTAATTCATGGCCTTCAAGTTGTAATAATTTTTTATTCTCCAAAGTTATCCATTCCTTCATCCAAAGCAAACAACAGGCATCAAAATACAATTTTAAATCAGGCAGACCCAGACCTCCTCGTTCCTTGGCAACTTGTAACAATTTATATTTAATTCTTGGTTTTTTGCCTTGCCAAATGAACTTCAAAAGATCTCTCTGCCATTGTTTAAATGGTAAATCTGTTGACAAAATCGGTATAGTCTGAAAAAAGAAACAACATCCTAGGAAAATTCCTTTGATTAATCTTAATCAAAGGAATTCTCCCCACAAGAGACAATTGTAATTTTTCCCATCTTACCAAATCTTTTTTCACTGCATTCCAAATTTTACCATAGTTATTCTGAAACAACATACTATTTTTAGTTGAAAAAATCACTCCCAGATATCTAACCTTTTTTTCAATCTTGAAGCCCGTCTTACCCATCAACAATTCTTGATTAGGCAGGGTCATATTTTTAATTAACATTTCTGTTTTTCGTTTATTTACTTTAAGACCCACCAACGATCCAAATTCCTTCAGTTTCTTCATCAGATGTTCAGCAGAATCCAAAGGGTCCTGTAATATCAAAACCAAGTCATCAGCAAAAGTCCTCAATTTAAAAACCTCTTGTTTGATCTTTAAGTCTTTTATTTGTTCATCTCTTCTAATGTCTCTGTTAAAAACTTCCAACACCAAAATAAAGAGCAGAGGTGATAAATAAAAGGATGTTATGAAGACCTCAGAAACAGGGAGGCTGGGACATAACCAATTTGATAATATATTATCAAGTGGCACAGTTAGAGCACATGATTCCATTCATTATGGAAAACTCTTCTAAACAATGGATCCAAACTGAAACTATAACCAAATAATTTTATAAATCAATAGTTTTTTCAACCAAAACATTTTTCCAGAATAAAAAAGATTGAAAATATTTTCACTCAAGGGATGCTTCAAGTTTGGAAGAGTAAATACATAGCTTGGATAAAGGATACTTCTCCTTTAACTCCTTTAATAACATATGTAGATCGGGATGATCATTATGGTTTGGCTAAAATGAAATTTTTGAGAGAATACAGTCTTTATAGACTGAAAGATTTTTAAAGTAATAGGGAACCTCTTAATGAAGATCAGATAGAGCAACAAATAGGTAATAAGTTACCATGGTTCTTCTGCTATCAATTCAAATCTCTTTTGGGCAATAGAAATGTTAGAGTTTCAGCAACATGGCCTTATACCAGTTTTGAAAATTTAATACTTAACTACTTAGAACAACCAAAAGGAAAAATCTCAAAAATTTGTAGGTTGTTATTGCAATGGAGAAAATCTATCCATGTGGTTGCTAGGAGTCAATGACTTGATGGCACAAAATCAATCAATCAATCAATCAATCGCAATTAGAAATAGGAGATCCACCCCATAGTTTAAAGGAAGCTTGGGATATTGATCTTGGTAAGTCCATACAGGAGACAAATTGGTAGGAATTATGGAAACTGGGTAGATTCAGCTTCAATGCAAGAACTGCAGTGGAAGATTATACACTGCTGGCACTTGACTCCTGTCAGATTCACCCATATATATCAAAATTATTCTTCCAAATCTTGGCGAGGTTGTCAAAAAAAAGGGTCATTATTTCATTTGTGGTGGTCATATTTTTGGGAGATAAGTACCATTACTAAACAAAGAATTGAATGCTCCCAGAGTTAGGCTTACTGCATTTATTAACAGGATCAAACCTCAAGTTTAAAAATAAGAAACTTATTATCTATTTAGTTTTAGCAGCTAAAATAATAATTGCCCAACATTGGAAAACTCTAGATGACATAACAATTGAGATGTGGATTAACAAGGTCTCTTCAATTGCTACATTAGAAAAAAATCACAAAGTTAAAATAATGAGACATCAGAGGCAGGAACCACAATTCTATCAAATTTGGATGGATTTTATGGTTTACCTCAATAGCAATAGACCCTTATATGGTAATACTTAATACATATGATAAATTTGTATATGTACAGTACTTGTCTCTTTACTTACTTTTAGTAGATTTTTTTGTATTTTCTATATCTTTTTTTTTCCTCTTTGCATCTTGGATTTATATTAATTTAGTTACTTGATAATGTTTGTTAATCATAGTTCAATAAAAAGAATGAAAAAGATTTTGGAGAGAATGGTGTTAATCCACATTTAGATCAGATTGTCAGCTCCTGGTTGATGTCTTCTCTTGGTAAACAGCCACACCTTAATCCACCTATCTTCTGGCTCTTCACATATTGTGAACGTTCCCAAGGGCTGCTGGTAGTGATCTTCCAGGGCAAAGTCTCTCTGACATGTTTGGGAGTGCTACAGCCTGCATCTGTTGTTTTCTCTGCTGATACGAGGGCTCATTTCCTTGGTTTCTAGGTTGACAGATTCATTGCCCTGCTTTTCTTCTAAGGAAGATGATGTGTCCTGTTGGACTCTGACCCTCAAAAAATTCTAAACAGGTCAAATCCATACTAAAATAGTATAAACCCGTATCTACCCTTTTTATGCATGTAGAATTACACGATTTTAGCAATTGATTTATTTTTCCCAAATGAAACATGAAGACAAAAGGTACAATTTTTTAAATAAATAAATATCAGGAACTTGGAAGAGCCTCCAGACCCTAGAGGAACTCAGGGGAAAGATTTAAATGGTCCTGACTCCCACTCAAATGATGAAGAGCTTAAGTGAAATTCAGAAGCTCCTCCTTCACTGGTCTTCACTTTACTCCAGGGTTTTTCAACCAGCGTTCCGTGGAGCCCTAGGATTCTGTGAGAGGTCATTAGGGGTTCCCAGGGAGATCATGATTTATTTAAAAAATTATTTCACATTCAGGCAGCTTCACATTGAAGAGCTACATTTCATTCTTTATTTTCAGTTTAAGAACACTGTTAATGTATATATACAGGCCTACACATGAAACGAATATAATAATTTTGTAACTTCTGGCCTATATGTGAGCCTGAATGTGCAGGGGTTCCCCAAGGCCTGAAAAGTATTTCAGGGGTTCCTCCAGGGTCAGCAGGTTGAGAAAGACTGCTTTACTCAGATAACTCCATCCTTGAAGCCTTTCAAGGAGCTCTCCACAAAAAAGAAGAGAGGCCAACTCTCCTTTGCTACTTCCCTGGAATTTTATCTTGAAATACCAGATATTGCCTGAGCAAACAAAGCTTGTTGAAGCTGGCAAGCTGACTGATCTCTTCAGCCAGGCAAGCCATTGCAAGCACTGAAACTTTTTGGAATGCCATGTGCAATTCTTTCTCTCCCTAACAGATTTCCCCTGTAAAAAAGCAGAAGCAGCAAGAAAACATCAGAAGGGCATGACGGGCAAATTGTTGTCTGGACTCCCTGTAAAATTCCATGAATGAAGCAAGGGGATGGCATAGTTTGCTTTGTCCAGAGGCAATATAGGGGATAGATGGGATTGAAGGAGTATTTGTGTATTAAAATCATGTTCCCTCCATCACTTTTTAAGAGGGCCACCATGCAAGGTAGATGGGCTGCCTGTAATTTTTGCACCAAATTAGAGCTTTTAGCTATAGGTAGTGTGATAGCTCTACACGTGCAATTGATGTGACTACAGGTTTCTGATTTTCTTGTTGGAGGAAGAAGATCCTTTATGGAAAAGGACCTGACTTAGCAGATGGATTGTGTGCTGAATCAAAGTGGCATAATCCCCAATTGATGGAACTAACAAGTGGCTGATGAGAGTCACTTTAATTATGCAATATTTATTTGAGAAGTGATGCCCTGATGCAGATTCCATTTTGCCTTGTTTCTCCTGGCTCTGAACAGAATCCAGAGCAGAGATATACAACCTGTGCCTGTAGAACACAGGTAGATAGCCCTCAAAACCTTAGGGTGGTCCCAGAGTACCTCAGAGATTGCTACAAAATTTAGTATGTAATATGACTAAAGGAGAAAATTATTAAAAACATTGAATCAATGTAATTGTAATGAAGTTTACATTTAATTTAGCTTAAATCAAATGTAGTTTTTGTCTTGATTGTTCCTTTTTTTTGTTTTGTTTTATACTCCACTTACTTTTTTGGAGTGCTGCCTAAGGTACTGCACTGAGAGGTCAAGTGCAGCCCTCAGCAACCCAAAATTTGTGCTCCCTGATGTATTTTATCATAACAAATACTGTTTATGTGGATACATGTATATGAAATCATGAAAACTTCCTTCAACGAACTGTGAAAAGTTTGTCTTGTGTGACGTTACATTTTTGAAGTTCTTTTTATAACATGCCTATTATATTTCTGATTATTTAGAATCCAACATAAAAAGATTACAGCACTTGGCCTGCTAGGAAAAAATAATGAATCACTGGCTTGAAAAGTTGTTCATTTTCCTCCTGCTTGGTGCACTGCTTGAAATACTTTTTTCCATTCATCGGCACACGGAAATGACAGGTAAGTCACTGGATCATGAGTTAACTAGATTCCAGTATGTGGGGTGAATCACATTTAATTTCCACTGAAGTAGATACCAAAAAAAAAAAAAAAGCAAGGTAACTATGATAGATGAGTGGAACTGTATAAACTCTGCAACAACAAGGTTTGAATTTTTCTTCCAGATCACGAAAAAGATTGGTTGAAAATGCAAAAGGATCGTAGAGACAGCTTGGATTCCATCTGCCTGAGCAAGAATTTCTCAAGTTTAGAAAGAAAGCTAGATGGAGATGTAGCTAGACAGCTTTTTGTGGATGAGAACTACAAATTTATCTATTGTGAGGTGCCAAAGGTAGGCTGTTCTAACTGGAAGAAAATTGTTTTGCTCCTCACCCTCAACCTGAGCAGGCCTGTCTCTGAAGTAACCGAGGACCAGGTTCATAAAACAGAACTTCTAAAGCGGTTGAGTTCTTATCCATCCAAACAACAAGCAGAACTTTTGAATTCCTTCACTAAAGTGATGTTTACCAGACATCCTCTAGAAAGACTGGTCTCTGCTTACAGAGACAAGTTCTTGCACCTTGCACCTTACTATAGCACCACAGTGGCCAATGAGATCAAAGCCTTGTTTAGGAAGAACAAAAACCTTACGGGGAATGTGACTTTCCAAGAGTTTGTAAACTTTGTTGTGACACGCAATACCAAGTATTTGGATATACACTGGAAGCCAATGTCCCAGCTGTGTGATCCCTGCAACATTCACTATGATATTCTGGGAAAGTATGAGACACTGGATCAGGATGTCAGTCATGTTCTCAGCAGAATCAGAGTTCCAGAGAGCATCCGTTATCCAGACAGCAAGCTCTATACGAAAAGGACAAACAAGGACATCACTACCCAGTATCTAAAAGAACTGAACTGGGACCAAATACAGAAACTCATGAAACTTTATCAGATGGATTTCTCTTTGTTTAATTATTCTTTTACTGTTAGAATGGAAATGTCATTTTAGGGGCTAGTCATATCTCTGTTTTCTGGATTCCTACATTTGGGAGTAAGACAAGGATTTGCTAGAAAAAAATACATTTCCTTAGGTGGCAATCTGTTCCTGAACTGCCTCTTTAAAGATGTTTACTTGGTACTTTCACTGATTTCATTTAGATGTCAAACATTTTATTATTCTGTAAATTCTGTAAATTTGATTTTATTGATAACTTGTTTTATTTCAGCACAGTTTCTTTTGGATGTACTCATAAATAAATTTTAATTTTGATGTAAGCTTCCTTGAAAACTTCATTGGTGGAAATGGAGAGAGAGAGGATTTTAAAACTGCAGTCAACAGAATCTTATTTCACATAATCACTTACTTTAAACCACACAAATGATTTAAAAACTGCAGTTATGCAATATAATAAGATTGAAAAGCTTTGCAGAAATCTTGTAAACAGCTTGTGATAATTACTGTTTCTTCTGTGAATGAACTTGGTGTATCTTTATAATGACACTCAGATTTCACATGAATCTGAACCATATTTATAATAACAGTTGTCACCATCTCCTTTCTTCTTAAAATGATTTTTTAAAATCTATTTTGTTAGAAAAACCAATTCTCTCTCTATATTCATTCTGTACCAATCTTGGCTGACAGAGGCATGATTGTTTTCATTTATTATTAAGATTTCCTACATCTGATTTCCAGATTTCCAACCACTAGGTTCACCATATTGTATTTTTATTTTGTTTCCTGTTGATATTGTGAGCAGCCCAGAGTTGTTTTGAAGTCATGTGATGCATAAATGTAATAAACAAACAAACAAACAAACAAATAATTTTGGTAATCCTAGTTTGTTGAATATACAATATTTTGCTGTTTATTTTACAGATCACACTATACACTACAGTATGCTATACTAAAAAACAAAGTGTCTGGGTCTATCCACTGCACTAAGTAACAAACAGGGAGAGCCAGTTTGGTCCAGTGGCTAAGGTGCTGGGCTAGAAACCAGGAGTCTGTGAGTTCTAGTCCTGCCTGAGGCATGAAAGCCAGCTGGGTGACCTTGGGCCAGTCCCTCTCTCTCAGCCCAACTCGGTGCAATGTAGACTAGCCTCCTTGTGGTGCACCCCAGGCAACGTGACTTGTCACAGCTAAATTGTCTACACATCTGGCTGCTGGACCTTACAAGGATTTCCCAGCAAGAAAAGAAAAGAAAAAAAGAAGCAGCATGAATACCGAACTGCTATGCCATACGATTAAAAAAAAAAGTAAGAAACAAGCAAACTGCATCACAGTTTAATGAGCTGTGTGAACCTTGACATTGAGCACTTGAAACTTGTTACCAGTTTATGACTTGAAGATTGTATGTGACCAGCATGCAAGAACATATTGCTTATATGCTTTCATGAGCATTCACTGGACTCTATCTTTGTATGTATTTGATGTTTTGTTTTCACATCTTTGTTATTGGTATATTAATTTTGTGTTTCTGAAAAATAAACCCACCTTAAGATGTGTCCTGGCATAGTGAGTGGACTTTGGCATGGAAGATGTAGAAGTCCACATTTAGGGTATGATGGTTAGAGCTATATTTAATATCCCATTAAATATTTCTCTTTGCTCTTCTCCCTTCTCATCCACCACACGTCCCCCTGATCTTCCACAACAGACTCTCCAACTTTCAGGAGTGGTTTAGAGGATACATCTGAGGCTACAAGGGGAGGGGAATTTTTTCTACTAGTAATATCAACTGAAAATGGAATCATACATTTGATAATTATATCAATATCTATATCTATCTAATCAGCTTGCCATGAATCTTTCCAAATTGGACTTGGATACTCCTTCCCTCCCAGACAATGTTCCCTCTAAGATATGTGTATTACCCATCAAACCCAGGCACATAGTAAAAAGTTGACTGCATACCAGATTAAGTCATTCCCAGATAATAAAAAATTGTTTCGGGTGCCATAGAACTCTGGACTCACAAGGAGACCTGCACAAGCTTGCTGCCTCAGCTTAACTGCAGCAGTGAGAGTTGCTCTGCACTGCTGTGATACAGCCTGAGTGGTAGCTCCTGGGGGAGACACCTTTGGCCCAGGATAGCAGACCGGCAGCCCTTTCTCAAGCTTGCAGGTGCCACCAACCTGCTCTGGATCAGGCCCAGCTAGACACCCATCAAGCGCAACCCCAGAGCCTCCTGAGCATGAAGGAGTGCCTCCCTCCTCCTACCCAAGAAGGTTTAATATCTGTTGAGGTTTGGGCTACACAAGGTCCATGATCATTGTTAACTGTATAAAAAAAATCAGTGTTTCAGAGTATTATAACTAGAGTTTAAATAAATTCAGAATATACCCAGAGAAGGGAAGAAGGGGGTGGAATGAAAGAGAAGGGACTATCTAAATCAGGTTTTCTCCACCAGGGTTCTGTGGAACCCTGGGGTTCCATGAGAGGTCACTAGGGGTTCCCTGGGAGATCACGATTTATTTAAAAAATTATTTCAAATTCGGGCAGCTTCACATTAAACAGGTAAATTTCATTGTTTATTTTTAGTTTAAGAACACTATTAATGCAAATATACAAGCTGTCATGTCCCCCGTTGCGATGTATACATACATCACAACGGGGAACATTCCTTTCCGATGAAGGGGAGGGGGAAGGAAAGAATCAGTGCTAATCCCATAAGCACTGAAAGACAAAACAGACAAAGGACAAAGGAGCCATACCTTTGCCCTGACCCGGGAAGCCATCATTCTATCTCCCTGACATCTCTGCATTACCACGGGGGACACACCTGCTCCGGACACAGGAACAGGACAGCGGTAATCAGCGCTAATCCCCCTGATCGCCCATCAAGACTCCGGAATCGCCCCCTGATCGCCCATCGAGACTCTGGGTTCACTGTCGGTCAAGACTTTGGGACAATGGGGGTGGGGAAGGATCAGGTCTGCACCGCGGGTATTTACCGGCTACCTCGCACGCCATGTGCTCATTCCCGTCTTTCTCCGTGTCTGCATTCTATTCCTAATAAACCAGATATCCTTAGCCCTGGCTGGTGAGTCTGTGTTTTATTTGAATAAGGCAACCATCACACAAGCCTACACATGAAACAAATATAATAATTTTGTAACTTCTGGTCTAAATTTGAGCCTGAATGCGCAGGGGTTCCCTGAAGCCTGAAAAATATTTCAAGGGTTCCTCCAGGGTCAAAAAGTTGAGAAAGGCTGATCTAAATGCTTTTTGTATAGTTCTTTTCTTTCTTTTTTTCAAAAGCACCACCAAATGGCAGCATTTGATTTTTGCAGGATTGATGACAGAGAAATGTGAGCAACCTATCTGATTCCTTTTTGCAAGGCTGTTTGCTTACAGTATCTTTTTCCCTTCTGTAGCCTGTAGCAACCAGAGAGAACATTGCAAAACAGACTGGTCAGCAAACTAGTGAGACAAGGTTGTGTAGTCTCTTCTTATTTATCCGATTTATTTATATTGAGAGAAGCTGGATTGGAAGAATATGAGAACCAGTTTAAAACTGGAGGAAGAAACATCAGTAACCTTTGCCATGCTGATGATACTACCCTGATAGCTGAAATGCAATCTGCAAGCTCTAGTAATGAAAGTCAAGGAACACAATGAAAAAAGTGGACTAAGATTAAGTATAAAGAAGGCCAAATTGATGACCACAGCTACAGCAACCAGCCTTAGAACTGACAATGAAGGTACTGTATTGAAGTAGTAGATAGCTTTTGCCTTTTAGGATTGACAATCAATAGTAAAGGAACCAGCAGTCAAGAAATATGCCATAAACTAGTACTTGGTAGGATAGCAATGAAGGGCATGGAAAAGATACTCAGATGCCATGACATGTCTATACTTACAAAGATCAAAATTCTCCAGCAATGATTTCCCCTGTGACATTCATTGAAAGTGGAGGTTGGACTCTGAAGAAGTAGGATAGAAAGAACGTTTTGATGTATTTGAACTTTGGTGTTGGAAAAGCCTCCTAAGAATACCATGGATAGCTAAGCAAACAAACAAATATATCACCTAGCAAATCAACCCAGAGTTTTCATTTGAGGCCCAAATGAGCAGGCTCAAATTATTATATATTGTTATATAAAGACCTAGCTCCATGGAGAAGTCCATAATGCTGGGAAAGGTGTAAGGAAGGGGAAAATGAGAATGACCAGCAACACAGCAGATGGACTTGATTATAACAGTGATGGGTGACCCTTAGAAGACCTGAGGGGGAGGCTGAGGGTGGAACTTCTTAGAGAAGGTCTATCCATGGAGTTCCTAAGAATCAGCACTGACTTGATGACACATAATCAATCAATCAATCTCAAAGCAGCTTTACTATGCAATATATCCAAATTAGGAAATTGTGTGTTGATTTTCTTCGGCATTATACTGGTCCTGCCTAATTGTTCCACAATCACAGCAAACAGATTGAAGGACTGTTTTTTTTTAATATACAGGTACAGCAAACACCATATTACCTGAAATCATGATGAGTACTGATTGAAATTACTCTTTAAGTGGCACTTCTCAATATTTGTTTGGAACAAATGTCATTTAACTAGTTCTTCTCTCTTGGGACCTGCATACCTAGGGATAATGGAAAGAAACCTATTTAGATGGTGGTGGAACTTCAGAAAGCAGTTGAATAAACAAGCTGGCCACTTCATACCCTTGTTATTTGACATTTTTTTCAGTCGCTAGCCCTTGAGCATCTTACACAAACTAGGAAGTGCTGTTTGTTCTGCTTATATTAACTGAAGGTCTGCTTTTTTATGCCACCAAGCAAGTCTTTATCCAAGACAAATAATCATGAAAAAATGCTGAAATCAGAAATCAAAATAGTAGATCTGATGTGGCAAAATATGAAGAAGCAAATGGCTTGTGCATCTCATTATTCCTTTGTAATGATTGCCTATCCTAAAACACCATCAGACTCATGAACAGGTTCATAAAGATATCTGATTTATTAAAGAATAGTATCCAGGATCACAAAGAAAGCTGAGAATGGAAAAAGCGCGCCAAATGCAAACTAAAAAACCCTCAGTACAAACGAGATCCCTCCCCCCGTAGAATCTTCCCAGGCTCACAATCCCAGGTGCTCCTAATGGCTCCTGATGGTTCGCGGGAAAAGTCCTTGAGTAGACCACGTAACCCAAACACATTCCACAGATACAGAGCTTGGCACAATGTTTCACAGCAGCTCCCTCCCACCATAAACGTGCATCAGCACCATGGCATGTGAAAGGTTACGATGTACAGTGCACATTGAAACAGTGAACATGACATACTGCTTCCCCAAAAGAAAGAAAAGTCTAAGCGGCAGGCTTCAAAGGGTAAGCTACGTGGAAACGGTTAACTAAATCAGGAGCATTAACGTGGCGAGCAGGCACCCATTCAGGATAAGGAAAGTGTTTCCAGCGAATCAGGTACTGGAGGGAGCCCCGAAGCTTGGAGAATCAACGACCTCCTTGACTTCAAAGTGTTGCTGCCCGTCAATCATGATTGGAGCAGGAGGAGGAGGTTGGGGATGCCATTGGGAAGACTGGTGGACAGGCTTGAGCAGTCTGCAATGGAATTTATCAGCTTGGAATTTGTAAGCAGACTGGGCATCAGCCAAAGCCTGCTGAATCACCGGCCAGGAATCAGCCAGCTGAGCAGCCCAGTCAGAGGCAGAACAGGACTGGGGAGGTGTTTGTGGCAGCTCAGGGATGGGAACAAAGTCATGACCAGAAACCACACAAAAAGGGGTATGCCCAGTGTTCTGATGGACAGCATTGTTGTAAGCCACCTCAGCAAAGGGTAACAAGTCAACCCAGTTGTCCTGATGGTAATTTATGTATGCCCTTAGGAATTGTTCAAGGGTAGAGTTCAAAACCTCCGTAGATCCGTCAGTCTCAGGATGCGACGATGTGGGCAACGCCTGTTTGGTGCCAATCAATTTTAAAAATGATTTCCAAAACTGGGAGGTGAACTGTGTCCCGTGGTCGCTGACCAAACAGGAGGGGCTACTGTGGAGATGGTAGATGTGGATGAGAAAGAGGTGGGCCAATTGTGGGGCCGACAGGATGGACGCACACAGAATGAAATGGGCTTGTTTGGAGAAAAAGTCATTTACAACCCAAATGACAGTTTTCTTCTGACTGGGAGGCAGGTCCACAATAAAATCCATAGAAATCTCCTCCCAGGGATGGGATGGGCTGGCTACTGGCTGCAGAAGCCCCTGTGGCTTACCCCCTTTCCGCTTTGACATGGCACAAACAGGACAGGAAGCAACATAGTCTTTTACATCATGCCTTAAAGTTGGCCACCAAAATTGACGGCGAACCAAATGCAAGGTTTTGACAAAACCTTGTCCAGCAAGTTTGTCATCATGGGAACGTTGCAAGATATCAGCCCTCAAAGCTTCAGGCACATAAAGGTGGTGTTCCTCCCACGCCAGACCGTTTTCAAAGGAAACATTGTCTCTATTAGCTAGCAACCAAGTGTCAGATTTCAGTGCCTGGAGAAAGTTTTTTTGTAACTGACAAGGAACTTGCATTTTCGCCTCCCAGACAGGGCTGGGGGCGGGGTTGCCTGTGCACAGGTCTGGCTCTGGGTGACGGCAACCAAGCCCAGTTGTGGTTCAGTGAGAACAGTCCCAACTATATCCGCCACGTGGTCAGAGTCCTGAGGCAAACGTGACAAAGCATTGGCCAGAAAGTTTTTCTTTCCTGGAATAAATTTTAACTGGAAGTCAAAGTGACTGAAAAATTGAGCCCAGCGAATTTGTTTAGGACTAAGACGCCGGGGGGTGCAGAGGGCTTCCAAATTCCTGTGATCGGTCCAAACCTCGAAAGGGCATTTAGCGCCTTCCAGGAGGTGACACCAGGCTTCCAAAGCGGCTTTTACAGTGAAAGCCTCCTTTTCCCAAACATGCCAACGGCGTTCTGTTTCAGAAAATTTTCTGGACAGATAAGCACAGGGTTTTAAGCGATTTTCAGAATCTTTCTGTAACAATATAGCCCCAATTGAGAAGTCAGAAGCATCAACCTGGACCACAAAGGGGCAGTCAGGATCGGGGTGCTGTAAAATAGGCTCAGCAGTGAAAAGGGTTTTTAACTTTTCGAACGTTGCCTGGCATTCAGGTGTCCAATTCAGCACTGCCCCAGGATTTTTCACCTTGCGTGTCTCTCCCAAACCCTTGGTACGTAGTAAGTCAGTAAGGGGCAAAGCAATCTCAGCAAATCCCTGGATAAACTGTCGATAGTAATTACTGAACCCTAAAAAACTTTGTAATTGCCTCCAGGTGCGGGGATGTTCCCAACTTAAAATCGCCTGAATTTTTTCAGGGTCCATCTCAATGCCTTTGTCAGATACCCTATAGCCTAGATAGTCAAGTTGGGTTTTGTGAAATTCACATTTGGAAAGCTTGGCATAGAGTTTGGCATCTCTAAGCTTACTTAACACCTGTTTGAGGAGGCGTTCGTGTTCCTCCTCAGTTTCAGTGTAAATGAGAACATCGTCTAAATAAACCAGGACCCCTTTAAACAAATGATCATGTAACACTTCATTAATCAATTGCATGAAGACCCTGGGTGCCCCTGCTAACCCAAAAGGGAGGACTTTGTACTGAAATGAACCCAATGGGCAATTAAAAGCAGTTTTCCATTCGTCTCCATCTCGTATGCGGATGCGAAAATAGGCTTCACGAAGGTCGAGCTTGGAAAAAATCTGCCCTTGGACAAATGGGCTAACATGTCTTTCATTAGTGGTAGAGGATATTTGTTGCAGATCGAGATGGAATTTAACCCCCGATAGTCCGTACAGAGTCGAAGCATGCCATCTTTCTTTTCCCGGAAAAGCACAGGGGCCCCAACTGGGGAATTTGCAGGTTCAATAAACCCCCTTGACAGATTTTTGTCAATAAAGTCCCGTAATGCCCCAAGCTCCTGAGTCATTGGATAAATTTTTGGCTTGGGCAATTGAGTGTTAGGAACCAACTCTATGGCACAATCAGTTTTCCGATGAGGGGGTAGCTGATCTGCTTCCATTTCTCCAAAAACGTCTGCAAAATCTTGGTATTGATCAGGCAAGCCCTCTAAATGTGCCAAACTAGGGCGTGGCATGGCAATTGCAGCCCTTCCAACCCTTGCTCTTGAAGCCCTCTCCGCGGTAGGGGCTTGGTAAAACCCATCCTTAAAAGTCAGAGTTCTGTGTTCTCAATTTATATGGGGGCTTCGGTAAGTCAACCAGGGAATTCCCAGAATTACTAAGGGGTTGCCAACGGGTGCTACTATAAATGTTAAAGTCTCACGGTGGCTGCCCATTTGCATTGCGACAGTTCCAGTGAAATGGGTCGCCGCCCCCCCCCCCCCCGCCATTGAACCATCCAACTGTGTGAAGATCAAAGGCTGCTGGAGGGGAAAGCTAGGCAGGTCCAAAGCAGCAACCAGATCAGGACCTGGAACACCCAGAGTCAACTAAAGCCCAGACCTCTGTAGTCTTTGTGCAGGAGCCCAATTTCACTTTTACTGCTAGAGTTGGACAGTCAGCACTCACCATAGCATTTTTGCGCCCATCCTCCTCCACCTGCCTGCAGGCACTTTTCAAGGCAGGTGGCTGGCGTTGCCGACCGGTTCCTTAGAGTCATCTTCAACCTCTCCCAAGAAGTAGGGTACTTCTTCAGAATCGGCCGCCCCCTTGGCTGCCGTCATCCACCGCGACGAGGGCGGCGATTTGGCCGGCAGTTTGCCCACTCGGTCTCCAGCCTTGACTTTTGGGCAATCAGCTGCTCAGTGTCCTTCCTTTCTGCATCAGAGACACTGACCCTTCGCATAGCGCCGATCTCTCTCCTCTTCCCAGGCTCTGTAGCCTGGCCGGGCAGCAGTTGCGGCACTTCGGGGTCCCCTCATGGTGGCTGGTTGCCTTTCCGGTTGCTTGGTTTGCATGTAGGTATGCTGGGCATGCTCAGCCTTGCTGGCCAGACAGATCCATTCATACAATGTCTCTGGGTCATCTCTGCACAACGCCCACCGCAGGACGTCCCTATTGAGTCCCTCTTTAAACCATTCTATTAAGGTAGACTGGGACCAGTCGGTAATTTTCCCAGCTAAAGCCTTCAACTCCAGGGCATAATCAGCTACAGACAATTGGCCCTAGCTAAGATCCTTCAGTGCCCTTTTAGCTCTTGCTTTGGCTAGCGGATCTTCAAAGTGCAGCTTTAACGCCCACATAAATTCCTCGAAATCCTCAAGCTCAGGGGAGCTAGCCTCGCTTAATTGAACGTACCAATCAGCCACTCGTCCCTTCAGCTTGGTGGCAATGGTAGCTATTTTAGCCTCTTTGGAAGGGAAACAGGGTCCAAACTGTTTCATATAATTTTTTGCATTAGTGAAGAAGAAAGACAACTTAGTTGGATCCCCATCAAACTTGACAGAAAAGTCTTTCACCCCCGCTCCTGTTGGAGCTGAATTAGCGGCTGTTTGAGTGGTTGGGCCCCAGGTTGCAGTAGTTCTCCTGTCTCGGGGTGGGGACACTGATGGACGGGCTCTGCGGGGTGGAGATTCATCCCGGCTTCATCTCTGGCCCCGTTCCGCCGGTGGTCCAGGTGAGGGGATGGAGGACAATTGCGTGGAGCTGGAATCTCCTTCGCGCCTCGACTGCCCCCCCATGACAAAGATAGGGCTTTTAGCATGAACTCCATCGATTCTAATTTGACCTCTACCACTCTTAGCCTTTCAGGGGTTTGAGATACCTCCTTCCAGGACACCTGAGACGTCCCTGGCTGGGGTTCTCCCATTTCATCCCAGGTGATTAACTCTGTGGCCAATTCGCTGGGTGCCGGTTGCTTTGGTGCTCTCCCCTCTTCAGATCCCTCTCCCTCCGGGCTGGAACTCAAATGCTGCCGTGAAGCTGAAGGTTCTGGGGTGAGGCTCCGTTCTTCGCTCCTGACCGTTGACTCGGGCATCAAGCTAGTCGGCTCCTCGAGTCTCCTGGTCGTGGCTTTGGCTCTGGCCATCATTAACTGTTTTCCCTCACAAGAAACTAATCTTGGCAGGAGCTAACAGTACAACTTTGGTGATTCTCAGCTTTATGTAATGATTGCCTATCCTAAAACACCATCAGACTCATGAACAGGTTCATAAAGATATCTGATTTATTAAAGAATAGTATCCAGGATCACAAAGAAAGCTGAGAATGGAAAAAGCGCACCAAATGCAAACTAAAAAGCCCTCGGTACAAATGAGATCCCTCCCCCCATAGAATCTTCCCAGGCTCGCAATCCCAGGTGCTCCCAACGGCTCCTGATGGTCCGCGGGAAAAGTCCTTGAGTAGACCACATAACCCAAACACATTCCATAGATACAGAGCTTGGCACAATGTTTCACAGCAGCTCCCTCCCACCATAAATGCATGTCAGCACCATGGCATGTGAAAGGTTATGATGTACAGTGCACATTGAAACAGTGAACATGACATCCTTATGCTCAATCTACTCAGTCCCCCTTCTTTATGTACATAAAGGCCGCAGGACAGAGAAGGAAAGCAGGACATCAGGTGATCTGTCCTCTGTCCTGCATCATAAAGGAAACAATCTGGCGGATGGGGATGATGTATCCAACCTTGGCCTACTGTCCCCTCTCAGTCACTGGGCCTGATGCTCTAGCTTTTTTTTTTGCTTGGACTGCAGGAGAAACCAGGCACCTGGCTTTCACAGATGCATCTTCCCATGTAATGCCTGACAGTGCATCATGGAGGCTCCTTCTACACATAGGTTTAACACTCTTCCAGAAGAATGTTTAGACCTGCTTTTAAACCCATGTTTAGCGATCTTTTGAAAGAGCGTTTTTAAAAAATTGACTGGTAATCTAGACCAGAGGCATAAAGAACATGTGACCTGTGCACTGCATACAGCCCACAACAATCCCAAGTATGGCCCAAACTTGATTGAAATGGAATTAGGTAATATTTAAGAAAATAAAATAAAAATGCAACAAAGCATAGATATTGTAAGAACTGACACCGTTAGTCCCAATAATGGTCTGACTCATGCACGTTTGAAATATGCAGAATTCAGATTTATTGAGGTGTAGTGACCAGAACAAAAGGGACGCGGTGGCGCTGCGGATTAAACCGCTGAGCTGTCGATCGGAAGGTCGGCGGTTCGAAACCGCGCGGCGGGGTGAGCTCCCGTTGCTCGTCCCAGCTCCTGCTCACCTAGCAGTTCGAAAACATGCAAATGTGAGTAGATCAATAGGTACCGCTTCGGCGGGAAGGTAACGGCGTTCCGAGTCGTCATGCTGGCCACATGACCCGGAAGTGTCTATGACAACGCCGGCTCCATGGCTTAGAAACGGAGATGAGCACCGCCCCCTAGAGTCGGATTCGACTGGACTTTACGTCAAGGGAAACCTTTACCTTTAGTGACCAGAACAAAAGAAAAGCTGCGATTGAAGAATTCCTGCCTAAACTAACTCGTTAAACTTTCCAACACCCTGCTCCCCCCTCCTATCAGTTTCCCACCTAAGATCTAACAGGCATACCAGGCACAGATGTCTATGGTAGTACGACCTTGAGCCCCCCCCCCCTGTTCCCCCAAACAACAAAGATTCACACTCTCTGCCATTTCCCCTCCCATCAGGTTCTTGACACACGTTGACTCATCATGGCAGACAAACACGATCAGACAATTCAGCAATCATTTGATTGTGGAGTCTGACAGATATATTACATTTTAAAAGTAAACTAACACATTTAGTCACCAACCACCAAAACTCTGGGCTTGTGACTCGCGAGGAGTCCTGCACAAACTTGCTGCCTGAGCTTAATTGCAGCAGCCAAGACTGCCTGGTGCTGCCCCGGCGTGGGCTGAGCAGGGGCACCGCGTGACAGGAGTTCCCGCTCAGTCTGCGCTGCAGCAGCCTCGCCTGCCCTGGGCTGCTGCAGTGAAGCTCAGGCGGCAAGCCTGGGCCTCTCCTCAGACCACAGGCAGCCCCCTGCGCCAGGCCTCAGCGCCTCCAGTGCACGAAGGAGCACCTCTCCCCAAAACAGGTTGAACTGATTTCTCTCCTCCCTTCAAAAAAGGCTGAATTAGTATCTGTTGAGTTTCAGGCTGCACGAGGTCCATGATCATTGCTAACTTTATAAACAATTCAAATTTTATATTATTAATAAGTAAAGTTTAAATACTGTATGTTCAGAATACATCCAGAGAAGAATGGGGGAAAAAATGAAAGAGAGGGGGCGATTCAAATGCTTTTTGTATAACGCTTTTCTTTTCGTTTAATTTTTCTTTCATTACAATATCAAATTTTAAGAGAAAAAAGGAAAGAAATTTAAAGTCTTACAAAATATTGATTGCACTTATCAGTGACTAGTGAGTTTATATTACAATCTGTAAGTGTGTATGTTTGGTACTCTGGTTAAGGTGTCAGATTAGAAACCAGGAGATGGTGAGTTCTAGGCCTGCCTTGGGCACAAAGCCAGCAGGGTGACCTTGGGCCAGTCATTTTTCTCACCCCTAGGGAGAACTGCCAAGTCACTTCTAAAAGTGGTGGCTCCCTTCCTTTGGAACATCATTTATTTATTTATTTATTTATTTATTTATTTATTTATTTATTTATTTATTTATTTATTAATAAATTTATTCACCGCCCATCTCATCCCCCCCAGAGATAAGATTGCCCCCCCCGCTCCTTTTCCAGCAGGCCCTGAAGATGTGGTCACTTCACAGCCAATCCAGAAGGCCCTGAAGACTCCATGTCGCTTCGGAGCCAATCAAGAGGTTGATTTGAATGTGTTTGCTGCCGCCCTGGGGTGTGTATTGTGTTTTTATGGTTTTTAATTCTGTAAGCCACCTGGAGTTACCATGTGTAAGTTGGGCGGCCATATAAATTTGTTAAATAAATAAATAAATAAATAAATAAATAAATAAATAAATGAGTTCAGAATGGGGTGGGGTGGACACACACATTGTATTGTATTGTCTTGTCTTGTATTAATATTTGCATGTGTGTGTATACTGTATGAAAACCAATACACACACACACACACACACAAATATTGAAAACAATTGTCAAATTCATAATAATAATATTCTTTTATGTATTAGTTATATCTAGTCCTACCTGATCGTTGCGTTGAAGTATAAATTAAAAAATATATAAACATGTGTAGTTTTCTAAGTCAATATGCGGCCCACAGGGATCCTTATGTACAGTTTAGTGCCCTGTTTCTGTTTGAATTTGACACTACTGATTGAGACAGTTTAAACCAGGAACAGGAGCTGGTTTCTGTTCACAATTTGTTGTCAATTCTGCCCCAAATGAACGTGTTATGGGGATTTTGCTGCTTCTGTCCATAAGGAGTTTTATGGGGCTAAACTTTCTGCTGGCTATATTACTGACATTTTCTTGCGCATGTATTGATTGTTCCTTCCTACTTTACTCCACATTGACCAACATGTTGCACTCATGGCAGAGGGATGCAGGATGAATCAGGCGAGAGCTCCCAGAAGATGTTCCCCTTAGATCTGTACTCCTGCTGCCTGTGTGACCTCTTAGCTGTCTATTTTTGGATCTGCATCTAGTGCTCTTCCAGAAAACTGCAACACCGATATTCAGAAATAGCCCAGGTGACAGGTCAACCGCATGGAAAATCTCTGCACCAGTGAGCTGCCAACTGGACAACTTCTAACCTAGGCACCCAACCATTGACTCCCAACACCGCCCACCAGATGTTAAGGACAGCGATTGGTGGTTGTTTTTGCCCCTGGTAGATGATGCAGGGAACTCACTGCCCTTAAATTGTCCTGCTTTCCTCTGGAAAGATAATACCAATCACAAACCTCATTACAGAGGCAGAATAGAGCTTGGCTGCAGGGGCAAATTTTGCAGGCATACTTTTCTGCTGAGTCAAGGAACTGAGGAATTCATTACATGCCATAAGGAAGAGTCCATTATATTGAAAACACATGAATGTATGTCTGGCTTTTCTAGTAAGGAGCCACTAGAGGGCAGAATCAGACCATTCTGTAATTGGAAGATTAAAAAAAAACCCACCTTAAATCAACAGACTACCCAGTGCTCTTTGCTAAATCAAAACTTGATACAGCTTCCTCCAATTTTTCGTGACTATTTTCTTCCTGAAAAATGGAAGGAGATGGGCAGTGACCTTGAGGAGACCCATGGAGACCCAGGGCCATCTTTGCACATCCTGCCAAAGCTCCTGGCACCAGTACTTGGGCTCTTCTGCATGACAGTATTTAAGTGCTGCTCTCCAGCATGCCAGCTGACAGCAAAATACAACATCCTGAAAAGCTGCTGCCTGCCCTCCAACCCCTGCACTTCAGCAGTGAGGCAGAATAGGACTCTGTCTGCAACAGAACCATGGGGAAGGAATGAGGGTGAGAACTACGTCTTTTGGTGTGGGTCCTGGTGGCTGAAGAGCTTCTCTCACCACCCACAGCAGGAGAAGGGGAAAGGGGGAGAGGAAAGGTTGGCCTCGAGCATGGGTTCCCTCCGTGTTTAACTACATTTCAGCCGCCGCTTCCCTGTGGAATAGGCCCAGTCCATGGGGGGAGGCAGCTTTACTGGGGGTGGAGTGGGGGGGGAGGTCAGCTAAAGAGCCCCTTCTACCTTGACCCATGTGAATGGAAGTGTGTGTGTGCATGGGGTGGGGGGAAGCAGCTTTTCACCACCAATTCTGTGCCATAGGTCATGGGAGAGGGGGTTCTCTTTGATGCCAAGAGTCAAGGCACCCCAAACATCCATGTTCTTCCTTCTCCCTCCTCTGCTTCTCTTGCCAGAGGAGACAGAAGGGAAAGGATGGCTCTTTTGGTGCCAGTTCTTTGAACCCACATGGGGAGGGAACTGATAGCAGACCCATTCCTCCAGTAAAGCTTCTCTCCTCCCCACCTTAGTATCTAATCCATATTTGGAAGTGTGTTTTTGGCACATGTTGAGAAGTCTTCTGGAAGACATGTCAACCCATCCAGCCCCATAGAAGAGGCCCTTCCCCCAATAGTTCTCTGATGCCATGGAACACCTCCATGGGGCAGGAGGATTCATGGTGGAACAGTGTCAATTCTCATGCCATTCCTCCAAGGCCTGGCAGATCTAGCCAGGTTGGCAAGAGAAGTGGGAGGGTTGGCTCTTGTGCACGGTGGGAGACCCTTGTTGCTGGCAAAAGGGCTTTTGGAAAAATGGTGGCCAGGAATCACGGTGGAGTGGGGTTGCCTGTCTACAGCAGCCTAAGATGGCCAATAGGAAATGGGCAATCCCCATTGATATGAGGCACTGCAGACTGTCCACACTGGTAGGTTTGTGTTGGCAGAAAGTGGGAAATGGCACTTTAAAACTAGACCAGAAAAGATGAGTGCAGGCTACTTTCAGAGTGTTCAGGGTGGAGCTGAAGACCACATAATCTATTTGTATCTTCCTGAAATGGGTAATAAGGCATCTTCCTGCTGTGGTTAGCTGGCTGTGCAGAAGACCCCTGTATCGTTCTGTCCCAGGAACTCAGCTGAGCTGCTCAAAGCACCTAAGTTATTCCTTGCATTTATCATTCCAGCTTTTTTTTTCCCTCATAAAAGAAAGGGGAAGGGAAAGGAAGGAAGATCATCACCCGGGAAATCTACAGAATTTTAAGTACAACCAAGTATTAATCCAGTCTTCAGGAAGTGTTTTGCTCTTCAAATATTCTCTGTTGGCCAAATCTCCACTATGGAAAGATAAGGATTAAAGATGGCTGAATGTGCCAACGTGAGTTTCTCGGTTTTGCAAATCTATCAAATTTGGCTTTTCATTGTCTTTCATTTTTGAGAATTCATGTTGGTTGGTTGGTTGGATTTGAGATTTAATAATTTTGTGCTAACATTTGTGTGTATTTTTGGGTATATTTCTCCAAACATGCATTTTTGTTTTCAATTTTGTCTAGTGTAATATTCCTTAATACCCATTTTTGCACGTTTCCTTCTTTGGATCCCAGTGTTAGCAGTGTGGCTAATTAATCAGCAATATAGTCATGAGATATTTTAAAGAGCTTTTGCATGCGTGTTCTGGGTAGAGTAGGAGAAATATTCAATAGCTAAAATACAGCAACCATCCTAAAGCAGCAAAAGTTAGCATCTCAGGGGAAGTGAAAACAGAGGATTAATGTGTTTTTCCTTAAATTTAAATGATGCATTCTTGTTTCATTAAATCTGAAAAATTCTAGCAGTAATGTCAATATTAACAATGAAACATTATGATAGTAACAATAGAGTAGAAATTGGATGCAATAATCTGAGAAATATATTAGCAAAGGATCTGGGGGTTTTGCATCTGATTTTGTCTTCGCTTGCTCCAAAATCTATTAAATTATTTCTCTCTGTGTGCCTCCAGATGTGATGCAGATAGATAAATATTTTATTTTTATTTTAGTTCTAGACCAGGTATGAAAAAGAAAACATTACAAACACAACAAACAAAAATGCATAATAGAAATTGTAAGATTTATAATGTAGCAGCAGAACTGGACTTAAACCTGTGGAACAACATTAACTGTATATACTACATCCAAATAGTTATTGAAAGAGGTTTTATTAGTAGATTAGTATGATACAGAATTTTGACAGGAATTTTATACTTCAGGATAAATTATTGTTTATATACATGGGTTACTGAAGAAAGAACATTTGGGGAAAGTAATTAGAAAAGGGTATGCAATCCTCCAAGGTTGTTTAAAAAAAGCCTATCTGGCACAGCATCATTGCAAGAATAGCTCAATTCACATAATATGGCTGCTTGTTTGTGGCTTCACCAACTATGTGAAACCAACTATTGCAATTTGTTCAACAAATCATGGTTAAGCAAACTATGGCTTAATGGACCCACTCAAAAGGAATTATGGATTACTACTACCTTGCGAAGGATGTGTACAGCTTCCAGAAGGGCATCCATGTTAGTCTTGCAACGAAAACAACACAATCATGTGGTAGTTTAAAGACTTGTGATAGCATCAGCTTCTGTGGATCATGGTCCACTTCATTATATGTAAGGCTCTTTGTTGGACATCTTATAATCAGATGGAAAGCAAAGCTATGGATTGTATAATACTTCGAGTCTGTTAATTAGATAGTAAGGTCTTGGCAACAGTGATCTTACCATAGCAGGACTCCTGTGTCTCAGCTGCAAATTCCAGCTGACCATTAAATGATAGCCAAGAAGTACTATTTGCAGCCCAGATATGCTACCCCTAAATGCAAGCCATAACAGGGATACCATTTCATTTCTCTCCTACCTACCCCCAATGTATCATAATCCAAACGGATGAAGAAAGTGGCTAGCAACTTTAGGCTACTATTTGGGCTGAGCATATTTCCCCCACTGCCCACCATAGACTAAAGGCTGTAATTGCTTTGACATATAGCATGGTTTGTGTGGTTTTGACTTAGTGCGTGGTGCGATCCCAGCTATAGTGCTTGGTATATCATGATACATGATTTAATGCCTTGTAAAAAACAACTAGATATTCTAGAGGTGACGGACTCGTCCCTGGGGGAGCTGGGGATGTTGACGACCGACAGGAAGCTCTGGCGTGGGCTGGTCCATGAAGTCACGAAGAGTCGGAAGCGACTAAACGAATAAACAACAACAAAAAAAACAACTAATGTAGTTTATTTAATAAATCATGTTTCTATAAAGGATGCCATCATGTAATACGTGTACATAGCCACTTCTGAAGTGGATAATGTGTTACCAGGAAGATCCTGGCTTGCTTTGCATATTGTGCAAAGACAACCACTAAATAGCAGCAAAGAGATCCAGAAAATTTAATCTTGGCTTCCATTTATTGGTTCCCTAAAGTTTTATAGATCAGATCTAGTAACTCTATTCCCTATCCTTGCATGGTCTTACATTTGGCTGAGAAATTGTAACTGGGTCATTGCAAAAGTTTTGATGCATAAAATCAACAACTTTTGTACTTACCTAACTGCATGCTGAAATAGAAGAGGGCAGGGGTGGGGGGCATCAAATATCATTAAATCACTGGGGATGCAGCAGATGTCCGCACAGTGTAATGGAAGGTAGGCAGTGTAATGCTTAAGGAAACAGATGAGTGCTTTAGGTATTGCCAGGGGGTTCCACAGGGTATAGTCAGAAAAGTCAAATAGCAGCCAGGATGTGGGATTGAAGCCCTGCCTGTTTTTTATATGCAGCCACTGTCTTAACTTTTTGACCATATGCTATGGACACCCCTGGACATTGCAAAAGTATTGAGTTGAAGGGTGTTTCTTAAGTTTGATGAGAATGGTACGTGATGGAAGTAAAGCATATGTGAGAATAAATGACATGCTTAGCAAATGGTTAGACACCAAGCAGAGAGTATAACAACAATATGTGATTTCTCCTTGGTTGTTTAATGTATTTATGGATCAACATAAAAGCAATGCTAACAGTGACATTTGGAGGTCTTTTAGTTGGGAGGAAACTATGCATGTATTTTTGTCTTCAGAAGATGCTATGCTGTTAACTGAAATGATTTTCAGCAAATGTCAATAGACTGTATGATCCAGTGAAGACCACGGCTCTGCAAATTAATGTATCAAAGACCAAGTTTCTTGATGGAAAATGGAGTGAACAATAGCAAGTGGATAAATAGCAAAAAATTAGAGCAAGCAGATGAATTAGCGTACCTTGGCAAAACGTTTATTAAAGATGAGAAAATAGATGGAGATGTCTTAAGATGTGCAAATGCTGGTAAAAGATGTGATCTGTTGTATTGGCTGAATGCCAGAAGTATAGAAAATATCTGGGTATAAGACTATGCTTCTGCACACTTTGTCATATGGAAGAGTCATGAATGGATGGGTATTGAATGAAGATAAACGGAATATAAAAGTGAGTCTCCAGCAAGATACATAGATAGTTAATAGACAGATAATGAAGGATGTGTGAATTGAATGAGAGAAAGGAGTTCCTGAGTTTCTTGAAGTTATGTTTGGATGGATTGATCAGATCCCCATAAAGACAGAGCTGATGTTTAAGGAACAAAAAGGAATATATAAAGAGGTGAGTATGGATGTAATATATGTATTTTGTGGGCTTTTGGTTGTCCGCCCCTGCCATATATTAGGAATTACCTCCCACTGCCATTAGACTCTTTGAATCATAGAGTTGTTAAAGTGTTATTTTGAAAGTACACTTTTGGTAATCTTCCAGGGGGCACTTTAAGTTGCTGTGTGATTGTAAAGCTGAGCTGCACACACTGGCAACCTGGGCACCAGAGACAACTGAGAAACAATGCCTAGAGAGGTACTATTTTTCAAAGAGTCTCTCTAGGAGCTAGTCTCACCAATATGCAAAGGGTCAATGTCTCCACAGTAACCTGTTTTACGACATGCCTGATTGGGGAACAGAGTTACTGTAATCCCAAAGAAAAGTAGGGGTATTTGGGGCTGCATTTAATACCCTTTGTGTTTGTTAACTGATTAGGTTGCTTGGGTTACAGCGTTTGGACATGTTAACTATGATCCTTCTGAGGAAGGGAAAAGAACAGATGTAGCTGTCTGTTAGGTATGATGAATATTACAAATAATATATAGTATTTTCCTCTGCTTCAGCATACAGAGGAGTTAAATAATACATTGATTATTGGGAGGTGGTGGTGATAGTTGTTGGGAACAGCAGCTGTGTTGAAAGCCACAGGAAACCCTTGGGTGGGGGAAAGATTTGATCTTGGAGATTGCAGTTGCCAATTCCCAACTTGCAAGTTTTAAAAGTCATTTGGCAGCAGTTGCTAAATTGCTCTGATAGCTTGGGGTGAGGGTGGGGGATGAGCAAAAGCTACTCTGTGTGTAGAGGCAGCCCCGTCCTTGACAGCTCAGGTTTAGCATTTCTGAAGATTAATTTCAAGTTGAATGACCCCGTTTTATTAAATTAAGCCCTGTACATATTATCTACAGACTGTGGCCTTTGTGTTCAGATACTCTGAATGGTTGAGAGAAAGATGGATAAACAGACTCCAGTTGCTGCTTATGATAATTGTATTTAACCTTCAGCTATGGACTGCAATCCTCTTTATACAGAGTTTCTGCACCAGTAAATAAACTTTCCTCTTCCATCAATAAACTTCTTCTTACCAAGGCTTTCTAAATCTTGGCCAAATTAAAAAACAAAACAAAACATCACTACTAGGGTGGAGAACAACAACAAATGAAAACATTATTCTTTTAGTACTCAGAGTATACATTTAATTAAAATATAATCAACAATAAGAGGGATGAAAGGTCTTTTGACTTCACTGTACCAATCAGACTAATGTTTCTTTACTTTCATTGAACAAGAGAATAGTATAAGGCAGCTTTTTGCCCTCTGACACCATCTAGAAGAAACTGACAACTTCCACTAGCCACATACCTATTGGAGGTCCTGGCAAATCCAGCATGCCTCATTAGCATGTGCATTAGCATGTAAATTGAGTTTGTCCCACAATGCAACTCTGAGGAAGCTGTTTGTTGCCACTCCCACTTCCTTTCTCTCTCTTTCTCCTTCTTCCACCGACTGAACAGGCAGCATGGATGCTGCTGTCTTCATCAGGGCCATGTGCTCAGGCCTTGATGGAGAAGTCTGCCCCTTTCTTCCACGCAGCACTTAGCAGCTGTAGGGCTAAGGGTGAATTATGTTTAGGGACAAAAGAAGAACAAAGATTTCATCTTTTCCACTGAACATGGATGTAACTGAACCAAGAATAAAGTCAATAAAATATTCTTTTTACTTCTTAACCTACTCTGTCTAAGTGTGTGATTCTTTATGCTTGGGAGGGCTGAGTGTGTAAGATCAATAACCTGTGTTTCTCTAACATGTTCATTGAAGCTACCCAAGATAATATTCTTTTTCTGTGTACAGCTTCTCAGTTGTGTTATAAGCTCTGCTCTATTTCAGTGGTTCTAGCAGGCCACTAAATGGCTTCAATACCATGGTGACTGAGGAAAATAGGAATACTAATCCAACGTAGCTGGAGAGCACAAACTAAGATCAAGGAAAGAGATTATATTTTTGTAATTTCAAGTGAACAGTTTGAATCTCTTGACCCTTCCCTGGTAGCCTGCTTTATTGGAGAGGGTGGCGTGAGAAAGAGTTAGGATGTCATGACGGAATGAAGGAGAATTAAGGGAAAAAATGTAATCAAAAAGAGAATGGCTGGCCAAGAATTCCCTCCCCAGCCAGTTGCCCAATTGCTCGCACCAGCATCGCATATCCAGGATGTCTCAGACAGTTATGCGGTAGCCATGTTTTTAGTCCTCCAAGGTGCCACAGTAGAGGCTGGAGAAGTAAAAATGACTTTTTTTCTTTTTGATCTGCAGTGACATGTTCAATGGCAGCAGCACCACAGACAGGATCAGGGGAGTCATATCTACCTCCCCCCTTTCTGTCCTTTTTGTCACAGGGGGAAATAAATTATTTTAGTCCCTAATACAAATGGTCTATTTGAAGCTAAATCTAGCACATCAGGATTAATTGGCTCAGGCAAGTCACTCAGTTTTGGGATTTGGATGACACCATTATCCTCCTCCCATGATCCAGTTAAGGAACTTGTGGGAATAGGGCTAAAGGGTTCCCTTGCCCATATCTGTTTTGGCCAAACACATCCTTGTTTACTCCCTGTCTACCATCCACAGATTTCCCTTAAGGGAATGCAGCTCTCAATAGAAAACATTCTGCCCACTTGTGAACCACCTTACTTTAAGCTTTGGTAGATCACAAACCAACTTTTAAATACTAATCCTCAGGATGCTATACGGTATGAAGGAAGGGGCTGTACTTAATTAAGTATTCTACAGCTCTAAAAGAACTGGAGCCATTATGGTGAAGTTGGCAAGGAAAGTATACAACAGGCAGAAGCACGGTGTGTGTGTATGTGTGCGAGTGGGGGAGTATCTCTTTTCAGAGTCACAGTTCCTTTTCAGTGTAGTATTACTTCAGCTCACATTTTCTGTTCCTCCATGTTTTGGTCTGCTGATTCACGATTATCAGCAATTGTATCTAGATCCAGATCTCCTATAATTCTGTTCAGCTGTCTTATTCCTCATATACCCACTATGTTGTCTTTATTAAAATAAAACCCTCCTTTATTCATTTCTACTCGCTTTAGGGCTACCACGTCTGGACTGCAAAACTCAAGACCATTGAAAATTGATGATTAAGTGTGCCATCAAGTCGGTGTCAGCATCTAGAGACCACATAGTTCAATTTTCCCCAAGACCACTAAATGGCAGCTCATGTTCTGTACTTCTTTTCTGCCATTTAGGGGTCCTGGGGGAATTTGCAGCCCAGATCTGGTAGCCCTAATCCAATCTTAGGTTTGTGCTAGCATCATGCATGCAAACCAGTGCTCAGGTTAAAGAGAAAAACTGGAACCATTTGTTTAAAAATCTAGTCTTGGGAACAACTGAATCTCCTGTTTTGCTTCATCCAAATTCCAGAGAAATAGGGGAAGAGGCATCTCCCCACTCAAGAACACAGGGTGGCAGTTTAACTGCCTGCCCCAAGGGGAACTCTTTCATTTGGGGGGGACAGTATATTCAGACATAAGGAACAGAGGTGGGGGGTGGAGAAGGCCTGGCTTACTTGAAAGGCTGTGAGAGCTCCTGGTACAATTGCATATACAGTATTAAAAACTGCAGTGTTCCCAAGGAAAAAACGAAGCGCTCCCAAAGGAGTGAGAATAAACATACTTATGTATTTCATTCTTTTATTATTGCTTTCGTGCTTTATTTGATGTTGTGTTTATCAATAAAATGCCGTAATTTTAATTACCTGCACCGAAGAAATAATGGTATCATTTTTCACGCGTCCACTTCGAAGGCTGCTTTTCCAGGGCATATTGGGAGTTTAATCCGGCACTATCTGCAAGGCACCAGGACGCGATAGACGGAGCTCTAGATTTAAAAAACTGAAGTGCCGCGGAAGGGGAAGCTACTCGAACCGGGTAAGGACGGCGTTCACGATTCGCTCGCTCAGAGTAACTGCCTCTTTCCATTCCTGGCATTTGTAAAACACACCTGGCGCGTGTACGTTTGCGAGATAGGACCGGCCGCCCGCAAGATGCGAGAGGAACCAGCCATACTTCGCACTGTTCCAGGAGATCGCGGGAAGGCGGGGCCAAGCAGTTGCACACCCGAGAGAAGCGTGCTTCCTTCACAGGTCTGCGGCTTGCTGGGGTGGCGCTTCTCCTTTTTCAGCGGCTGAATTTGGCGAGGAATTTGCAGGTTTCATTGAAAGAGAAACCAAAAAGTAGAGGAGGACGAGGAGGGAGGGAGGCAAGGTAGGAGGGGCGACGCTAATTCAAAGTAAACAGACGAAACGCTCCGTGTGGGAGCGAGCGAGCGGGGCGGGCGGACCCTTTACGCACATTGCAGACTCCTCCTTTCTCCCAGTTGCGTATGCCGCCGCCTGACAGCGGTGTGGGGCAGCCGCGCGAGCTACCCATATGGATCAGGTTGAGGGGCGGTTCGGGAACTCGGGCAGTTTCCCGGGGATGAGTCAGAGGACAGCGGGGTCGGCCTGACGGGGCGCAGGCCGGCCATGCGGCGTCAGCCCGAACCTCCTCGGTCGCGTACTTACCGGTGCGGAGGTGCCAGCAGGAGCAGTCGCCGCCGCTCCCCGCCGCCCCGGACTCTCCGCCTGGGCGGCCCGGCCGCCTGCAACCTTCGCGGCGCCCCGTGACCCTCGCGGGGCGCCCACAGTAGCAGCGTCCCTAGCGCCTTCGCTTTCCCCATGGAGCACAGAGAAGCCCCGGACAGCAGCGGCGGGAGCAGCCCGGAGCTGGGCCGGGGGAGGCAGCTGAGCGTGGGGGAGCTGCGCTCGCTCTTCGAGGCTCGCTGCGCAATGGCTAGCGGGCAGCTGCCTGAGCCGGCCCGGAAGACCTGTCAGCCCCGCAACGGGGTGCTGCAATCAGTTATCCCGCAGCTGACAGTAACTTCCGAGGAGGATGGCGGAGAGGCGCAGCGCAGCCCCGCCGGGCTGCCCCCGACGGCGCCGGACGGTGCCTGGCTGACGACGGACAGTTCGCTGCACCTGTTGCATTCCTCCAGGCGCCTCTCGACGTCGTCGCTGTCCTCCACGGGCTCGTCGTCGCTCTTTGAGGACTCCGAGGACGACCTGCTGAGCGACACGGAAGGCAGGAGCCAGGGGATCGTTCACTTGGAGCACGGCGAGGAGACGCACCAGGTACCCGACGACCGGGGAAGAACCGGGAGGCCGTTGCCGGAGCGGGGCTTCTGCCGTAAGGGGGGACGCGTGTGGGCTCTGCCTCGTTGCCAGCAGCGGCTCCTTGGAAGCCCTTCGAAGAGTTAGTCGAGCTGATTCGGAATGCTGAACTAATAATCTGGTTAATCAAGGGCTGGCTGGGCGGGGAAGGAAGGAAGGAGCCTTGGCTTTGCAAATGGGCGCGCGGCTCCCTTACTCCAAAGGAAGGCCTTTCCCGGGCAGTTTCAGGGGTTCCCTTTTGGAGAAGCTGTGCCTATGATTGCAGGTGAAATCATCGAATAGGCGTTTTGGAAGAAATGCCAGGTAGATTCTAAGTCGGAGAAAGATTACCTAGAAGGTGAAAAATTTGAATGCAGCTTTCCTCTCGGTGTGGAATGTGTGTAGACTCAAGGGGAAATACCACATCTGCAGTTGTCAGATGTCTCACTTTTTATATGTCAACTGCTTAAGGAAAACCAGTTTCCCTAAATGTTAAGTACAGTAGGCAAAGCGGATGGTTTCACAGGAGACCCTGGTGGACACAGTACTTCTGGGGTGGCTATAAAATCACTTTGATTTACTGTAAGATTTGTTCTCTTAGAAATAGTTCACATGGTCTGTCCCTATTGCTTTTCTTTTTTCTTTTGTATCTATAACCTAAAATTTATTTATTTATTTATGTATCCAATTTATATAGAAAATTTAGCAAATGTTCTCTGCCCCTCATTTTAGCCTGAAGCACTTGATGGAGCCCAGAGGTTTACCTTACTAATATAAATTGCTGGTATTTCTCAGAAGCGAGAATGCTAAAAAAAGAGCAGGGGTTTCAGTTTTGAACTGTCCCATGCCTGAAATACCTGGCTTCAGGGACTCTGTGCAGAAATCAAAGCATGATGTTTTAGGTGCTTTTTGGTCTGTGCCTGGAACAAAATGTGGCTGTTCTGATTCAGGGAAAAAGGGTTTGGAAGGGGAGCAAGAAAACCAAGAACATCAGCAGCTGAAGAGAGAGAGACAGGGAAGCTATTGGGAGAGGAGGGCCTGACAGGCGGATGTGATATATCATGCTGGAATGTTGGTGGCAGTGGTTTGAGGGAGGGAAGGTGCTGGGAAGATGGGTGCTGGCTTTTCAACCCTGGGGCTCCTGAGGGAAGAGAGGAGGCAACGGACACCATCCTTGCTCTACTTGCCCATCCAGATTTTGCTTAGTCCAAAACAGAGCAAGGAAAGTGGTCCAGGTTTTTGTTCTGCCAAACAGTGGCTGCTCTGAAACAGTCTGGCAGAACCTCCAGAATTTCTGAGTTGGAAACACAACATTTGTCCCATTTCATGTACTTTCCTAAAAAAAACAACATGCCGTCTGAATGGACTAATGATTCATTCTAGTTTCTGTCTTCAGTAGTAGCTAGAAAATAAGCTGGTCATCGAGTAAATGTTAGGAATTTTTTTTAAATGTTAGGAATTTTTTTTAAATGTTAGGAATTTTTTAAAAATGAAAATATATATGAAATATATATAATGTTACCGCAGAGACTCACCCGTTGTCATATCTTCTAAAAGTTGTGGTCTTGAAATACCATTAACTAGAATTGCATTCAAGAAACTAAATAAGAAATCATAGAGATAACCATGGACATTGCAGTAGTTTCACCTGTAACTTCTCTGCTACTTGACTCTATTAAAATAGGAGGTCTCAAAACTTTTTTTTATTCTCTAGATCAGGGGTTCCTAAACTTTTTGCCATCACACCTCCCTTTAGAGTAATCTTAATGTACAAACCTCCCCTAAAAATCCAAACACCAAAATGAGCACAAATGAACAATGGAAGGTTATTTTTTAATAAAGAAACTAAAAAAAAACTTTGTTGCCTCCTCCACCACCATGTTATTCACTTGAAACTAGTATTTTGGGAAAGTTGGATTTATTGTAACAATGTACTACTAAAAGGTTCTTCACACCTTCTTCCCTGAACTCTGTCTGCACCTCCCCAAGGGAGGTACACCTCAGTTGGGGAAACCCTGCTCTAGATCATTTGAAAACTTTAGATGTTTTGATGCTTCATTTAATACACAGACACACAGACACACACACACAATATTGTAAATCAGACAGAAATGTTGCTTTAAAATTAATGTGAAGAAAAATAACATATTTTCTTCAGCATGAAAAAATTATTCTAAAAATCATGGTCTGTAAAAAGGGCTGTTTCTAACTGGAAAATCTGAAGGGAAAAATTGTCAGTTATACAACACTTTACAGTCACAGGCTTTAGGTGGAATTTGGTTGCCTGTTCAATAATGCAGCCCTGAACATTAGGTGATTGCAGGAGATAGGCTTGACTTTACCAGCCTTACCATGAACTATTCAAATGCATCATTGGTCCAGAGGCAATAGCTTTAGAACCTCACAGCCAGAGAGGTGGGTTTAATGCCAACCCACAGGGTTCAGTTCAGACTTTTTATCAGCAAGGTATTAAACATGTGTTCATTCCCCTTATGTAAGGTAATGAACAAAAATAAAAATTTATTTTAATAATGGAAACAGATACTTCACCCCAGGGCCGCAACTAGGGTCTGTGTCACCCGGGGCAAACATGGATTCCACGCCCATTTTGGCACCCCCCCATGCTCATTTTGGCGCCCCCCCCAGCGTGGTGCCTGGGGTACATGCCCCGCTTGCTCCCCCAAGTTGCGGCCCTGCTTCACCCAGTAACTCTTGAACAGTTGTCATTGTTTGCATAACAACTTTAGGAACTGGATATTTTACGATGTTGAGGCAGGAATGGGCATGTGCTACAGTTGCTTTCTTAAAATATGAAGTATTTAGCATAACATTTATGAATCTGAGAAGGTTAGCTTTTGTTATTCTTTTAAGTATTCTTTCAGTTTTTAAGTCCAGAACAAGAGGAAGGCTATAATGCTATTAAGAAAATTTGTCTTTTAGCAGCATTTTTCTGTTTTATCAGAAGAAGGAAAAAAAGGAATAGCAAGATTTGAGACTGTGTAGGGATTAAAGCAGAGCTTCAGGTTCAGTTTCAAAAAAGGAGCTTTGGAGTGTAACATCTTAATGTAACATCTGTCTGCAACTTCTTAAAGCAGCCATCCTTTATCTCAGGATCAAGAGGCAAGCAGCTGCATGGTTTTGGGGAAAAAAGCCCAACTTCTTTAAGCTACAGTCACGTCCGCGTGTACTCCAAAGCTGGCTTTTGGAATTGAATCTAAACCTCTGGGCTAGTGATGCCTAAAGGCATTTTAGTTTATGTTTTATCTTTCATATAATCAGTTCTGATCCTCATGTGCCACGTTTGAGAAACATAGCATGTGAATGGGATAATCCTGGCTTAGTTTGGCAGCACTTTCAGTTGCATGCTTTTCCCAAATGTCACAGTCTCAGGGACTGCTGCCAATGCTTAGCCATGGTTGTCCAGTTCACATTGTGAGTTCTTTTCATACAGACCCTTCCCCTTCCCTTTTTGGCATACCACGACTGAATCCTTCCTGAGCTAATTAACTTTAGTTTCCTGTTTAGCTCAAACCCAGAAACAAATCCTGAGGGTCTAAGCCTTATAACATTTCTTTAAGGTATGTTTGTATTCTTACAAAAGGTGTAGTAGGAATTGATTGAATCGGTTAATTTAAAAAGCGATTCTTTTGGTTGATTAAACCAAGTTTCCTAACTGGATTTGAAGGGCAGGAACATAACAGTAAGTAGTGGTCTGCTTTGAATAAGGGGAGAAAGGAGCACTTCTGATGAAGCTTACACAGCTCAGATCTATAGATGGAAGCAAGGCAATTTGATGCAGCTCCATTCCTCCATGGAAATGTTTAGAACAAATATCAACAGGAATGGGGGAAAACAAAGACACAGAGTTTCATATTGTGCTTGCTTATTCCTCAGAATCTGAGAAAAGGCAATAATTTATCAACAGTTGGAAAATAGGTGGGCAGAATTACTTACAATATATCAAAACACTGGTTGGTAGAGTCAATACGGAGCCTTCTTGCCCCAGGTAATTGCTTATGTTTCCATACAGAACCCGCCTTACATCTTGAGCAGATGTCTACTCTCAGGCATGACTTGAACTTTAGAAGTAAAAGCAGTACATCCAACCTATTGTATGGTCTGAAAGAGAGTAGCATCTGAATGATTGGCAAAACTTCTAGTAATACACAATACATTAATAAAACAGTTTTCATATATTCTAATATTATCATTTCCAGTTTGAAGATAGTAGATGCCTTAGGGTGCATACCCAGTGCATCAGGTTCAGCATTGGTTGTTACGTAATAGGTTGCTTCCTCTGAAAATTAATCTTGTATATCTAGGGATAGAAGCTGAGTTATGTTCCTAGATATAAAAATAGTTAGGAGTTTATAAATCTTTTATAACAACAACAGCTGCCAGCCATTTCTTTGTAATTGTGACATCACTTGAATCTTTATAATCTTTTGAGTTGCATTTGGAATCTGATATAGTATTACTATTAGATTAAAGTATATTTTTAACAATTTATTTAATGGCTGGTATTTTAGTGTATAAAGTTTTGTCTTAAGATATCAGTTTTAAAAATGCTTCATGCTGTGAGTATGACTTGTTTGGAAGGTGTTGGAAAGGTTAGCCGATGTGTTTTACCCATTTTGGCGATAATCTGTTCTTAGCAAATCTGTTCTGCAGCCAAGCAGGTGCTCTTAGGCATAAAGTCAATTTTTAAAAGAAGAGCAAGCTGTTATTCATAGATTTTGTGGAAGCCATTTAATGTGGTAATAATTTTCCAAGGGAGTTCAGATGGAAATCTGTTTTCTTTAGCAAATCCTCTTACCTGCCATATTGAGAGCTTACAGAGTGGCTGGTGTGGACAAATCTGTCATTTGAGAAATTTGGCACACAATTTTTTTTAGGGAGTTTGCCATAGTTCTGCTAAGGAGAGATGAACTGAGATATGCTAATAGAAGGCCACAAGCTGCTGTATTATTCTCAAGGTTGAATTGGAATAAGATTGGGCCGCCTTCTGATGGCTGGGGCCGGCAATTAACATTTTTGGATTGGGGGGGGGAGGGTAAAGGGCCAGGGGTAGATGGGGACATTTAGGCTGGGATTTTCAGTTTTTCTTTGTTTTGGGGAGAAGTTATGTTTTTCTCCCTTTGTTTTAAACCTGATCATCTATTCTGGGCTTATACTACAGTACTATTTTATGCATTTTCTGCCTTCATTTATGTGATTGTATTTATTGTATTTATTTATTTTATAAATTTATTCACCACCCATCTCTCCCCAAAGGGGGGACTCTGGGCGGCTTACAATAAAACAAGATTAAAATATAAAACCATTACAATTACAAAATACAATAAAAATATAAACATAATAAAATCTACATGGCGAAGAGATCTTAATCAGATCTTCAGTGTGGTTGGTCCCTCCGGATCACTTCATGGTGCTAGCCATCCCCAGGTGTAATTATTTGCCCTCCCATTCCAAGTCTGCCTACAAAACCAGGTCTTTAATCTTTTGCGGAAGTCCAGGAGCGAGGGGGCTTGTCTCACCTCTGAGGGAAGGATGTTCCAAAGGGCGGGAGCTACAGCAGAGAAGGCTCACCTCCTGGACCCCACTAGATGGAATTCTTTTATAGATGGGGTCCGTAACATGCCCTCCCTGCATGACCGGATGGGGCGGGTCAATGTAATAGGGATGAGATGGTCCCTCAGGTACCCTGGTCCCATGCCATGTAGGACTTTAAAGGTGATAACCAACACCTTGAATTGGACCCAGAAGCAAACTGGGACCCAGTGCAGCTCACACAACAAAGGTGTTATGTGTGCAAATCTTGGAGCACCCAAGATTGTCCGGGCGGCTGCATTCTGGACCAGCTGTAGCTTCTGGATATTTTTCAAGGGTAGCCCCATGTAGAGCGCATTACAGTAATCTATATGGGAGATGACCAAGGCATGAGTGACTGTTCGGAGGGCCTCTCAGTCCAGGAAAGGGTGTAACTGGTGCACAACACAAAGTTGCGCAAAGGCCCTCCTGGCCACGACTGCCACCTGCTCTTCGAACAGGAGTCGTGAGTCCAAGAGGACCCCCAAGTTACGGACCGGATCTGACTGGGGCAGTGCGACCCCATCCAGCACTAAAGATGACAAGTTCCTGGGACATCTGCAGGATAAAATCGCTCAGTGGAACTCCACTGCCAACCCCGAGATGGCCTCCAGCAGATCCCAGTATTTGGAGAAGATATAGACAGGTTATGAGCCACAGTCATAGTTGTGCACATGCATCATTCCTTGCTTTTACAGTAAGGGAAGCATTGTTCAATTTTGGCACATTGAGACCAATATGTGCAAAAGAAGGGTCTGCATGGGAAGGGAAGTCAAGTGATTAGGCATTTTATGAACTTTGGTCTGGTTTTAGGCCATAAAATCATATTCTCTTAAACACTGCATATTTTAAATGGACTATAATTGCCTCCTTTATTATAATCTTATTTTTTTTGTGCTTTATGTTCTTTATTAAGGGACGCGGTGGCGCTGCGGGTTAAACCGCTGAGCTGTCGATCGGAAGGTCGGCGGTTTGAAACCGCGCGGCGGGGTGAGCTCCCGTTGTTAATCCCAGCTCCTGCTCACCTAGCAGTTCGAAAACATGCAAATGTGAGTAGATCAATAGGTACCGCTTCGGCGGGAAGGTAACGGCGTTCCGAGTCGTCATGCTGGCCACATGACCCAGAAGTGTCCTATGGACAACGCCGGCTCCAAGGCTTAGAAACGGAGATGAGCACCGCCCCCTAGAGTCGGACTCGACTGGACTTTACGTCAAGGGAAACCTTTACCTTTACTATGTTCTTTATTATAAAATACGATTAATGGTAAAATCACTACATTCATAATGGAACAGGGAAAAAAAATAACTATCTAATACAAAACTACAAGAATCAGCTATAATAGTGTCAGTTTATTTATATATGGCCTGAAAGCCTACTGGAATAGATGTAAGAAAGCAAAGGTATCATAAAAATTACTTTGCATGTTGTTTATCTATCTGTGACCACATAAAAATGGAGATTATATCTCAAGTGTCTTGCTATGCTGTTGCTGTTAGTTGCCATCGAGTTGTTTATGACTCATGGCGACCCTTTGTATAACAGAACGAAATGCTGTTCAGTCTTGCGCCATATGCCTGACTGTTCCAATGTTTGCATGCATTGCTGCGGTAATTGTATCAATCCATCGCATTGAAGGTCTTCCTCTTTTCCGCTGGCCCTCGACTTTACCAAACATGATGTCCTTTTCAAGCAATCGGTCTTTCCTGACAATGTGCCCGAAGTATGTGAGCCTAAGCCTAGTCATCTTTGCCTCTAGGGAACATTCTGGTTGTATTTCTTCTAAAACTGATTTGTTTGTTCTCCTGGCAGTCCATGGTATTTTCAGTAATCTTTGCCAACACCACAATTCTTATGCATCAATTCTTCTTCTATCTTCCTTTTTTAATGTCCAACTTTCACAGGCATATGTGGCAATTGAGAAGACTCTGGTGTGAGTCAGACGCACCTTTGTTTTTAAACTGACATCTTTACTTTTGAAAACTTTAGATAGGTCTTCGATGGCAGATTTTCCCAGTGCGATACATCGTTTGATTTCTTGATTGCTACTTCCCTTGGCATTGATCCGAGTAGAATGAAATCATTGACAACTTCAATTTCTTCTCCATTTATTATGACGTTGTTTATTGGTCTGTTTGTGACAATCTTCATCATCTTCACATTCAGGTATAGTCCATATTGCTGACTACAATCTTTGATCTTCATCAGCAAGTACTTCAAGTCTTCTTCATTTCCAGCAAGCAAAGTCGTATCATCTGCATATCGCAGGTTGTTAATAAGTCTTCCACCAATTCTGATACCCTGTTCTTCTTCGTACATTCCTGCTTCTCGAATTATTTGTTCAGCATACACATTGAATAAGTAGGGTGAAAGTATACAGCCTTGCTGCAAACCTTTTCCAGTTTTGAACCACTTGGTATCACTATTTTCTGTTCTAATGACTGTTTCTTGATCTGTGTACAGGTTCCACATGAGTACAATCAAGTGCTCTGGAATTCCCATTCTTCGTAATATTAGCCATAACTTGTTATGGTCCACACAGTCAACGCCTTTGCGTAATCAATGAAACAGAGGTAAACATCTTTCTGGTATTCTTTACATTCAGCCAAGATCCATCTGATATCTTTCATACTGTGTCCTCTTCTAAATCCAGCCTGGACTTCTGGTAGTTCTCTATCGATGTAAGGCTGAAAAAGTTGTAGAATTATTTTCAGCAAAATTTTGCTAGCATGTGAAATTAATGAATCTTGCTATGCCACTGGCAAAATTAGAATTAGTCCCCGCCCAATGAATCTAATTTGAGATGAATGCATTCAGTTTTTTCTTTCAGCAGAAGGCAAAAGTTTGCTTTCATACAAACCAGCAAAGTCTGATCATCTGGTGAATATAAGATCTGGAAGAGATGTGACTTGGGAGAGCTGTCCATAGGATTTCTTTTTTTTCTTTTCTTTTTTTCTTAAAACTTCTTTTAGAGGTTGCAATAGGAAAGCCCAATTCATAGTGTAATGTATTTGAGACTTTCACATCCGTACCTCTTAGGCAAATAGCACCTTTAGGGAAAGGAAGAGCCACTTTCATTGCAGCTGTGAAACAGGAGAAAGAGTTAAACTTCCCTAGGACTTTGGACCCTAATCTAAATCTTTAATAACTATAGCAGATATTGTTCGTTAATCAACTAAGTTTGGCCCAGGTGTAAGCAGCTTTCATTCTTAAAAACAATAATTAATTCAAGTGAGATTTACTCTTGAAATAAATCCCATTTGAAATAATTTACTAATTCCAGAGTAAATCAACATTCAGGTTTCCTGTGTTTCTTTCCGTCTCAGCATTGGTGAGAAAATGCAATCTTCAGTCTATACTCAATATGTGCAGCATTTATCGATTATCTAATTAATTAATTAAACTTTGCCACACCACAATCCCTAAAATGATAGGCAAATTTACTCATGAATTAAACTGAATAGCATAGAAATCAGTAATAAAGCTGCTGTGATTGGCAGTTGGGCCCAGGCAAAGTGAGAGAGAGTTTTGATAGCAGAGTCCTTGGTGCTCTCTGAGTTTGGTTGTTTGCTTGCAGACGTTTCATTTCCCAACTAGGTAACATCATCAGTGCTAGTGAGTGTGGGGTTGGCCCCCTGTTTACATACACTGGCTTGCCCTGCCAGTGTTGGTGGGGATGTGGTTTTCTCCTTGGCAGTTCCTTGATTAGGGTATTGTTTTCTTCATGATTGTCTAGGATTGGTCTAGAATGCTCACAGATGCTCAACTGGGAAACTGAGCATCCTAGACCAAGCCAAATCCAAAAAAGGTAGGAAATTCCTGGAGCTTGGCCTTCAGACAAATCAGCCATCAATAGCCACATAGAAATAAACCATATTTACACACAATTCAAAAGTCAAGAAAAAGACCAGAACATATCTCCTCCAACAGCCAACACCCTGATAAGCAGGGATTAACTCCAGACAAACAAGCAGAAAACAATACCCTAATCAAGGAACTACCAAGGAGAAAACCACATCCCCACCAACACTGGCAGGGCAAGCCAGTGTATATAAACAGGGAGCAAACCCCACACTCACTAGCACTGATGATGTTACCTAGTTGGGTAATGAAACATCTGCAAGCAAACAACCAAGCTCAGGGAGCACCAAGGACTCCATAGTTCAACTCTGAGGTATGCATATTCTCTTCTTTTCCTTGTATAAGTGTGGATTAAGTGACAGTCCCTCTAAATTGCTTATGCCCTCCTCCTGAGGCTGTAATCCTCAATTTGAGAATCCCTGAGTGATAGATAAGAGAAGTTCAGTGGTAGCTCTTCATTAACCCAAAGAAAGGAAGCCAAATCATTTGATCTAGTTGCAACTTGTTTGTATGACCTTAAAAAAATACAATGGATACAAATATCAGAACAGTCAGGCATATGGCGCAAGACCAAACAGCATTTCGTTCTGTTATACATAGGGTCGCCATGAGTCGTAAATGGCTTGACGGCAACTAACAACAACAACAACTGCCCAGATTAGTTGAAAGCTAGTGCTGATAGAATACTTAGCAAATTTCACTGCAGGGAAAGTTTAGCATTAGGTCTGAAACTGGATGAACTATTATTGATTTATGGGGTATATGAAGTGATAACCAGCACAGTACCTAGATAGTTATTTGATGAATTTGCAGAGCTACACAACAGAAGGGAAAGAGTGAGCAGTGCTTCATTGTACTCAGTGTTGCTCAACCTTGGCAACTTTTAAGACATGTACACTTCAACTTCTCAGAATTGACTTGCTTAAGGTGGGTTTTCAAAATTGCAAAACCCTGTTGGTTAGAAAAAAAATTCCCAGAAGCCCTAATCAAAAGCCATAGGGATGAGTTGTCATGAGCACAAATGGCCCCTGGGATTTGGGGCTTCAGAATGTTAGCTGACAAGTATCACACTTTCCACTGTACTTTGGAAAAATTGCTATGGGTGAGGGTTCTTTTTTATGCCTTTATCAAGTTTGTATAGAATCCTAGGGCTCCACAGAACCCAGTTTGAAAAACCCTGATTCAAGACACAGTTTGGATTGCCAATTATGTTTTAGACATACTGCCAAACTTAGTATGCTGGAAAAAAAAGAGTGAAAGCTGTCACTTTCTTGCAATCACATCTGGGAAAAAGAAGGGAGAGTCCACAAATAGGGTTGAACTCATGCAACTCATGTTAAACCATCCTGTTGTGTCCAAATCAAGCTGAGATCTTTTGGGTTGTTTTTGTTTGGAAAATCAGCTTTCAAACTACAGTACGTTATTGTGGCTTGCAAATCGTTGAATTTTGCCAACTGTATAAAATCCCTAACATGACACTGCCTACATAAATTTATTTTATTTGTAAATTTGTACCCCAAAACAGAGTCCATACGGTACATCTTTCTTCCCCATGCTTTTTTTTACCATCATGGCATCTCAGGGAGATAGGTTGAGTTGAAAGACAATGACTGACTCAGAGTCAGCAAGTGAGCTGCTTTGTTGAGTCAGTATTTTAACTTTGGTCTCTTCATTTCTAGTCCTAAATTCTAACCACTATATTGTACTGTATTCAGTTCCCATAATCCCCACCAAGAAAGGTAGATAATTAAATGGATGGATGGATGGATTTATTTATTTATTTTCTCTTACTCATTGAGGCAATCAACTGTCCAGTCAGTACAATCGGTGTTTCTCAACCTTAGCAAGATGTGTGGACTTCAACTTCAAGAATTCCTCAGCCAGCTATGCTAAGGTTGCATAGCTGGCTAAGAGTTGCCAAGGTTGAGCAACACTGGGTACAATGAAGCACTGCTCACTCTTTCCCTTCCGTTTTTTGGCTCTGCAGATTCGTCAGGTAACTATCTAGTTACTGTGCTGGTTACCCCTAGATGGGCTAAATGGGCCTTTACTGAGATACTGGCCAGCATCAGTCTTGGCAATAAGGGAATCTTATAAGGGACCAGACTGTTTTCCAAAACACAGCAGGCACATGTTGCTTTGACTACTGAATATACTGTAAATAATTAGATTCAAAATGGATGGCATGCTATGTCAGAAAACAGTTGTCTCTAACCATACAACTTTAAAAAAAATCTTCTAAATAACCAATAAGATTTGTGGTGATATATCTGGCCTTTTGAAGAATGGGAGAGAGGGAGGCTTCCCTTAAGCTTATCTTTATTTGTCTTCAAGATGGTTTTTATATACTTTTGGTTGGGGTCCTCTGAGCTTAGGGAGATCAGTCCTGAAGTAGAGGTCACCGAAGCCAAAACCACTTCAAAAAATGTGATCTGTACTTCGTTATTGATGTCCCCAAGCCCAGAGAACCCTGACTAAAAGTATGTAGGACGAATCTGGCTACTGTTAACCAAAAAAATCCTTAATCTGATTTGTACTATGCTTTTGGCTGCCCAGATTAAAAAAAATATTGCAATACTTTTCAGATTTTTCATTTTATCTGTCTCCATCTTTCTCATCCTGCCTGAAACTACAGCACCCACACTTCATAACTGTGAACTAAAAGCAGCAGTCATTTCAGTTCAGAAACAGAAGCAGGTTACGTAACCTAACCATGTAGAATAGGTATATTTTAAAATGAAATTTCAGGGAAAGGTTTCTAATGGAATTTTAAGTGGTGGGTGAGGAACTGACTTTCCATGCTGGATTGGCACAAATACCTCTGAACTCTGTTGTTCTCTCTTGTATAATGTATAATGCATATTTCTCATTTTGTACTTTCAGAATATATATGTGGGGGTTGCACTAGACTCAGTATCGTTTTGATCCATATGGTTCTTTCTGGTTGCCACTTGCTACTGAGAGCTAATTTGTGCTCTATATTTTCTCCATTGGAATTCTGTTAACATAGATTCTAGTTCCTTATTTGTGGTTCTTTCTTACTGCCTTTTTCTCACAAAAAAGGCTGATTCCATAAAAAACAAAAAGGATTAATTAGAAACCACAATAGTTAATGTGTCATCTGCCATTTTATTATTATTTTGCATTCTTTCCATTTAAAACTAATGCAGAGTGTTCCTCTGTAGCATAAATTTCATTTATAGGAATGCCTTTGAATCCCATAAACACTGGATGATGGCTGCATCAGTGTTTTGCTTGGAAGAATGCGCAACTGCTCATAAGAGACAGAGTGAAAAAGACAGAGATAAATGGTGGAAGTTGGTAGAGAAAGTCCAAGGCTGCTTCATTTAAAAGCAGATATTTTTAAAAATAAGAGTGGGGAGGGGATCTTTTGATAGAAATAAAGCATGACAAACTCTGCAAATCACTGGTGACCTTCTATTTGTGATTTGTTTTTAGTGTAATCAGAAACAAACTGCCAAAGCGTAAGTCAGTATACCAGTGTTTTTCAACCTTGGCAACTGAAGATGTATGGACTTCAACTCGCAGAATTCCCTAGCCAGCATGGCTGGCTGGGGAATTCTGGAAGTTGAAGTCCACTCGTCTTCAAATTGCCAAGGTTGAGAAACACTGCTGTATACCCTATCAACATTCCTCAGCCTTGTGGCCTTGAGATGTGTTGGATTTCAGTCCTGTAATTTCTAGCTAACTTGAATGAACCCAGTTCATGTTTTATTTGTCAGTCTTATTAAGCTTATTATACTGCCTTCAAAGTAAGTGTGAAAGGAAACCTTTTTTGATGGAAATACTTCAAAGAATAAGGATGCCTCATAGAGGCAGCAGCCAGACAGATTTAACTGGGAGGAACCAGTATAGTTTTCCTCAGCAGTTTTGTAGAAAGGTGGAATTAGGTATATTCTATGCCTTTTGGTGAACATAATGCAGTGAAACCTGTTTGTAAGGCATGTAGTATCTATTGCAATCTTCCCAAACCTCTGCTCCCAGAATTAGCTATAGTTGCTGGAAATTCTAGGAATTTTAGCTGAACACATTGGGGATGGGGGTATCAAATTGGAGCAGGTTAATCTATTTTTTTTTAAAATAAACTTGGTTCATTGCATTATGGCATCTTCATCTTTGAAAAAGGATATTGTGCTTAGTTTCTGAGATGGGCTGTTTCTGTCCAATATTTGCATATTTGTCTACATGAAGGCTTTGTTATTTATCTATCTATCTATTTATTTATTTATTTTCTATCCCGTCTTTATTATATGTTTGAATGACTGCATTAAAGAATGACTGCAGTACTTTGCTCACTTTTCAGTTCCACATTTTGTTTGTTATTTCAATATGGGTAAGTTCCCACATTACAATATGGTTTGCCTTAGCATGTTTTGTGAATCCAGTCATTGTGTTTTTTAAACTACAACTTAGGACTTGTGTTTACGCAAACCATAATGAAACAAGTAATGCCACAATGTGATATATGAACCTGGACTATATATCCTGTGAAAACAACCATTGTATTGGGAGATCAGATTAAGGTTTGTTGAATTGGGCTTTTTTGAGCTTATGGTGGTTCTTCTGTTCATTTGTCCTGAGTGTTTGCTATTGGGAGATATAGTGCCAGTGAATAAAATGTGTTCCTTTAATTTTCATTGAGAGAAACATTTGTGTGAGCGGCTGTGACAATTGCCTTTAGGAGAAAATTAATACCTCTGTTTGTTTCTTCCCATTTCCCCTCCAGCCTTTTCTCTTCAAATGTTGTACTCTGTGTGATTGTGCAATTCTGTACAGTATGTGTTTCACTTTGTATTATGGCAAGTAACAACAACAACAACAAAAAGCCACAAATGTTGATCAACAGGAGGTATTATTTCAGGACACAAAGCCAAGGAGAATAAAGATCAGGCCTCATCCATCTATGGCTGAAGAGTATTTCAGTTACATTTCCCCTCTGTAACCACACACCATATGGACATGTGTGTCTAACAAACATATAAACAGAGAAAATACAGAATAACTAGTGATCACTTTGTTAATAGAAAATGCAGGCACATTTGATAGATGTCTTGGACCAATTAATAGTAGTCACGTGGCCTGATGATTACAATATCCATGGTATGCATTTTTTCTACATGCCTTGGTAAAAGAAATGACATTGCAGTCTTGTTTATCTCTTGTTTGACTGTAAGATGCTAAGAGTGAGATTGGGAAACAAGGCAGAGGAGGACAGCGCTAAGTTCATAATGCTAACAGTTCATTTGCATAGATTCGGCCCCAGAGACGTATTGTATTTGCTTCGACCCCAGCATGGATGAGGCTCCATGCTATATACTGAAAAAGAGAGGCTTATTTAATATAACATCTGAAACCGTTCTTAACGATTTCTCCTTTGAAATTATTTTTGGGAAGCTGCTCCAGATTAGTTAATGTTTGTAAAGTCCTCAAAGCTTGCTTGATCAAGAGATCTGTATAAATGCAAAGTACTGTTCCTGTTTATTTTATGATGACAATTAGATACGGAAATGCCATGACTTCATAGTCTAATTGAGGAAACAACTATTAAGGGCTTTAAACAGTGAACTACTTAAATTCCCTGAAGTGAAGTGGTACCTATTTTAAATCTGAAAGAATCACCTCTTCTCAATCCCACAGAAACCCAAACAGGTTTGAAGAGAAATGTACTCTTTCTGTACTGTAATGAAGAAGGAAGAACTGAAATCAGGGCTGAGTAGACAAATAATCAGAGATGGTATTTAGGCATGTAATTCAGGACTTTGTAGTGCTGAACTCAAAAGTTTCCCTTCCCCAGAGGGAGAATCACATGTGATTCATTCTGGATTTGACTAGGTGTCACCTAAGCCTTCCCTTGCAATGTGAGGCAAATAAATATTTATTTTATAAAAACTTTTGCACAAGAAAATATAGGAGCTTTGATTTTCAGTTCATTACAGCTCAAAAACTGGAACCAGAGAATTTGACAGTTCTATTCCTGCTGTTAATGGATACATCTGAACATGCTTTAGCAAGCATCTTTTGCTTGGAGGTTGTTACTATATAATATTTCTGCTCCCTTCTTCCCATAAGATAAGTTGGAGCAGGGGTGGAATGGCAGTAGATAAGTTGACAGAAGTAACCTTTAAGGTATGCCTTTAGGGTTTTTTCTGAACTTTTATCAGAGAAGTCTTGGAAAAAAGAAAATGAGCTTTCTTCCAGAATGCTCCAAGAACGCTTAGAAAGACTAAGACAGCTATGAGTTAAGCCTATCATTTGCATGAACTGATAAAAGAATTATAGTCCTGTTCAGTTTGTAGATTTAACAGAGAACACTGATTATTCAGAGGCCCAATATTTTAAAGAAACCATTTGTCTGATTTCATGCTAGTAACTAATATGACATTTAAAGATAATCTGACTGTATTTGCTTTCAGGACATTATTTTTTTATTTTATTTTTATTTATTTATTTATCAAATTTGTCACTACCCATCTCCTCCCACTGGAGGGACTCTGGGCAGTTTACAACAAAATACTCACTAAAACAATAAATATATAAAATGCCTTATAAAATTACGTATCATTAATAATATAAATAAGAGTAAAGTCCAGATGGCTGTGATCTCGTTCAGTCTTTGTGTGGAAGGGGTACTTCAAGGCACTAGCCAACCCCAGGCATGACTGTTCTGCTCCCTACCCCAGGCCAGGTGGTAGAGCCAGGTCTTCAAATTCCTCCAAAAGGCCAGGAGCGATGGGGTTAGCCTCACCTCCGAGGGCAAGATGTTCCAAAGGGCGGGCACTACTGCAGAGAAGGCCTGCCTCCTGGACCCCGCCAGATGGAATTCTCTTACTGATGGGGTCCTCAGCATGCCCTCTTTGCAAGATCGGGTGGGGCGGGTTGATGTAATGGGGAAGATTTATATTGCCACAATTTATATATATAAAAAAAACATTAAAAAGTCCAGATCCTGGTAACAGAGTAGCATAATATAAGAAGGCAAGCCACATTTGTGTCAGTGGCTGCTAAATGTGAAGACTGAATTCTCTACCTGAATTGAAATCCGCATGCCTCTGAATGCGAGCAGGATAATACTATTATACCCATGTCCTTCTTGTGGGCTTCCATTAAAAAAGTAAAGGATTCCCCAAGATGAACTTAGTTCCTGGTCCATGTAGCCCTCTCAGCATGTTTTTTCAACAGCTCTGTCTAGCCTGCAATCTTAGGTGTTTCTGGGAGTCTTCCTTCCAAGTCTTAACCAGATCTAATCCTGCTTAGCATTTTTTTGGAATCAGCCAAGGTTGCCAGGTCTGCCATCTGCTGAACAAAACTGTCCTATCCCATCCCACTCCTATTTTAAAAGCCAAAATGCTGAGTGAATCCTTTCTGTAGCATGATTATCATTCCTGCAGCCTCACTTTTTTCAAGAGCTTTTCTCTCAGCTCAGATGTCCACCGTTGGAAAAAGGAGCTATATTGCGATAAGCTAGGATGTTCTTCATTTGTTACCTGTCTGCCCCTTGTGTATGTTGGAAACTTTTAGAGCTGGACCTGATTAAAGTATAGGAATTTCTTAAAAGATAATCCATTCAAATGATAAAAAATACGATTTCTAGCTACGTGATAATGAATGTATTTATTGCAACCCTAATTTTATAAATTTTTATAAAGTTCCATTTCCAGCAGTGGAGTTCTACTCCAAGCATCTAATGCAGAGGACTGTAATCCACACAATGTTTGAGGTGCAATGAGGTTCTTCACTGTTTTCATAACTTTTGATCTTTTTCTAAAATCCTACAAATATTAATTTAGGGCTTGGTTCTACATTAGTAGCTCAAACTGTGGCTTTAGAAGAAGACATGATAGCCATACTTTTCTGTTTTGGAAAATATCACCACACCAATCATGACTAAAGTCTAGGATTTTGGGATCTGAGTGAAGAGTGTTTTACCAGAATCAGTAAAAATATGTTAACACTGCTGTTGATCTGTGTGCTGTGCTGTTGAATGGTTTTAACCATTAAAGTTTTACGGATTTTTAATGTTGCATTTTATTATTAATTGGCTTGTGAACAGCTCTGGAATATATTGAATAAAGAATACCATAGTGCCCTAAATATATTGCAGTGTATGTAGACCTGACATAAATGACTACCCGAGAATTTCCCACAATGTGGGGAGTTGAAAAGGAGTAAAGACAGCCATGAATACTTGTCTTAAAAAAAAAGAGGAAAGGAAAAATACTTATTCTTACTATCAAGCTCAGCCTAAATACACTGAAGTAATTTGGAAACTTCTTGTGAATACCCAGACTGCTTGATTTAATTTTTTAAAATATGTAACCTAGATACTTTAGAAAATACTGGATATTATTTTGATCAGTGGTAAATTGTACAAAATAGGAAGAAAGGCAAACCACTCTTCTATTAAAGAGCCTCCTCCCCAGCTAAATAATTAAAAAGGTGATTATAATTGTTACACTGGCTTATTCAATACTCCTTTGGAGGCAAGCTGCATAATAAAGCAAAGCATATAATATCAGCATTTGTAACTTATTTTGGAATGATGTTGCTGGGTTTAATTAAGGAGTGTTGTGATGTTTTGCCAAAAGTGCCTTCCTTTAGATGAGAAGGCACAAGATGGATATGAGTCAGGGTGCAGAGTCCAGCATTCACAGATTTTTTTCAACAATGTGTGCTTGGATCCCAGATTTTAGCTCAGGTTTGTTTACTGATCAGGATGTGAACTTCACAGCCCATTGCAAAAAAGGCAGGAATCCAGATCCAAGCCTAAGTTCTGATTTGATTATATAGTTGGGCAAAGTGCACGACAGCCGTTCCTGTTTTATTCATCCTCATGGTTGCCTTGTGAGAAGAACCTTTGGACAGATTGGGGTTTTTTATTTGTCGTGTGGCTGAACTGGGTATTATTACTGTTGCAGAGCTCCTTAGCCAGCAGTTTGTAGGGGTTCTCTTATGGACTAAGTATTACAGTCCTTAGGCCAGAGATCTTGGCCACAATGAAACTGCCAAGTTCTGACTGGTTATCATCTGAATGCTCTGTGACATTTAGCAATTTGGATACTGTTTCCAGGACATGCTGAATACGTATCCTGGAAACCGGTTGCCAAAGATGTACCTTGTTATTTCTCAGGGAAGGGGTGGGAGTATACGTCAGCCATCTCCGAGTTTAAGGGAGAGAGAAGGGTGCCGACTGGCTGAAGTTGTCAGAGCGTAGCTTCCAAGTGGCATGGCCTATCCAGTGATTGGCTGAAAGGGGTCCCTATGAGCTCCAGTTCACGTTCAATGTGTTTTGGAATTGTAGATAGTGAGGGTGAAGTCGGGCGATTGCGGTTTGGATTTGAAGTTCGTTAAACATTATTTGCCAGTGAAATGGAATGAGTAGTAATGTAGCCAAGCTCAGGCTTTCAGCGAGGAATTTTCCACTTCAGAGAGGATAGAAAGAACAAGTTCTGTTCTTCTACAAAAAGTGAAGTTCCTACTATTATCTTTGCCTAAGGAGCTCTCTAATGCCTTACAGGTTGATATTTTTTTCATGTGAGCTTGTCCCTTCTCTGTCTGAAACTGAAACGTTCAGAAACTTCACAGTACTTTATCGACATTTATAACGTATAATATAATTGGTTGTTCTTTTATTCCGTACTGATTTTTGGTTGCATCAGAAGTCCTAGGCAGAACTCTGGCTTGATGGGGTCATCACGTTCACTGGGAATCTTGCGTTCAGAATGAAAGGCATGGATTGTTGCATATTTTAAGCAAACAAACCCTAGCAGAAATAAAGTACAGAACGTTCCCCCCACCAAAGTTGTTGTTTGTATTTATAAGTTGTAGATAAAAAAATCTAGATATGCCCTACATAAACAGCATAATGCAAATTAAAAAGCCCAATAGTAAAATCATCCTGACAAAAAACAAAGCCAGTGTGATAAAAATACAGCCTTGTAAAATACAGGAAAAAATGAGCTGAAACCCGCAAGAAACGAAACAGTGGTTAAAACAAATGCCTCATGAAGCCAAGCAAAAATGGTGTAAAATAAGCAGCTTTCTGAATAATGTGTTAATACTTTGCATAGTTGATACAGTCTGGAATCTTTCTGTGGCATTTGGCAATGCTCCTGGGAAAGGCACAGAATGAGCAAAGCTTTAGAGGACCTTTGTGAAGCCCTTGTGCGTACGGTTCAGTGATCTTTTCCTAACTCACTCCATCTCATCCATATAAACATAAACCTAGGTGTGTGTGTATGTATGCATATGTATATATGTATACACACACACACACACACACTCATACACAGATACACTCATGCACAACTTGGGCCACTTCTACAAGGAACTGAAAAGAGCAGTTATTTTGGAGTGAACTCTGTCATTCAGAGCAGGTACGTTTGTGATATTAGCTATGTTGGCCGCCTTGAGTTATTTATAAAAATAATAAAGGTGGGATAGAAAATAAATAAACAGATAAATAAATAAATATCCACAATGACCTGGGAGTAAGTCTAAGTGTAGGGTTTTCTGTAGAGTACGTATGCACAGGTTTCTGCCGTATGTCATTCTTTGCTTCTATAATAACTCTCCTCAGATTTTAGATCTCTCTCATTTTACATTCTGACTTTTACTGTGATCAGTTGATGAATAAGTGCCGAAGAAAGATTAAATATGTAAAGTGACATCTTTGAATTAGTGCAAAAGAGTGAATATTTTTGAAAAGAAAATTGTAAAATTATTTTTCAGAATGAACCCAGGATTTAACACCTGGCAGCAATCAGATCTAACAAACCATGTTTCCTTTTCCATGTGAATACTAGAAACTATGCTTTGTACAAACTATCCTTATCAAATTAGAAACTTGATTTGGAATATTGATTTGCTGACAATTACGGTTTTTGAAAGGGCAGCCCCATATTTACCATATTTGGATGAAAGAGGAAACCAATAAAGACTCATTCCTCTTTCCTTCCCCCCCGCCCCCAAGATAGCTTAGACCTATCCATGTCCACTAACTTAACGTTCCAAGAATGCTTTTGAATCCAGATAGCTATTTGAATTTGTTAAGATGAATTATTTTATTAAATACAAGTTTCAGTAGGGTACTTTGTGGTGACATCAAGAGGTTCCAGTCAGGGCAGGGGTCCTTTTGAGCACCACATTATCTTCTCTTGCTCTGAAGTAATTAGAGATATCTTCCTTGTATTGCAGAAAACCTTATACAGTTCTGTTCTTGAACATTCATAATGGCTAAAACCAGTCTCTTTCCATTTTCCACACTCGTGAAAGAAAACAGATTTTCCATTTTTCTGGGAACAAAACCACAACAGTTTTGTGCATGTTAAATGGAGCAATCTAAACAGTGGATCTGTAATACTGGGTTGCTGATAAAACCTGATTTGAAACCTTCCCCTTTTATTAGTGCACTTCTAATGATTGCTTGAAAAGGACAGTATTTGTATGAGGAAACAACCTCTCGGCATGTAAATTAGCTGTTTTGCTTACAGGAGTCCTTGGTTTGACATCCCCTCCCTGGGTATTGAGTGGGGTGAATAGCTTTGCTTGGTTTTCTGTTCACAGTGAGCCATTGCTTCATGATCTAGCACAATCTTGACTGTCTTTCGAAGTCACTTACTAATTTTGGAAGGCAACACTTCTTGCTGTTACAATGCTCTTATTCTATTCAGGGGAATGCTGGTCCTATTGGGAGAAGCCAGGAAACCACCCAGTTTTCTGCTTTATACAAAGCAACTGCTGTGGGTGAATTATGCTGCATCTGTAATTAATATGGCCAATACAGTACTGTGAATTCTTTGTAGGAATCTCAGGCTAGCTTCCCTACACTAACAGTGCACCAGAAGTCAAGTATACACTTAATGTGTAGCTTCCCTGCTGCATTTCTCCATTTTCTAAAGCACTGAATGAATACATGTATTCAATAAGAGACAAAGGAATTAGAATAAGGTCCAATTTTATTGGCAATTAATTTTAATGAACTGTTACTCAATTAATATAAATTCTTTACTTTGTCCCTGTCCTGCCTTTTGTGGAGTATAAGTCTTGTGCTTTTGTATATATACATCTGTATATGCACATGTATATGTACGCACATACGTATACCGGTATGTTACATGCACAGCGTAATAAAGTTAGGAGTGAGTGGTTGCTGAGAGCGGTTTCATCTGGAGTTGGCAATCCTATGTTGAGAAGGTGGGCATTGACATCTGTATTGATAAAGTCATCCCTTCCTTTTGGGAAGGATCATCTTCAATTCAAGGGAAACTTCCTTTCTGGTAAATACAGTAGATGCCCTCATTAATCTCCATGAGTTTCTGAAAAGATGAGGAGGAGTTTTCTGCATAATTAGTCAGGGAACTGGTTGCTGTTAAAAGGAAGATTTTTTTTTTGATGGCAATACTGAGCTGTCTGCTTGCAATAGGTCCCCAGAAAATGCAACTATTCTGCCACACTAACACTATTACCAAATGTTGTTTTTATTTGCTACATATTGGAAAGTTAAGTGGCACCTCCTGGCTTTGTCTTCTTCTCCTCCCACAGAGGAGCCATTGGGAAAATATCCACCAATCAGTTGCCTTACATAAGGATGGAGAGGAGGTAAGTTTCTACAGATGACTGGACTTACAGGTTTAGCAATTCAGCTGGGACCAAGGCATTGACCTTCTGGGTGGGGGATGCCTTGCAGAGCAAGACAGGCTCTCCTGATGTTTTGAGTCACCCTCCCCAATCTGGCCGATCAATGCTGGGCTTGCTGCTAGTCTAAAGAGTGGCAAAACAGGAGAGGCCACCCTGCTTCACTAAGCAGTCCTCCCTCCCATTATTAATTTAGGCAGCCAGGAGGAGCCAACTTTTTACCCATCAGATCTCCAATTCCACTGAGCTGCCAGCCAGGTACTGTAACCATGTCTTCTTGTTTCTCCTGCCATCCTCCCAGCCCCAGCAGCTGATCCCCAGGAGCTGACTCTCCAGTACTTGTTAGGTAGCCTGAAAAAGGGGATAGGCCCTGGTGGCTTTGCATGCTGAAGGAGAGATCCTGCTTTGCTACACACCCTCCTAGGGCCTATCAGCTGTTTTTTAGGCTATTTTTAAACATGGGTTTACTGGTCTTCTGAAGTAGAAATAATTTATAAAATAATAAAGGCGGGATAATAAACAAATAAATAAAATGAACAGCAACTGGCAAGCATGGGTGGGTTTTTATCCTGTAGTGGCAGATAAGAAAAGCTGGCTCTCTCCTGGTTTATCGGGGATCCCTTCTACCTGCTCCCATTTGTCAGCTGCTCTTTGGGCTGATCCAAGTTTCTCAGCTGGGAGTTGGATGGGAGACCTGGCAAGTACAGGAGGAGAACCCAGTTTGAAAGAACCAAGTTCTCCTGCTACCTGTAGCCCATAGCAGAAAGAACCAAATCATCCTGCTCCCCGAAGCAGAATGGCCATGGGAAGCAGTGCCCAAGGATTGGAGGGCAGGGGGCATACCTGCCGCAGACTAAACTAACCAGCAGGGGCAAGGTTATCCCACACCAGAGGACATCTATATGTGACACTGGTGAAACATGTCATATTGCACCCATGACCAAACTGCTTTGGTTTATTGCCTGCTTAAAGGGAGAACGCTACTTTAACACTGGAAAAGCTAAGGATGACTCAAATTGGAGTTGGGGATGAGATGAAGTCAACATTATGAAGATGTGTCAGAAAAAAAGAGGTGGCTCAGGCATGTTTGTGCCATGGTTATGCACATGTGGAAGGGCCTCTGAATATGCATTTTCTGCTTGCCTGACATCCTGGAACAGCTTGGCTATTTTGGCATTAAGAGGGACTTAAATATTCCAGGAAAATAAATAAGATTCAGTTGTAAGAGCTGGCAATGGATAATTGCCTGTGGCAATGGCTTCCAAGCTCAACATTTTCTTTTCTTTTTTCTTTAGCTTGATTTCCAACATGAATATATACTTAGGAAGAAAAGTCATGTTTGATTTGTAAACTACGATTGTATAAGTACTGCAGTTTGCTTTACAATGACAATCCTTGAAAAGAGCAACAGAAATACACTCAGGAAAGAGTCATATATGGAAAGTTGTAAATCCTTTATTTAGGGAACAACTTGTTTAACGAAGAAGGTTCTCAGGTTTCTTGCAAAGGATGTCTTCATTATTCAACTGAATTGTTCTCTGCTATGCAGAGGATGATTGCATGCAATTATACTATTTCCTCTTTTTTTTTTTAAGAGTTATGGATATGAATCACAGGGTCCAATTCCCTGTTTCTGCTCCTCTTTGCCCTACAAGCCCTTGTAATTTCTACCTTTAGCTAACAGAATAATAAAACAATAGAATGGAAGGCTTGGAGCTTGGAGATCTTCTAGTTCAGTCCCCTTGGCAACACAGCAGTGTGAATTTTTCAACTTGCTGCACTAGAAGTGTTTTTGACCATTGTGTTAGGGCTTGTTGTGCTGCTTGTATTTTGTTTTCATTATTTTGCTTGTTGTAGTCAAAACTTTTCAATGATGTGTTTTGGCACTGAAGAAGTGTAGTTGTATGTGAGAACATTTATAGTTTCTCCTGATATTAAATTCTCAGAATAAAGAAAAAAGAAAAAGTTAGTACTGCTTGAGCCTGGTAGCACCTTCAAAACTAACCAAATTTGGCTTATGCGCTAATAAAGCTTAGCTCATGAAAGCTTATGCTCTAATAAAGTTGGTTAGTTTAATGGTCTACTTTATTGCATTGACTAACATGTTTATTTCCCCATCTCAATTATACATGCTATTCATGCTAGTTCCATGCTTCTTTCTGTTAGTATTCTGAAAATGAAAGATAAAGCAGTACTTTCTTGACTCTTGAGATGGCCTTAGATTTTAATAACGGTTTAATCTGGGGCTAAATGTATAGTATGGCTCAGTATATCTCATTGCTAAATAAGGTTCTCTTTCTTGAAAGAGAGGTTACAGGATTTCCATTGTGTGTTACAGCTACACAACTCGAAGTGCAGCAGGAACATATTATACATTCCATGGATCTAAGAAACCATATTGAGGTATCAGCAGCTTCATGCAAAAGTGTGTGCCTGTTCTCCATTGTAACTGACATACAAACCAGTGCTTCATTGGAACAAAGTCTTTCCCATCCTGCAAAAGCTTAGCATTCTGTGAATTCCCTAAATGCTCTTTGGCACCAAGTACACTACATAGGGTAGTCTACATCTTACAATCTGTCAGCTGAACCAGAGGAGGAACAGGATTTTTCCTGTAAATGTTATATGCAAATGTTTTGCCATTGTCATTTACGGGGAATAGTGAGTAATCATAGAAAATAATGTAATATTATCAGTGCAAAAAAAAATGTGCTATTTTCTTTTTATACTTGTGTGTGGAGAAGAAATTACACCTGGGCAAAGCTATGAAAAAAGGATACTATAATGAAGGAGAAGGGGGAATCTGTGCTGTTGGTCCTGGGGTTAGAGTGAAATATTTTTTTCATTTAGTCTTTCTCTCTTAATGGTATTTTGTTTGTTCTTTTTTGGCGTCCACTGTAATGGTTTTATCCCAATATTTTGGTCCAATATGGTTTGCTTGATTTTGGCTTAATGTGTTGTGTAAACCCAACCGTATTCAATAAACCATGGTTGTGATGTGTGAATGACCTAACCTTTCTCAGCCCAACTTACTTTATATTGCTGCCATGAGACTGGATCTGTGATCAGTGCTTGAAAGATGTGTGGACCACAATTTTAAGAAACACAAATGTTGCATTTACAAAATGAACTATGGCTATTACTGGGCAGAGAGCTCTACTTTTAACTATATGAGAGAGAGAGATCATGCATGTGCGCTTAGCCATGGCAGAATACTTAGTGAGCGGGTGCTTCTGATAGCATTAGGAATCCTCTACCTGAAATAATACTTTACTTGTGAGATATTCTACTGATACATTGCTTCAGTCAGGTTGCCTTTATTAGCAGTGTCTTTGGTGGCACTGTCAAGGATCACTCAGAGGTTACTGGTGGTTTCTAAAGGCTTTCTTACATCAGTTCACAAAGTGTGGTTTGTGACAGGGAGTCGTAACAGAAATCGTCCAGTGTCTGCAAGTGCTTAGTTTCTGTTGATAAAATTTGGTTGTAATGTTAACTCATTGTACATGCATACATATACTCCTCCAGTGGAAGGAGATGGGCGGTGACAAATTTAGTAAGTAAGTAAGTGTATAGTATGCTGCATGTATTTCCTTAGTAGTATTATAGACACTCTTTATAAACCTCTTAAAGACCAAGAGCTCAATGGATCAGGATGCTGAAATTCAGCCAGTGTTGTGTGCTTTATTTATTAAATTTTTATGTGTCTGACTTGTACCAGACTAGATCTGGAGAGACTCAGAAACTCACTGGGTGAATTTGGGTAATAGTGCTTCTCAATATACCTCAAAAGATTATTGCTGTGGAGATTAAAAGAAAGATGATTCCCTTGAGCATCTAGCAAAAAATTAAAAAAGCAGGACTAAATCTAATGAGTAGGAGTAGAGGTGCAATATAGTGTAATAGGTACTTGTAGGTAAAAGTAAAGATACAATATAGTAATAGAACTATATCTCTGAAACACAGCATGGATACAACTAAGTGCGGTAATCACCTGAAATAATGGGAAATGACCTCCTGATGAATTCAGAAAAATCAGATTGTAGACACTAGACCCAGCTGTGCCTTTTGTGTGTATATTTTGTAGGCTATCACATATGCTGATTTTGTACAAATCATCCTAAAACCACTTACTATTCCCATATCTGATTAAAAGGAACACACATTTCATAGGTTTTAAAAAAAATCTGCCTTTATACACTTTATGCGCTAAAGATGAATTAGCAAAAATATGTTAGCTCTTTGGAGGATAAATAGCTCCTGTGTAGTTTCACCTTTCCAGAATATTCTGTGGCAAGGTTCTATTAAAAATGGCTGAATATTTATGTGAACAGCTTAGAAATAGGCATGAATTGCTTGCCTGCTTAAACAAATGAAGCACGTAGTTCCAGTTTTATAAGTGCTCTCTTTGAGACTGCCACTGGGACATTCTGGCTCTTCAAACTTTGCTGCTAGCAATCACTAGAAGCTTCGGCTCTTACCTGCATTGAAACCAATGATTTTGATATGACTAAATCCCCCTTTGATACAGAGCTTAGGGAGAACTGTATGATGACAATGAGAAAGTGCTGAGGTATTAAGCAAAGTAATTGCTGAAGGATGTGGTTTTTCCTGTAGGTAAACACCACTCCCTATTAGATAACATATACTCTGACTTACATACTTACAGAGTGGGCTCCTATTTGTAAAAACACCCATTTATTACTTACTATATTGGAAGTATGATGCCATATAAGTTCAAAATCTTTCAGGGGGTGTGAATTACTGAAATGAAGGAGATTTAAGGTGAAGGGTGAGATATGGGGTCTGGCTTTCCAAAAATTAGGAAGACAGGTAGAATAAGTCTCCTGTTGCTGCCTGTTCGTTCTTGTCCCTGTTTTGATATTTCAAGACTTAATTCTGCCTGCCAAACACTCTAAGTCTTTTCTGAGAATGAATGAATCAGAACACGTAATCCTCTCTATGACGGCATTATCTGTTGTTTAAGTAATGAAAGCTGGGGATAGGACTGGGCTGAAGTTATTTGATTTCCTGAAGATCACTGACATGTTTCCACACAGAAAAAATTAGTACTTCTTCCTTGTTGTTTGTATTTCTACACATGTATTTGACCTCTGTTGGTATTTTAAGAAATGTTTACCAATAATTAGCTCATAACTGTGTTCCTACATTGCTAGTAGTGTTAAAGGCCTCTTACATATTTTTTCCCCAGTTTTCTATTCCTGTCAAGTATAATGTCACTTTTCACTCTGTGTATAAAATACACTTGTCCTATTTTGGTTTAATGTTTATGTTAACTTGAAGGTTAAAGGTTTAAAGATGTAAATGTGATGCAGAACCATATACCAAAGATTTGGAATGTATCAGTTCATGAAAAATCTGAATTTACCATGTTTGGACAGTCACTAAAAGAATGGTTGTACTTTGACAGAAAAACTCAGCCATGCTTCATCTAAAATTGTGGATTTACAAAAGTGTTCACTTTCTACCTTGAACTTGATCTGTATTGATAAAGAAGGAAGATTGACCAATATGTGGTCAAGTTTAATTCATTGTTTAAAAGCAGTGCTTTTTCTTAGATCTTTATTCCATTATATCATTTTTTCTTCTTAATGTTTGTATCTTTTTTTTTTTTCTTTTATGTTTCAGTATTCTTTTTTCTGTATAATAAAGCAATAAAAACACTCATTCTGTAGAAATATTAAGGCAAGCATTATTATGCATATATGTAGCTGTTTGGTTATATGATTAAGTATATATTTGGATTTGTTGCAGCTGTAACTAAGCTGTACCACTTATCTGCAGATGACTCGGCATTTGGTCTGATCTGTCTGCTCAGTTGTGTACTTGACCCATAAGGCAACATGTGTAATCAGAGTTGGTTTTCTGGGTTGGTTAGTTCCGAAGATACGTAAGACAAGTTCTTTGGCTAAGAAGGCTGTCACTAGATGATGCTTGTATTGATATGATACCTAATCAGTTGTTAGTCTATTAGGAAACAATTCAAATGTAATAGGAAACTGGAGCCGACTACACCAATGTAGTCCACACAGGCTAGAAATTATATAGAAGTTATACTCTCAACATACAGTATATGGAGGCTAATAGATTGGAGTAGTTTTGTGGAAATTAGGGAATAGATAAATAGATTTAATTAGCTTAGGACTGTATCTGTCATGAGCACTGATGGTGAGCAGGAGGGGGCCTCTATCCAGGGGGGAAAACGCATGCGGAGTAGCGAGGAGTTGAGCAGCCATTCAAAGAGACACAGAACAGACCCGCCTTGGCTTTTGGGGTTTATCTGTCTGGGTTTTCCCACGCTTCTTCAGTTTGTTAGGATTTTCTATCTTACGCAGCAGTAATAAAACACTTGAGACTTATTCCTCGCCTCAGCGTGGTTCCTGCCTGTTAGGACAGTATCCAGTGCAAAAAGTTCCACACAATATTTCTCCCTTTTCCCTTCAGTATCAATTTGCTGCTACCTTAAGAAACTAGTTTTGTAGGGATTTGGGCATATCTTTGTGTTCTATGATGAGGTGTGTAGTTTGCCAACATCCTTTGATAAAAGGTATAGCCAACTAGTGCATTGGCTAGGGGGCCATTAGTGTATCTCTGAACTTTAAATGCCTCTCTGTGAAAGCCTTCAGATTATCCCTATCCTACCATTATGTTACTACAAAGATCAGAAACCATAACGCTGGTAGTATTTGACTGATGTTGTGTCTTTTGTATTATGTATATGAATCATAAAGTGCTTGCTTTATCCCAATATGTCTGTGGACCAAATGAAACTTAATAGGTAACCCAGCAGTTTCCTAGAATTCTACTCCTATGAATTTCAGGTGCATGTTAAAATAATTTCTCTCTAATGATTAATTTGTCATGCCTTGTTTTTAATGTTTATTCTTGAAGCCCTTCTCTTCTTCCACTATATCAGACATAACGCAGGACATCTGCGATTTGATTTTCCAAATTAAACAAAGGAAGAAAGGAAATAGCTGAACTGGATTTTGTACAGTAGCATAAGGCTGAAAGCAGCTGAGAGAGATTACATTTGGAATATGGATGGATGGTTAACTATTGCTATTATTATCTTGGTGTTCCAAATATCTGCCCTTCCCTGCAGCTACCTCTTCCTCCTCCTCCTCCTGCTGATAAACGCCATAGATCTTACACCTCATATATGATTTTCTTCCTAAAGGTGTCGATGGTAAACAAAATTCAGCATTGCATGGTGCTGTGTGTGGAAGAATCCTGGCACGTCCTCTGTTTTTATGCTTCCTTAACCAGTTTTACTTAGTTACCTGCTGTGATCCCCTGCCGTTGCTCTTCCAGCAGGCAATCCCAGGAGCACCTCTGTTCTCAAATAAGTCTGTTATTTACAAAGAGATTCAGTGTGGAGAGGTCAAAATAGATCCAGTTTTGTATGCTCTGAGTAGTATCCTTAGTCTGTGTTTACTCACTGTGATGAATATGTTGATAGGTCATGTGCTTTGAGTAAAACCACCTTGGGGTGATTCTGGTTTCTACGTTAAAGACACGGCTAAAGGTTACTGCTGCTGTTTTCTGAAAGCTCAGCAGGTGTATCCTCTGTGGGGCACTCATTTCCTGTTTATGTCAGAGGACAGGCTGAGTTAAGCTGCCAGAGAGGTGAGAGATATTTGTTGGTAAAAAAGGAAAGGTGGCAAGATGCAAACCTCATCATCCCAGATTTCCCCTTTGTGAAATGCCTTGCAATGCATTTCAGGGCAGGGTGGCATGACAATAACTAGCTTTGTAAAATATACAAAGTCACTATAAGCATTTCCACACTTCCTCTATTGCGTTTGTTCTTTGTTATTGCCAAATGTTGCTGTCTTCATTGTGTGTGAACAGCACATATTAAGCAAAGTGATCGGTTGAATCCTCCAGTTTTGTTGCTCTCCCCTTTTCAGCATGTCAGCAGCTGTGATCTCTCCCACCAATCACAGCACTGCAGTAGGGATGGGGCAGGCCTGGCTATAGGACGCAATCCATAATTTCTAAGCTACTTCCTGTGCCCCTTCTCCTATACCACATTCAGTCATAACCCAGAAGGAATAAAATTAGAATACACACACAAAAGGACATTAGAGTTACAAAGTGAGCTCGGTCACAAGAAGCAAGTTTAACTTAGCTTGTTTTGCCCCTTTCCTTTCTTTGTATAGGCAACAAATGCTGAGTTCTAGATTCCACTGTGCTGTGTTGTGGGACAGGAGATTCATCTCATAATTTTAGCCTGTTATGCAATTTCAGCCCCCATTGTACTATTTTATATTTCACTGTTTGAGTGTTTCAGCCTTGTGCTAAACTGGTAAGGCCCATAGAATTAAAGCTCTTACAGAAGAGTTGGCTGGACAATCTAGACAGGCCACTAGTATGACACTGCTGTGTCCAGCTGTTTAGGGAGACAACAGCAGAATGAGGACAGACAAGGTTGGTCAGGATCAAAGGGGAAGATGCATGCTCACATCAGCATGAAACGGCCAATAAACCTAATTTGAACTGGTATCAGTGTCACAGGATGTGAAGAATAACAATTTTTACATTGTGCTTGTCATTAAGTACTGCTAATTTAAAAGAGAAAGTGCTCTATTAACCCCAGTACAGCTAAGTCTTACTCCTGGTCTGGGGATGAGATGAAGGCAGTGTTGTAGGGGCACAGCAGAGAAAAGGATATTGCCAGGGCATGATGGTACAATAGTTAGTTGCAACTGGAAAAAGGCCCTATGAACAGGTGGGGCAGCAGTTGAGAGCTAGTACAGTTTTGACACCCATCTTATAGACAGAGGACTTTCACAAATCTCCAGTGCTGTTCGTATTTCCTAGATGAACCAGTGAGATACTTCTTTGCCATTATTCTGGCAACGTATAATTGATCTTTGCCATATGTGTATTAGGCATATTTTTCTCTCCACACTTGGCTGATGAAGATTGGCTGGTATTGGTGCCTGTCCATGCTTCTAGATTGTCCAGTGGTTATCTTTTTTTCAGCCTTTCATAAGGAATAGAGTTAAAAAGAAAAAGACCAGGCCTTGTCAGGGACATCCAATGAGTCATAAGGCTTCTTCTTTCCTTCTTAGCCTGGCAGATGATAAAGCAGGTCTGCTGCATCAGTGAGCCACAAGTAAACGATGAGAAGTGCTGCATAGGTACCACCAGAAGTGCTGCACTTCAGGTACCACCAGAACCTGCCTCCGTGACATGACCAGGGGTGGACTGCCTCCATTTCTCCTCACAAGTCCCAGCAACCTGTGACATCACAGGACTTCGGGTTTTGCAACCCAAAGTCCTGCCTATGAGATGGCTGACCATGCAAATTACCGCCTTGTCAGTGCACCATGAGGTGAAAAAGATTGAAAACCACTATGAGAAAGTATTAGTGTGTGGCTTACTGGCCTGTAATGGCTGAATAGAAATGGGCTGGTCATGCTAAAGCTCTCACATTTTTAGAATAATTGGAGGTTTAGTGGCTGATATGTTTAGGTATGTTTCCACTTGTCTTCATAAGCATATCTCAGTAGGATCAGGGAAAACCATCATCACATGATTTTGATAAACTCAGAATGAAAGAATGGAATGCCAAAATATTGTTTTGGCCTAATAGTATAACTATTTTTTGTGGTTGCTACCAGCTCTCCTCAACTCCTTATTTGGATCCATTTATATACATTATTTGCAGAAGATTTTGCAGAGTTTTTGTTTTTTGTTTTGCTCAGGATCATTCATGGGGTCATCTTAGCTATGAATTTATGTGACCTGTCTTGGTAACTTTGGGCTGCTTTCAGATATTGTAATTGGTCATTCCTTGGCTTTCTTTTGTTCTTTTTCTTTCTTACAAGTTGTAACCTGCACAATCAATTTGACTTGTTTAAGGAAACATGTTGCAGTGTTTCCCTAAACTTGCACACTCAGGTTTAGAGTTGGCAGCTGCTCATCTGGCACGAAACCTGAGAAGTCTAATACTTTGCATGCTTTGAGGATTCAGTTAAGCTGGCAATAAATTAAATCTCAAATCTGAGCACAGTAATGCTGTAAACCTTGCAATTAAAATGGCAATGGTAGCCTTGAAAATGAACCATTTGCCACTAGATTTGTGGTGGTATAGTATTATATAATTTAAGTTGCTAACTGAGTTCCAAATCCATAATGTATCACTGCTTTGTTTCAGGACTGAATGAACAGCATGCATTTGTGAATTTAGTTCGCTACTTAATTATTTCTTTGTAATATTAAAACAGATAGTATATCAGTTCCATAAATAAATACAATTTTTGGTCTATTGCAGAAAGACATTACATCACTGTTTTCTGTGGGAGCTGAGGTGTGGAAAGATATGAGGCAGTGGCACCCTTTGGGATGTCCATCTATTGTGTTGGCCTATGGTTTGAGCCTGGGGTCAACATGTAGCAACCATGGACAGCTGCGAAACGCCCCATCATTACGGTATGGCAGTGCTTAGTGCTGATGCTTTCTGTAGCCACCTCTCATTAATAAATATTTCACCACAGAACAGTGGCATGTACCTGCTTTTTTTGTATTGTAAAATACCCCTGGATGATGCTACCCTGAGATACCATGGGAAATTAAAATGACCTGTAAGAGTATAGTTTTGACTTCTCAAGAGAGAAGAAATCTCACCAGGATGCTTGCCAAGGATTGTCTCAAACCTGAAACCAGTCTAGCTGTTTTGTTTTTCAGGTGTTGTTTTGAAAGAAACATGTAGTTCTGTGTTGAATCCTTAATTTGATGCTATCTGTGTTCTCCAGGTGAAAACAAGTAAAAATATTAAAAACATTAATAATATTAAGGATATTCAATCCAAAAGATGTAAATAGATTTCCATCCTTAAATCTTATTACTTAGATGATGTTTCTGAACATTATTATTATTTATTATCCTTATTGTATCAATTATTATTTTATTCTGCGCTTAATTATAAACACAGAATAAACAAAAAAGCCCCTATGATTATTGGAAGTGGTTTGCCTTTTTGTGCAGCCCACAAACAGAAATGGTCAGGATGGCTTACTATACGGTGTAACTACGGTGTATGTATGCAGCATGTGTTCATAATTTCCAGTCCCTATCTCTATTATCTTGTTTTATCGTAATCTAAAGCTTCTGAACTTTGAAATCAATCATACATGTAATTATTTGCAGTAGTTTAACCAAGGATTTACCAGAACATGGGTGTTGGTGACTAATTTAGAATTTGCAGTTCAGATATCAAAGAGAGTGGACACAGGAGAATTACAATTAGTAATAAGAGTTTATTAATGAAAACCCAGTACCTTCAGCATTGGAGGGATTGTTCCTGCAACTCACTCAGTGAGCCAGAGTGGAGGACATTCCATGGAATCAACTCAAAAAGGGTTGCTTTTGTTGGGCAAGTATTATAGCCCTACAACCTCTCTCCCCATTTTGCTTAGTTTAGGCACCATCAAGGGAGGGTTATATATTAATGAGGATTAAGTGTCTAGCAGTTATTGGGTGCCTGCTAACACAAAAGAGGGAAATAATTATCTAATTGGGGTTAGAGCAGGAAGCTTGTTATCTCACAACTTGCGAAAGTAAATAGGAAGAGCTAGGTTGTCTAAACAGCCTCTCTTCCAGGTATTAATTGAAAAATGCAGGTCAGTAAGAGGACAATGGATAACTATAATAAAACTATCTTTGGACAGTTTGTTCAGTTAATATATCAATAGGTATAAACCAGGGTTTCTCTTATTTTGCACTGCTGCAATCTTCTCCTTAATGACAAATGAACCCATGTATCTACCTACCCTATGAGCAAAGCCAATGATTTTATAGAGGCTAAGGCTGGGCACCCCCTCATGTCCTGCTGTGCTGCCTCATGGTGACTGGGTGGTAGTGTTCCAGGGAGGAATGAGCAAAGAATATCAGGACTTTGCAGGTAGTCCTCAACTTACAACCATTCGTTTAACAACCGTTCGAAGTTATGACAGTGCTGGAAAAAGTGACGTATGATCAGGCCTCACATTTATGACCATCATAGTGTCCCCACAGCCATGTGATCATGATTTGGGTGCTTGGCAACCATCGTGCATTTATGATAGTTGCAGTGTCCGGTAGTCATGCAATCACCATTTGCAACCTTCCCAGATGGCTTCCGACAAGCAAAGTCAGTGGGGAAACCAGCAGGGAAGGTTGCAAGTCACAGTCATGTGATGTCTCCCTTTATGACTGTGGTGATTCACTTAATGACCGTGACAAGCTAGTTGTAAAATCAGGTGTGGTCACATGATGCTTCACTTAACCACCGCACCACTTAACGATGAATTTTACGGTCCGTGTTGTGGTTGTAAGTCGAGGATTACCTCTACACCAGGAGAGAATATACTCCCAGCAGGATGACCCAATGTGTGAAAGTCATCCCAGTTGGCCAGTTAAAGCAAGCAGGTACCTCTAGTGGACAGCAGTGGTATAGGAAGATGCTGGAGGTGGATGATCACCTTAGTGACAACAGCAAAGTCCTTATTTCACACTGTGTAGCAATGATAAATCACTCCAAGAAAACCACATGGATAGACAAGATAAAGTGATTGACAATATAATGCTGAATGATGAGCCCTTGCTGGGTGTCACTCAGCATGCTACTAAGGAAAACTGAGGATCTTTTGAAATAGTAATGATATTTGTGGCATAGCTAGATTAAAGTCTTTGGGACTTCTAGTTGTGATGTTGCCACATAGGAAAGGAAAATCCAAAACTGCAAGGACAGAATTACAGTGGGAACATGGAACATAAGAAGCATGAACGTGGAAGAGCTCAACACAGTGAAACATGAAATGAAACCACTACAAATTGACATCTTAGGCATCAGCAAATTGAAATAGACAGGAATTGGACACTTTCAGTCAGAAGACCACACTGTTTACTACTCAGGGTACACAAAAACAAAGAAGGAAAGACATTGCTTTCTTAGGAAGGACATAGCAAAGATAATGCTTGGATACAATGCCGTCAGTGACTGAATAATGTCAGTTAGATTTCATGGACAACCCTTTAATATGATGGTTATCCAGGTTAATGCTCCAACGTCTGATACAGAAGAAGAGGTTGATGAGTCTTATGGTCAAATTCAATTTAAAAGGAACAGAACATGCAAACACAATGTATTGTTTGTGGTTGGAGACTGGAAAGCTGAAGTTGGAAGTAGGAGGAGGAAAACTTAAGTTGGACTATATAGTCTAGGAAGCAGGAGAATGACTGATCAGTTTCTGCCAAACCAATTATTTTGTCATTGCTGGTACAGTATTCAAACAACCAAAATGACATATGTGTACATGGACATCACCAGATGGAATACACAAAAATCAGATTGACTATATTATTGGTATAAGGAGGTGGAAAAGCTTAGTAACAACAGAAAAAAGTTTAGGTAGGAGCTGACCGTGGAACAGATCATGAACTGCTTATGCGCAAGTTCAAAGTCTTCCAAGTGGAAGAACAAAACCAACCAGTTTCCACAATATGATCTTGTCCATATACCCACCATTTTCAAAGAGAACCTCAGGAATCACTTTGAAGTCATGAATCTCATTGATAAAGAACTAGATGAACACTGGAATGAAATCAAGTAAGTTGTTAATGATGAATGTGAAAAGAGACTGCTAAAGACAAAGAAACCAAATAATTATATTTAAATTTCCACAGGTGCATCACTATGCTCTGGATCTTCCCTTACTCTAACTGTGGACAATTCATCCCTGGGCATGCATACCATGTATGCCTGATGTTGGAGACCTACCAGAATGTGCTTCTATTCTGCCCAGACAAATGCCAGTCTAGGTAGAGTTAGAGCAAATTCTGGCAGCATCCCTGCTATAAACATGCAGGCACCCAAACATTTCTGACCCCTCTCAAATTTGCTCATGGACCCCAGGGGTCATGCTCCACAGTTTGAGAACCCCTAAGTGAAATTAATAAAATGTGCTCCCTGCTACAAAGACTACTAATGTCACTTGTGATGATTCTAGATTCAGGTGGACTCACAGAGTGCAAGTTTGATACTTCAGACTTCTCCAGGAAAGGTTTGACATTACTCAGTTGGAAAGACAAACCATCTAGTAACAGAACTGCCATTTTGTCTTGTCTGGATTGAATCAATTCAAGCAGACATAGAACTGTAGTGACTGCAGTTCTGTAGAACCAATATACATCCTCCATTCTTGGAGCTTTTTCAGTTTATGTCTCTTTTTTTTTCCATTCAGGTCACAGCACCTTACCAGTCTTAACCAACCTTGAAAAAGCTAAGTCATGTTGGCCCTGGTTAGTACTTGGATTGGAGACTATCAGGAAATCCCTGAGCTTTAAAGAAGAAAATGATAAACCACCTATGTATTGTGGCCAAGAAAACAACTTGGATGTGTCTATTTTTTCCGCTTACTTGATGGCTAATCAAGTAAAAAGTGACTGCCCCACTTTTTTTCAACTTTTTCATGATATTTGTAGTGGATCTGTATACATGCTGTCTTTACTAGCAAGGAGGGCGTTTGTTACCATCAGTAGATGGTGTTGTTCCTAAAGTATGTGGAAGAGAAAAGGGCAGGGCCAGGTTATCTCTTGAAGAATAGTGTTCTTAGATTCAGATCCTCTTCCCACGCACTTCACCTCAAGTTATGTGAGTGTAGTTGTTCCGTCATGTTAGGTCTTGTTTGTTCTGGGGCTGTTTCTGCTCTTATCTCATCCTACCCAGAAAAATTTTGTTGACAAGAGGTGAGTCACATTTAAATTGGGTAGGAGAGACTATTTACCTTGGAGGATATGCTTCCTGGTTAAGATAACATTGGAGGGGTTTAAGGAACATTTTTCACCAGGGTACCTTCCCCATCGTAAATTGCCCCATCAGGTTTTTGAGTCACAGATACTGGTTTGTATTTGTCTCAGGCCAAATGAGTGCCTGGTTTGTGGTTTAAGTCTTAAGGAACCCTGCTCTTGCATATTCTAAGAAAAGAGGCAGCACCTCATGAAGACAAGTAGGAAAGTCTGAGTTAAACATCATGTTATTGGCATCTCTTTTTATATACTTATTCTTCCTTATGTATATGCTGGAATAGCCTTTCTTTGCAAACAGCCTATTCTTCTGTCATGTCAGCTCTCCAGTTTTTTACGTGGTCGTATTTATTTATTTATTTATTTATTCATTCATTCATTCATTCATTCATTCATTCATTCATTCATTTATTCATTCAATTTATATAGCCACCCATCTCAAACCAGTGACTCTGGGCAACTAAGGTAGACATGCACAGGTCTTTTTATAGCCATCAACACAGTCATCCTGATTTTCAGCTAGAAATTAGTCTACAGCAGTGTTTTTCAAACTTGGCAACTTCAAGATGTGTGGACTGAGGAATTTTGGGAGTTGAGGTCCACACATCTTAAAGTTGCCAAGTTTGAAAAACACTGGTCTACAGAGTTAATGCAACTTTTGTGGAGCTGAGGACTGCAGTTGGGTTTTAAGTAGTCTGCTTAAGGCTACGTTCCAAAAATTATGTGACTCCAGGACAAAGAACTGAGCAGGACCATGATAAAATCTAAATGTAAATATTGAATTGCAATTAAACTAGGTCAATATAGTCCAAATAATTACTTTATGTGACTTTAATAATTTTTCCTTTTTGTCACATTAAAAATTACAATTCAGAGGCAACTTTTGGATTGGTTCTGAAGATTATACCCAAGGTTTTTGAAAGTATATGTTGTCTACCCCAAGAAGCTAGATTTGTGTGGAAATAACTCTCTATGATATGATTTTAATTTCATTAAGATTTGAATTGTGATCTGTCTCAAGGGGAAGACAAAGGCTTCAAGAAAAGTAGACTTTGCATCAATCTTTATCAAAAGAATGCTGTTTATTCCTAATTTGAGCATAATTTAAATTCCTTCCTCTTTTTGAACTATACTTTCATTTTGTTAGAATGGGTAGAGATGTCCCATTCCAAAACACTCAACTTTCAAATGGGGACACATTATTTATTTATTTACGGTCCAAGACCAAATTTAAAAGAAGACAATATTACAACATATTGAATAACAATATGAAATAAAAAATAAAACCTAAAACTTAAAAAAACCCAAAGCAATTAGTAGTAAAAGGGAGGTACTGGGTAAGTTCTGCAAGACCTGGCTATTGTTAAAAATTTTGCAACTTTATTGAAAACAACTGAAGTTTGATCTTTTAGGAGAAAAACGATAATTTCCTGCTCAGATGAGCAATTAAGATTTCTAACAAATGGTATTATGAATTCTGGCCTCCTTTTATTGTATAGAGAACTCTATAGCCACAATCGTTGGCTCTGCTTTTCACAGAGCCATCTTCAGTCTGCCATTTCTTCCCCAGAAGTCGATCTCAGGGTGTTCCTATGACAATAATGCTTGAGGGCATCTACGCAGGCCCACGTGGTTTGTAGAGAGAATAACTACATCATAGGCATAGAGAAGAATGGGAACAGGGCGGTGGGCAAGAGATTCTGGTTTAACAAAGAGCATATCATTAATCTATAAATTAATAATGGAGCTAGAATGCAGCCTTGTTTTACACTTTTAGGGTAGGGATAGATTCCGTTAGATCTCCTTTACAACTTACCTCAACTTGCATGGTGATATCTGAATGAAGGGATATTACCAATTTAAGAAGGCAACAATCAATCAGTGTCGTGGCTGGTTTTTTCCAGAGTCTCTCATGTGGTATAATCTGGAATTATTGCCACTTTTGGGAAGGCTATAATATGTTTTTGGCTAGATGGTGTAATACTGTGCAGAGGTCCATCGTTGAATGACCAGGTCTAAACCCTGCCTGCTCTGGGGCCAGGATGTTCTCGCAAAGCACCCAGTCAAGAAGTTTATGATATAAAAGCCTGGCATATAATTTATGAATTACAGATAAAAAGTCTGATAGGGTGATAGACTGTGGGATCAGACATGTCCCCTTTTTTGTATATGGGAAGAATGATGAAATTCAGCCACTCTTTTGGAATCTGGAAAGAGTTATTTATAGCAGTGAAGAGAGGGGCTAGCATAGATGCCCACCAGGTGGGATGATATGTTTCTAAAAGATGAAAGTATGAGGCTCTTTAATTTGATTTTCATTGATGTGTTTAAGGTTACTGACCTCCAGACAAGATCAGAGATCATAGAATCATAGGGTTGGAAGGGACCTTGGAGGTCTTCTAGTCCACCCCCCTGCCCAAGGCAGGAATCCTCATACCATCTCAGTCAAATAGTTGTCTAATCTTTTCTTAAAAACCTTGAAAAACTTGAGATCTTAGACTCAAGTCATCACAAGGGTTGCATGAAGACTTGTTCATTAACCCAAGGCTTGCAGTACTGAAGCCTTTTCATATAAATGTCTCTGGTGAGTCAGAAATTAAGAAAATGAGGAATATAACAGTATGCTATTAAACATAAACGTAAATGTAAACCATTTTTGTTTGCTCACTGATTTGGCAGTCTTTTTCATTAACCTGAATGCCAATATTGATGGGGCTGTTGTGGAATCGCAACATAAAACTCTTGAACCTCATTTTCTGAAATTTGGAGGATTTGTCCTCTCAGGAGAAGCAACTGTGACTGAAAATTATTTCCAGTTCTGCCAAGAAATAAAGATGATACTGGCAGTTCTCTTCAAAGGAAAAAAGGTCAGATTTTGTCTTCAGTTGGATATGAGAACCTCATAATAAGCTATAATTTCTGCAAATTTTGGTCAGTTTCAGATTCCTTTTAATAAAAAGCAGGCCAAACATTAATTTTAAAAATATTACACGGGGGAAAAAGCCAATTATACTTAGTGTTTTTCAGTTATAATTAATGGGGAAACACAGAGATTTGGGGTTTCAAATCAAGTTTAAGATTTGACTCTAACTTTATTTCACAGGGCTGTCATGGGTGGAAAGTGGCCAGTCTGGGGGAGAAACTGGAGTAGTAATGGCTTAAGCCTAGATAGGAATGAATTAAAAAAAAAAACAAGTCCAGAAAGGGAGAAAGGGTTTGAATATTTTCTCTCTGCCACCTCTTATGATATCATTGCATGACTGTTTCACCCACTGGTGTTGGGAGCCAGCTAAAGATTTCCTACCTCACTGGAACAAAGGATCACCATTACCAAAGGTGCCTCATTCTATGAAAGTGACCAAATGTGTTTGTTTGTACAACATTCTAAATTAGGCTAAAAAAGGTTGGGTAATTTGTGGTTCAGTACATTGTGGTTAAGTCGTTTAAGTCTTAATACATATTATGCTGCCCAGGACCTCAACTGGGGCAGGGGGGGCAAGTGGGGCATGTGCCCTGGGTGTTAGGCTGGGGAGGGGCACCAAAATGAGCACTGGGGGGGGCACCAAAATGGGCACGGAATCCATGTTTGCCCCGGGTGACACAGACCCTAGTTGTGGGCCTGATGCTGCCTTAGCTTTTTGGTAATGCAAGAATGGAATAGCCAGATTGATCAATATATTAAAGCAGAACAAACTGAAATAGCTATTTTGCAATATGCCTGAAAACTCTGAAGGTCTTGTTCCTGGTAAACTCTCCCTGGAACCAAGTTTGGTTTCTAATGACTTCATGGACACATCCATATTAGGGCTACCAGATCTGGGCTGTAAACACCCAGGTGACCACTAAATGGCTGCAAAGAGATGCAGGAAACCTTAACTCTTTGCTGCCATCTAGAGGTTACCCAGCTGTTTACAGCATAGATCAGAGTCCCTCTTTGGGGGGAGATGGGTGGTAGCAAAAATTTGAGAAACAAACAAATAAAATTGAGATCTAGTAATCCTAGTTTATTGTTATTTTCTTAATTATATGGAAGTGGTTTTCTGTTACTGTCTTCTGAGACTTTTTTACATCCCAGTCTAGTCTGCAGACCTGGGTTTTCCTGGTGGTTTCCCATTCAAGTACTAAACAGGCCCTATTTAGCTTTTAAGCCCAGACAGGATTGGCTTGCAATGATGCCACCTGCTGTAACCTTTGTCCCTAGAGCTAAATATGCCAGTAATGATGTTAATGGATTATACAAATGGAAGAAACTTTTTTATCCAACTTCTCCTGTTCTTGTCAGTTGATAAAAAGATAGAATTCTAAAACTGAAATATGAGCACATTCTTTGATGAGATGGTTATCAACTGAACTTAGAATTTAGACACCTCAGCCAGATATTGAAGACACAATTGCTTAAGAGCTTTAAAATGAGATGTTAATACATACGGCACCTAAACAAGTATGGATACCTGATTGTCAGATGTGAAACTGGAAGTTGATTTTTCTTCAGAGGGATCTGCAGTAGAGTTAAAGTCCAGTACAATTATTCAGAAAGGAGGAAGGCTCCTTACAAACTAATAAGCTACCCCCACCCATGTTGCTTAAATTATATTATTTTCCTCTTGGCATCACTGCATGCAGTTGTATGGGACACTGTACTTGTATGGCTTCCATTCAAAGAAGAACTCTGCACTGTCCTTGCTTTTGTGAGGATCATGAACAATGGCATCCCCAAAGCCTTTGTGGACATGAATGTAGATGTTCAGAAGGAGATGTCCTATTTGAAGGATGCTGGCAAGGAGGTGCCTTATGAGAACACCTGAATATAGCATTTATAATTGGTGTTTTTGTTCTTAAGTTATGAGATACCTTTTCCTCCAACAGATATTTCAATAAATGAAAAAAAAGCTTTTTTCTTTGTAATGAAAATGCCCTGTTTTAACTTAGCTGTCAACATTTAACATGCCACCTCCTTTGGCATGTGCCAACACCCAGCTTTGTTCAACAATGGCACAGCCCTGTCTAGATTGTATATCTCAGGCATTCATTGCCTGTTGCAAAATCCCTGTACAGTACAATCCCTGTATGTAAACAAATACATAGACACATGGAAAAAAGAGTATTGTTTTCCTACTTATAAGTAGGCCACTGGAAATTCCTCTATCTGTGTTTAGCAAGTCTGGGATCCTTAAGTCTGGGATCCTTAAAAGTGGTAATATTGTTGGGAGAAGCACCAATGAAACTGAATTAAAGCTGAACCTTACTATTTCAGTGGTATTGTTTCTAATATGATTATATACAGAACATAGTAACATATTCAAAATGAATGGCACTTTGAAGTCCTTTCTCTGATTCTTTCAAAAAGTATGGCATTTGAATTAATCTGCAAAATGAAGTGGTAAATACAGGGAAATATAAGAACACGATAATAAATTGTATATAGATATGGAAAACTGGGTCTCAAATCTAATCACACTGATATATTTCTGTAAGATATTGTGTACAAACAATATGCTTAACAAAATCAGTTGAATTCCTAGCAGCTGCATTTTTACAATGCTTAAGCTTGATTAGAATTAAGATTGCTTAGAGGATTTTTTTTGTAGTTTTGCATGATACGTGCATCAAGCCTATTTAATTAGTTTATGGTTCACTGTATTATGCAAACACAGAAGCTGGGTTAATTCAGTCATCAGTTTATCTCATTACCTAGTTGTGTAGTCAGTGACCTGACTCTCTTAATGCTATTCTTTTCTATGCTAACAGAACTGTGACAGAATGGAGGAAGTAAAGACAATCTGCCACTTTACCTCCCAGATGAGATGGGTCACAAAGAGACGGGTCACATGAAAAGGGGAGGGGGGAGTTGAAATGGACTAAGAAGCTGACAAGTTGAAGGAGAGTTGAAACTGGAGAGAGGAGGAGGAGGAGGAGATCTGAAATTAGGCAGTCTTAGGGTGCTGAAAAGGTCCAGGTTGCAGAGGGATTCAAGACCACCAAAGAGAAATTGATGTAAGTGCCACTATGCAAGGAAGACCTCACAGCATGGGATTTGTCTATTCTGTGAAATATGCAGAAAGAAAAGAAGACATAAGAAAGACAACCCAGGTTTTGCTAGGCATACAAGATTGCCAACTAAGTTTTTACAGGAGTTTTTAATTAATTCTTTGGGGAATTTAGTAGCAGCGCTGAGCCGCTGAGCTTGCCGATCGGAAGGTCGGCGATTCGAATCCGCGTGACGGGGTGAGCTCCCGTTGCTAGTCCCAGCTCCTGCCAACCTAGCAGTTCGAAAACATGCAAATGTGAGTAGATTAATAGGTACCGCTTCGGTGGGCAGGTAACGGTGTTCCGTGCAGTCATGCTGGCCACATAACCACGGAAGTGTCTACGGACAAACGCCAGCTCTTCGGCTTTGAAACGGAGATGAGCACCACCCCCTGGAGTCGGACACGACTGGACTTAATGTCAAGGGAAACCTTTACCTTTACCTACATTCAGTACTGTTGCTGGCAAAAAGATAGTTAATCTCTGAAATGATTATAGAACAGTTAAGTCATAATTTACTACATTCCAACTTTCTCTGAAGGTAGACACAGAAGGCGGGGGGACTGTAGCCGTATTTTTATACATTAGCTGAATTCTGCTTGTTTAAATATCTGAATTGAAAAGTCAAGTATGTCAGAGAAACTAATGTCTTCCTACTCTTGATATGCTCAGAATAAAGAAAAGAAATTGGAATGGTTCACAGGAAACAAGCTTGCATGTTGTATCTTGTCTGATCAATCTTGAGATTGCACAAGAACAGTTCTTGTAATTTTCTCTCCAGCTTCTAAAGGCTGAGCTGCGGAGACATTTTAAGCAGATAAGTCTCGTGTGACTGGACTCTCTATGTCTGATGAATAGTATAGTGCAATTTTCCCAATTTGGTACCTTCTAGTATGTTTCTACAATTTGCATTATCCCTAGGCAGCATGATGACTTGGAGGGTATGGTCGAAGTTTTAGTTCTTTACATCAGAATGGCACCAGTTTGTGGAAGGCTAGTATTATGGCTCTAAGTAGGACAGCTACAATCACACCTTCCTTTTGGCTTCTCAGGGGCATCTGATGGGCTGTTGTTGAAATACCTGATAAAATACGACTTGATCCAACATGTGGCATATTCTGCACATATTTCGCTGAAACACAGTGAACCTTAGAATTATCAGCTCCTCCCTAAGGGTGTGAAAAAGTGAAAAAAAGAGAGAAGGATAACTGGTAATTAGTCTTACCTCTTTTGTTTCTCACTATCATAAAAGCTTTTTATGGGCTTGTGTAGGCTTGTACTGTTGAGTATGAAAATTCAGGGAGGTAGAAAAAAATGCCAGCATGATTTTGTTTAAAAAGAAGAACAAGCTGAATTTTTCTCTGAGAAAAAAAAAAAGAAATATCCCAGGGATCATGAAAATTAAGCAGTGTAGGATGGCTAAGCAATAGGATTCTTCCCCTCCTAATAGTAATTAATTGTTTTTTAAAAAACACCTCAATATTTAAAGCTTGTCCATCAGCCTCATACCATTTTTCTTACACGTTCTAACCAAAAATTATTTTAAATAAAATATGCAATTAGTGAATCTAATTAGTGATAGAAAAATGTACCTTTTTTTCCATTCAGTGATACTTCAGAATATATTAGCTGATCTTCTAGACAGGGTAAAGGAGTTGAATGGTACACAGGGGTTTTTCTGTGAGAATGCACATAGCCATGAGAAGCAATCTCAGCATGGAAATAGATTTCAGCACATGATGGAAGTTCAGCAGATTTTTTGCCAAGAGTAGGGTGGAGAAAGGGAAGAACATTTACCTGGATAATCCATGCAGAAGCTATATGAATTTTCCATTGGAGGAACTTAGGGCAGCAGCCTGATTTGAGCAATGAAATAGACTTAAACCTAAACAGAGATAACTTTCTGTGCTTAGAAAGACTTTTTTCTCACCTAGTCATTTTATGTTTGATGTAGCTGAAAGATCTGATATGTTTGTCTGTGCGCACGCGTGTGTATTTGTTTATTCACCATGGGGGGAAAAAAGATCTTGGACAAAAAAGACTTAAGTCTAGATGCTGTATGGATAACTAGCTTTTATTTACTCAGTGGAGAGAGCACATAACTCTGAATTTGATCAGGAAAGGGAACGTGTTCAAAACTAGACTTGATCCCTCTGCAGTCCTTCAAGGCATTCTTTTCATTTCATGTGGCCCCTGAAGTGCCTGGACTTGTGGCTTGCTTCTTTTTGAGGGAAAAAAAAAGATTACTGAGCCAAGGCGTCAGGATAATGTGATCCAGAAAAATACAAGGCAGAACTACGTATGGACATACAGCAGCATGTCTGAGTTTCACTACAACAGGATTTTGTTAACAAGCTTTATAGCAGTGAATCTTAGATTACATGAGTAAGTCCTAAGCCTCTGATAGCCTTTAACTAGCATGCCTTCTAAATTTACGGGGATTGTCAGTATCTCTAATGGGGATCTGGTTGATCTAATGGGGGGCCTATTTTGGAAGTTGATGGAGATTTGTAACAGTACATAAACACTACACCTCTTTGTACAAGTGTCCAGCTGTTTGATATTCAATTATTCTTTCAACTTTTTTTTTGTGTGTTTCAGAAAAAGGCATGGCAGACAATAAAAACAATTGTCAGTTTGCCAGTCATCGGTCCCTTCAAAAAGCGGTATTCTTGGGTGCAGCTGGCTGGTCACACCGGTGAGAACCTTCTTTCTTTTATTGGCCTATTACAGTAGAATGTAATTTAAAATTATGAATAAATTACAAAGCTTTGAATCTGCCTATAGAACCCCATGCTCGAAAAAATGCCCATGATCTGAGGCAGTCATTTATCTCTAAATACTCAGGTTATTTTAGGACAGTGAGTGTGTCATGCGCTGCCTGCCTCTGAATAATGCACAGACACTGGTTCGATGGATCAGGCTCTGGTTTATTCACAGCGCAGTTACAGCGTCGGAAGAAAAAAGCTGAGAGTGACAGGAGCGCGCCGGTGCGGGGTTTAAATACCCCGCGCCGGTCAGCGCCCCCTCACTCGCGGTCACGTCACCCCCCTTTGTCCAATACGTTGCCCTGCCGGTGGGTGAGGGGTTGTGAGGCCCCGCTGGCGTTCCGGGATCGCCCATCATCGGGTTTTCTATTCATCCGGTGATTGCTGTCAGCTGGGCGATCTCCGTTGTATTGGCGCTGATGGCTTGGGTGTGCTCCGTGATCCGTTTAGTTATTGTTTGTTGGCCGTTAGTCGTTGTGAGTTGATGGCTACTTATCTTGAGCCCCTTCTCCTATTTCCTTGCTATTGTCATGTGTGCCATTGCGCTGATGACTTCAGCTCAACGGCACTCATGACAGAGTGTCAGAGTCAAGCCTGTCTCTGACTCGGAAAGCGAAAACCCCTTCTGAGTCAGAGGAGGAAACAGAAACTTACCGGGCTGAAACCAGGAAAATGAAACTCCAGGATGAGTCAGCAGCACAGGAAGAGTCCAAGGCGCTGATTGGCCAGGATTCGGGAGGATTCGAATCTACCAATCAGCGCGCACCAATGACTAGCAGAAAAGTGCCCGAAAGAGAAGGCAGCCTGATTGGCTGCAGAAGGGTCCAAGCGTGCCAAGGATAAAAGGCAGATGCGCGAAGAGTGAGCTGCCGGAGACAACTGATCCTCCAAGCCTCCAGCTTCCACAGAAGAGTCCCTACCTGCATCGGAGACAGCGCCTGTTGCCAAAGAGGAATCAGCGCCTTTGCTCCGCTCTGAAGAGGACTTGCATCCTGCTTCTGCTGCCATCGAGGATCCTTTGCTCACCAAGCCCAGCAGTCTCAGTCTAGCTTCCAGGCTTGAAACTCCGTGACCTTCCAAGCAGCTTCTTTGTGCCTTGAAACTCCAGCGCTGCTGTGAGTCTTCGGTTCCATTCAACCATGCTTCGTGTGCTCAGCTGGGTTCAGGTGCTTCACACCTATCTTGTTCTGGATCCACGTTCCAGTCTAGTCCAGGGTTTCCAACTGAGTCTAGTCTTGCTCCGAGTTTCCAGTCGTGCTCCAGGTCTCCAGTCCAGAGAATCCAGCCCAGTCCAGGGCTTCCAGCCAAGTCCAGTCTTGTTCCAAGTTTCCAGCCGTGCTTCAAGTCTCCAGTCCATAGAAACCAGCCTGATCCAGGGCTTCCAGCTGAGTCTAGCCTTGCTCTGAGTTTCCAGCCTTGTTCCAAGTCTCCAGTCCAGAGAATCCAGCCCAGTCCAGGGCTTCCAGCCAAGTCTAGCCATGCTCCAAGTTTCCAGCCTTGCTCCAAGTCTCTAGTTCAGAGAATTCAGCCCAGTCCAGGGCTTCCAGCTGAGTCCAGTCTTGATCAGAGTTCCCAGCCTTGCTCCAAGTCTTCAGTCCAGAGAACCCAGCCTAGTCCCGGGTATCCAGCCGAGTCTAGCCTTGCTCCAAGTTCCAGTCTTGCTCCTAGCCTCCAGCCTAGTCCAGAGTTTCCAGTCAAGTCCAGCCTTGTTTCCAGTTCATAGCCTTGCTTTGAGACTTCAGGTCTCCCAGTTTGAGACCTGCATTTTCAGCTGTAGAAGCACTTCGCGCTCCAGTCTCCTCCAGCATCTCAGTTCCAGTTAGAAGTCCTGTTATGCTGCCTTGTTGTGGCCCAGTTGGGCTTGTTGAACCCAATTCTTCGTATATCAAAGACTTATTTATTGTAAATAGTTAATTAATAAAGAGTATTTTTGATATTACTCTGCCTGGTTGCGTAGTCTGAACAGGACAGTGAGCAGGAAAAGAGAGTGTTTCACATTATTTCCAATTTTTAAAGATCTGTATCGGATTTTGAGAGTTAACAACCATGCACATTTAAATAATAATATAAACAAAGATGGGACCTTATTAAGTGATTAGATATGTCAGTAAACGCTGCAGTTGGATTATGGGCTATTTGGGATTATGGAGGCGTTCCAGTGTGACTCTGAAATCCAATGAGAACCTTGAAATGTCAGATCTCCAAACACCATGTCTTCTTGCCTTTATTAATGCAAAAGCAACAATAAAAACACTCTCCAAATTCACCATGATTTAATTGGCATGTGATTTAAAAACATAATATATTTTATTCTAGTCCATCTTTTGATTATCCAAAGATGACTCATGCTTTGAATTTAAAATTTTTAAAGATTACAGAGTTGTTTTTGCCAGCTTCTCAGGTAGGAGTTGGGGGATTTGGCACACATGCTAACATGATGGCTACCTTTTCTCATTGCATTGATTCAAAATATACGCTGTATTCCAAAGATCAGTTTTCAGCATATGTCCCATTAACATAAGCTTGTTCCTGTATCTTTACCTTGGATTCATATACAACAATACAGTTGTCCACTGTTTCAGTTAAGACATTTCCATTTCCTGATTCTGCCTGCATAGAATTTGGGGACTGTAGCTGAGGGGGACAAGTTTGATGGAAGATTCGGGTTTAGCCTTGTTTTTTCAATTGAAAAGTGATTCCTCTCTAATATTACAATATTCTCTACAGTCATAAAGTAAGTTTCTCTAGGCCTGTACTTGGCTCAAATCTCCATTTTGCTTCTTGTGTGGCTTATGCCTTCTGAACATCAGAGTGGGACTTGCAGGGTTCCAGGTATATTTCTGTACCCAGAAAAGGGCAGGGGTGTGTCCTCAGAAATATATGGCTAAGCCTCTAGACTAGGTTTGTGCTTAATGGTCAGTGACTGTTTGCTTGCCTCTTGGACACTGAGAGCAGGTACAGCATGAGCTCAGATCAGATCATAGCAGTAGGACTGTATTTTTAATCACTAAATCTGGCTCCAGAGTCATTACATGGTTGGTTCTGTGAAGTTTTTGTGCAGTCTGGTGTATCTAGGCTTAAATATATTTTAATATTTCAGGTAGATATTTTTTCATAGGATTTATTGCCAGGGTTTGTTTCTCTTGGGTTATTCCTTTTACAGGATGCTTATGTTTCCACTAAACTAGAGCAGAACTAGACAGTGGGGGTATTGCAACTGAATTGTGAATTGCCTTTGAAAACTTTCATAACATTGTAGTTCTGTTTCTCCAGGAAGTTTCAAGGCAGCTGATGGTGGGACGATTCTGAAACGCCACTGTGAGAATGAGGAGAAGTGCTTTGAACTGCTGATGAAAGATCCACTGCGTTCCTGTGTCCCTGTCTTCCATGGTGTGGTGGAGAGAGATGGCGAGTCCTATTTACAGTTGGATGATCTTCTAGCTAATTTTGAAGGGCCTTGCGTGATGGATTGCAAAATGGGAATCAGGTGGGGGATCTTAAAACAACAGCTTCCCATCTTTTTGTAGATAATTTGCTTGATATCTGTGATATTTAGAGGATTTGGAAGCTAGATGTCCTTAGGACTCTCGTGGAAGGTCAACAACAGAACTTCATGGCAGATCCCCTGCTACTATCTTGTCTGAGTCATGGACATTTTTGAAAATTAACTATCTAAGAATCAGCATTTATAATTTAAGCTTCCTGTATGCTGTTTGCTTGTCCCTCTTAGTTTATTGATTTAGTTTTAATGTTTAAGTTTTGTATTGTTATTGCTAAAAACAATCCTGAAACAAGTTTGTATCCAGGGCTTCTGTTTATCTATCTGAATGGATTATAACTGTCCCACTGAGAGAAAACTGCTTTGGAGAATTAGGAGACCTGTCAGAACAGATTGGTGTGCCTGTGCATGGAAAACTGCAGGAAGTATCAGAGAAGGGAAAAGTTCTGTTTCAGGAATGAAAGTTTGTCTAAACTTCACAGACATCACAGGATGGGCCCAGGATTTTTCCCTTATATATTCCCTGAAGAGCTCTCTGTTGAAGTTCAAGAACTAACAGAAAGCTAAGTTTTTAAATCCAATCCTGGGTCAGATCTGGTATGGTCACTCGTATTCTTAGCAGAGGCTGATTTCATAATTTCTAGCATACGATTGTTGATCCCAAGCCTTGAGAATTCAAATTTCTGAATGTCTGCTAGAAAAGAGTGGTAATGTTTATTTCCTCCTAGAGTTCTTGGGAGCTAAAGGGAGTTTTATCATTTTAATGTAATACATCATAAAGTAATTAGGATAGACTTTAATTTGGTTTAGTGTTCCTTGGAAAAATCTAAAAATTTCAAGCATTCTTACAAAATGTCAACCTGATAAAACTTCTGTAGTCTTTAGCTAATCAAACAACAGTACAGGTAAGTCCTCTTTGCAGGTCTGTAAATCAAATAAAAGTTGAAGTAAGATCATAAGCACAGTTGTGGTTTCACTTAGTGTCTGCTTTGCTTAATGACTTAAGTTGCCAGTCCCAGTTGTGGTCGCTAAATGTGGACTACCTGCTATAAGGCAAACTGTCCAACATACGAATGTAAATGCATATACCCAAATATGTATTTCTAAAATCAGTTCCACTCATCTGTAAAACTCTAGTTTAAACTATTTAACATACTTGTTAAGGGCCAATATTTTCTTTACATAGAACACCACTTTCTAAACCCCTTATCATTTTGAGAAACTGAGACCGCATATAGGACTCACTCATGGAAGTGAGTGGCACCTTCTATCAAGACTCATTAGGCTTAGACACTTCCATAGCAAGAATAATAGAAGAATTGATGTCATTGTTTTTTTTTTGGTCAAGCTGCAGCTGAATTATCTCTGAGCTTGATATCAGGCCTCACAATCAGATTACAGGTAGTCCTCGATTTATGACTACTCATTTAGTGACCATTCAAAGTTACAACAGCATTGAAAAAAGTGACTTATGACCAGTCCTTGCACTTATGACTGTTGCAGCATCCCTGCAGTCACATGATCAAAATTCTGGCACTTGGCAACCGGCATGTATTTATGATGGTTGCAGCACCCCCGGGTCACATGATTGCCATTTGCAACCCTCCCAGCAGGCTTCTGACAAACGAATCAACAGGGGAAGCCTGATTTGCTCAATGACTGTGTGATTCGCTTAATGACCATGGCAAAAAAGGTAAAATTGGGCATGGTCATGTGATGCCTCACTTAATGACCGCATCACTTAGCGACCAAAGTTCCACTCCCAATTGTGGTCATAAGTCAAGGACTACCTGTATGAACTATTATTCTATGCACTCATGAATTGAGTGTATGTGTGTAGTGATACTAAGAACAGAACTGAATTGTCACAACTTGTCCCTCTGTGTTTCTGGAGATGGAGCCATGGCTCCTTGTTCAACATACAGACACATCACACTGTTTCTTATTGGGATAAGCAACAGTATGGACAGATTGTGGCTTTAGAATATACTTGAAGCAGAATTATATTCAATTAAATCTCTAAGTAAAATACCATATTTGCATATCTCATAAAACCTTTAGAGATATGTCCATCTTGCATTGTGAAATGCAATTATTATTTGCCATTGTCTCTACCATAAAAAAGTCACTCAAATTTTATGAAAGCAAGTTTTGAACCTAAAATAAGTATTTACATTGTCCTGTTGAAAATGTATTGTTGCCTTGTTCATTCCAGCCGTATACTAAATAATATCTTTTTTTTTCTACAGAGTTGCTCTGTCCAAAATATTATGCTGCTGTTCAGCAGAATGTTGTCTGAAAATGTTGGAAAAGTTATACAATTCTTTGAAATATATTTGAATATTCCTCATCAAACTGTTTTCCCCCAGAAATAGTCTTCAAACTTAAGAGCAGGACTAAAAGTTGATAGTGAAGACTTCTTTTCTTTTCTTTTGAAGTAGAGTTTTTAAAAAACCATTAATCAAAAGACTTTTAAAAAGTGCCTTGTGCACATTTCTCAGTTAAATAACTGACTTTTCTCCTGGTTTTATACTTCTAGAGCTGGGTAGTCTCATATATTTGGAAAAAATCTGTGTGGAATCAGTCTTCCTTTCAGTGTGTTTGTTGTGGCCTGAGTCCTACATATTTGAGGAAGACTTATTCTGACAAAGTGATAGGTTGTCATAAGATATCAAGGAAGGTCTTCCATTCTGAACGAGATTGGTTGGCTACACTAAGAAGCCAATGCAATGTTATTGTGATTACTCAATATATATTTACAAAATTTTGTCTAGAAATATCTCAAAGCAGTTTACAATCTACAGTAGAAAATCCACAATAATAAAAACCATTATCCAATCTGGGACATAAAACCTTAAACCATTCTGGTGCTTTTGATTTAAAGGTATCTTATTCATGCAGCCTTATACTGGATTCGAAGAAAAACTAAAATCCTGTTGGTTACACCCTTTCTCTCTTTCCCATACTGTAGCTGCCCTGATCTTAATCCAAATAATCTTGAAAAAATAATTCTACTTGGGTTGTTGGTTCTCTTTGCCTGTAACAGAGATGGTGCATTATATGGGACAGACAACATGAAATAAATACTTGTTTTTGTTGTAGTTGCTAGTGTTAGAGAGATGCTCAATGTCAGACTGTTTTTGTAGGACATACTTGGAGGAGGAATTGACTAAAGCACGAGAAAAACCGAAGCTCCGTAAAGATATGTATAAGAAAATGATAGATGTGGACCCTTTGGCACCCACTGCTGAAGAGAACACCCAGCATGCAGTGACCAAACCTCGGTACATGCAGTGGAGGGAGACCATCAGTTCCAGTGCTAACCTGGGTTTCAGGATTGAAGGGATAAAGGTAAGATATCTTCTTTAGCCTTTCCTATTTAAGGCATTCATTCTGGTGAGCTTTATAGAAGCTTCTGTAATGTGTAATTCATGGCTACACCTCGGGTGACATTGTCTGGTCTCAGAAGCTAAGCAGGATTGAGCCTGGTTTATAATTGGATGGGAAGCCAGCAGAAAATAGAAGTATGTAATTAGACTGGAAAGGAAAAACAAAAGGTGGCAATGGCAAGCTACTTCTATAATGCTACCAAGAAAGCTGCACTATTGTATTCATGTAGTCACCAGGACTTGTACTTGACTTGAAGGCATCTGTAATTGATATCAGTGCTCTCAGGGCAAGTTGCTTGAGACATAAAACCCCATCAGACACAGAAATGCATAAGAGCAGGTTAGCCAACTAGCGTCTTCAGCTGGTGTGGACTACAGTTTTTACAGTCACTTGCCATTGGCTATATTAACTGCAGCTGATGAAAGTTGTATTCCGTACAGTTTGTAGAGCAACAGATTAACTAGCTGAATTAGGTTTACCAAGGAAAACAACAACAACGAAACAAACAACAAAAGGGAAGCAAATGGGAAATTGATGTAATTGTTTCTGGCCTGGGAAATAGTCATCTGTGTTAGAAAGTAGGGTTAAAAATGTGAACTTTGATGTTAATAGATTTCCATATCACACTATATGTAGATACTCCTGTGCTACTGGTGGGCAGGAAGAACCTGAACTCAGGTCTCTCTGGGGCCAGTCCAGCATCTTGACTGCTACATCACACTGGCTCTCACTGCATTGGTGTCATGCTGTTGAGTGGGTTTAGAATTCTGAAAGGTTCTCTGTGTGTGTGTATTTTCCCAGCATATCAGACTTTAATGTTAGTGAAAACATTTGGCGGGTTGTTGTTGTTTATTCGTTTAGTCACTTCCGACTCTTCATGACTTCATGGACCAGCCCACGCCAGAGCTTCCTGTCGGTCGTCAACACCCCCAGCTCCCCCAGGGACTAGTCCGTCACCTCTAGAATATCATCCATCCACCTTGCCCTTGGTCGGCCCCTCTTCCTTTTGCCCTCCACCCTCCCGAGCATCAGCATCTTCTCCAGGGTGTCCTGTCTTCTCATTATGTGTCCAAAGTATTTCAGTTTTGCCTTTAATATTGTTCCCTCAAGTGAGCAGTCTGGCTTGATTTCCTGGAGGATGGACTGGTTTGATCTTCTTGCAGTCCAAGGCACTCTCAGAATTTTCCTCCAACACCACAGTTCCAAAGCATCGATCTTCCTTCTCTCAGCCTTCCTTATGGTCCAGCTCTCGCAGCCATCTGTTACTACGGGGAACACCATTGCTTTAACTATGCGGACCTTTGTTGTCAGTGTGATGTCTCTGCTCTTAACTATTTTATCCAGATTTGTCATTGCTCTTCTCCCAAGGATTAAGCGTCTTCTGATTTCCTGACTGCAGTCAGCATCTGCAGTAATCTTCACACCTAGAAGCACAAAGTCTTTCACTGCTTCTACATTTTCTCCCTCTATTTGCCATTTATCAATCAAGCTGGTTGCCATAATCATGGTTTTTTTGAGGTTTAGCTGCAAGCCAGCTTTTGCACTTTCTTCTTTCACCTTCATCATAAGGCTCCTCAGTTCCTCTTCGCTTTCAGCCATCAAAGTGGTATCTTCTGCATATCTGAGATTCTTAATGTTTCTTCCCGCAATTTTAACTCCAGCCTTGGATTCCTCAAGCCCAGCACGTCACATGATGTGTTCTGCGTACAAGGTGAATAGGTAGGGTGAGAGTATACAGCCCTGCTGTACTCCTTTCCCAATCTTAAACCAGTCCGTTGTTCCGTGATCTGTTCTTACTGTTGCTACTTGGTCGTTATACAGATTCCTCAGGAGGCAGACAAGATGACTTGGTATCCCCATACCACTAAGAACTTGCCACAATTTGTTATGGTCCACACAGTCAAAGGCTTTAGAATAGTCAATAAAACAGAAATAGATGTTTTTCTGAAACTCCCTGGCTTTTTCCATTATCCAGCAGATATTGGCAATTTGGTCCCTAGTTCCTCTGCCTTTTCTAAACCCAGCTTGTACATCTGGCAATTCTCGCTCCATGAATTGCTGAAGTCTACCTTGCAGGATCTTGAGCATTACCTTACTGGCATGTGAAATGAGTGCCACTGTTCGATAGTTTGAACATTCTTTAGTGTTTCCCTTTTTTGGTATGGGCATATAAGTTGATTTTTTCCAGTCTGATGGCCATTCTTGTGTTTTCCAAATTTGCTGGCATATAGCATGCATTACCTTGACAGCATCATCTCGCAGGATTTTGAACAGTTCAGCTGGGATGCCGTCGTCTCCTGCTGCCTTGTTATTAGCAATGCTTCTTAAGGCCCATTCAACCTCACTCTTCAGGATGTCTGGCTCTAGCTCACTGACCACACCATCAAAGCTATCCCCGATATTGTTATCCTTCCTATACAGGTCTTCTGTATATTCTTGCTACCTTTTCTTGATCTCTTCTTCTTCTGTTAGGTCTTTAGTGCTTTAGCCACTTTACTATTAATTATGAAGGCTACTCCATTTCTTCTGTGGTCCTCTTGTCCACAGTAGTAGATCTGGTGGTCATTTGATGTGAAGTGGCCCATTCCAGTCCATTTCAGTTCACTGACGCCCAGAATGTCTATCTTTAATCTTGACATCTCACCAATAACCACATCCAATTTGCCCTGGCTCATAGATCTTACATTCCAGGTTCCAATGGTGTGTTGATCCTTAGAACATTGGATTCGCTGTTCACCACCAGCACCGTCGGCCGCTAGCCGTCCTTTCGGCTTTGAGCTTGCTGAGTCATCACGTCTGGGGCTAGTTGAACTCATCCTCTGTTCCTCCCCAGTAGCATTTTGACCATCTTCCGACCTGGGGGTCTCATCTTCCGATGGTATACCGACATATCTCTGGTTGTACTGATCCATTTAGTTTTCACGGCAAGAATACTGGGGTGGGTTGCCATTACCTTCCCCAGGGATCGCATTTAGTCTGACCTCTCTGTCATGACCTTCCTGTCTTGGGTGGCCCTTCATGATTTAGCTCATGGCATCATTGAGGTGCTCACGCTTCAGCACCATGACAAGGTAATGATCCTTTGCTGAATATTTGGAGGGTACTGTCAGCTTTTCTCCACTAGGAATTTTATGCTGGTATGTAACAGCTAGTGTGCCATCTGGCAATAGGCAGAATGGATTCTTCCACTGTACTCACTGAGTTTATCGGAGTTCTGCTAGATTTCTCTGCCCACGATGTGCCCAGCAATTGCATAATGTTCTTGTGTCTTGTCAGCACATGCATTTGGGTCTATGCCAGACTCAACGTCTTGGAGAAGAAGTTGTTTATTCTGAAGGAGGAGAAACTATTAAATGGGAGGGTATTAGATGCAAGCCTGCCATGTAGCATAGATTTTGCTTAGAAGGTCAGATTTCACTGGGCATTCATCTACAGAAAAAGCTAAATATATCCAGATGCATGATTTTTTTTCCACTTTGTATATTTAAAAGACAGAAACATGGTTTTAAAATGCAGTATTCTTTCTGCAAATGCTAACAGTCACACACACACACAGGTTTCTAATGAGCTGGATGCAGAGTACCTCACACTTAAGGGAAACTGATTGAAATAAATGGGACTTTAAAAAGTTCAGGCTATTAGAATTCCCAATTATTTCAGTGAATCAACTCTTAACCATGACTCAGTATAAATTATGTTCCAGAATATATATTCTATCACAGAAAGATAGTTTTTGCTTATTTATCTTGCTACATTTCTCTCCTGTCTCTCCTCTCAGGGTCTTAACCCCACCCATCTCTGTCCCCACTTTTGCAACAGCCCTGAGAGATTAGATTGTGAGTGGCCCAGGGTCTTCCAGGAAGTTTCATGTAGCATGAATTTGAACTTGAGGTCTCCAGTGCAACAGTTTAGCCTCATCTCCTCTAGACTGGAACTGAATTGCAACCGGATCTGTCGGCATATGCATTAGGGGGATGCTAGGCTAGGGAGGACTCTGTGTGTGTGTGTGTGTGTGTGTGCACACGTGTGCGTGCCTTCAAATAAATCTTGGCTCCTGGCAAGTGCCTGGACAAATCCCTGCATTTTTCTTGGCAAGATTTTGGAAGCTGTTTGCCATTGCCTCCTTCCTAGGGCTGAGAGAGAGTGACTGGCCCAAGGTTGCCCAGCTGGCTTTGTGCCTAAGGCGGGACTAGAACTCACAGTCCTCTGGTTTCTAGCCTGGGGCCTTAACCACTACACCAGACTGGCTCTCTTTTTAGTAGGGAGGACTACTAATCAGTTATGTTGTAAGATGTAGATTTTAGTGGATAATATACAAAACTGGTTTTACCATGCCAGTGGAGCTGCTCAGTTGCAGGAAAGAAGAGCCTGGGTATGTACTGGGTACACTGTTTGAGTACATTGCTTGAGGCTTCCTCCTTTCTTTAGTCTTTTTCCTGGTTTCTTCTTTCCACTGCCTGCAGAATGACTCCCCCCACCTTTTTAATATTTACAGAAGGCTGATGGGACTTGTAATACCAACTTCAAGACAACAAAGACACGAGAACAAGTTTTCCAGGTTTTTGTGGAATTCATTAAAGGAAGTACAGCTATATTGGTAAGCTAAGCTTGGAAAGTTTGGAATGACAGTTCTCATTCTTGATTAGGGCTTGTTGACAGAGAGGAATTGCTCAGTTTGTGGATGATTTCTTACATGAAGCCAGGATGCCATTACTACTATCCAAAGAGATCTTAAAATTTAAAAAAAACCTCTCTCAGTGCTGTACCAGGCGGGGAGGTGGTGGTCTGCCTCAGGTGCAAGCAATGAGAGGGGTGCTGCCAAAGATGAGGAGGAGACCGGCAGCAGGAGTAGAGTGTGATCACTGCTGCCAGCATGCTGTTTGGTGGTCATGGTGTGGTGCAGCAGTGGCAGAGAAAAAAAATGTGTGCCTTCAAGTCAGTTTTAACTCCTGATCACTTTTACTTCCATTTTTTCTTGGCAGCATTTTTCAGAACTGGCTTGCCACTGCCTCCTTCCTAGGGCTGAGAGTGACTGTCCCAAGGTCACCCAGCTGGCTTTGTGCCCAAGGTGGGACTAGAACTCAGGGTCTCCCGGTTTGTAGCCTGATGCCTTAACCGCTGCACCAAACTGGCTCTCAGTGACGGAGGAAGGGCGTGTTAAAAAATAATCTCTTCTGGGTGTCAAATATATTAGGTACGCCATTGTTCAAATTAGTTGTTAGCTCCTAGTCAAAGAAAGTCCAAGCTTTCTTTGACAATACGATTGTTGTTTTCAGTTTTCATCACTCTCAGTCAAGCTAGCCAATGACAAAACAGTGAAGAAGTGTAATCCAGCACTTCTGAAAAGCAACATTTGGATTTCTGGCCTGGCTGAACGAAAATGCTTGCTTGAATTCTGTGGTAATTTTCATCAGCTTTTGATCAACTATTGTATATTTCTTGGCTACCTGATCCTCCTTTGTACAAGATCTAGTATTATGTGAAAAGCAGATGAAGAAGATGATGCTGTGGAACTGCTGTTTGTCACCTTGGCTGTTGGCCACTAAAGCCCTGCAGATTCCCTCTTTTTTATTTATTTAATTTAATTTTATTGTATTTATTTATTCAATTTCTATAGCCGCCCATCTCAACAAGTGACTCTTGGCGGCTCTTGTTATATAGGAGACTACTAGATCAGATTGTTTATAGAGATTTGAAGTGAAGTGTCACCCGTATATTGATTACACTCAACTTGTCCAAGTGTAGGACCTGCCTGCTAACTGAGGATAGCAGGTTAAGCAGTGAAACCTTTTCTCAAAGGTGAGAAAAGAGGTGATAGAGATAGAATAGCGATTGGCAGGGTGGACCCCAATTTCATTCTGTTACAGTTTTCTGCCAACTTATGGATGGGTAGCAAACACTTCAACTCAGCGGTGAAGAATTACGGTTTCTGTGAGATTGCTGATAGACCGTATCTCAGATTGCTCAGTGACAATATACCTTCTGGTGCTTTTTCCACCATTGTGTTAATCTTCCTTTTGCCTCTGTGACAGTAATATTTTAAAATGATTCACTGCTTCCCTTCTCTTTTGGACAGAAAAAATATTTAAAGCGTCTGTATGAAATTCGTGGCATCCTTGAGTCTTCTGACTTCTTTAAGCAACATGAGGTGAGTTGTGAATGATTGCTGTGGTATCTAATAGTATACTGAATTGAACATCCTCGTGCTGTACATTATCTGCCTTCTATTCAGTAGTCACAAGAAATTATAAAGTATACAGTGTGCCAAAATGTAACAGGAAGGTCATCTAGTTCCAGTGCCTTTCTCCAATACACGATCTCTCTTACCTAAACTTTCTGAGAATCAGCCTGAAACCAAATTATGATGCAGCCCAGAAGAAAGCTGGAATGGCACTGCTGAAACTGTGTGTGACCAAGTCCTGCTGCTTGTTACAAAAGAAGTCTTATAGATACGGAAGGAACCCAACTTTGTGGGCCAATTCAAGAATCTCTTTTGATGACCTTCAGAAACTGAATTGCATGCCTGAATAAGCTACCTACCTAATATCGCAAAAATAGGATGGTTGTGGAGTCCCCATTAGTTAAGTTTGGTTCTATAGTTGGTTGTATTGTTCTTCCAGTTGGCTATGATATCTTTTTATATGTACAGTTTTTTTCATTTGTAAGCTGCCCAGAGTCACTAACAAGTTGGGCAGCCTCGAAAATTGGATAAACAAATAAATCCCCCAAAGTCCAGTGATCTGTTGAGGTAATTCTTTGTTGGACAGAAACATGCAGAACATTCGTGGGTTTTGTTAGCCAGAGGGGATTGTAAATGCATACAATTTCTTTATAAACTGTTGGTGTGTTGGTTCTAAGTATATGGAGAATGAAATCACCAATATTTACATGTAATAAGCAGGTTTCAGGGAGTTTTATGAAATAGGTTTTGGTCTTCATCTCGGTCTCTTTCTATTCTTTGCAGGTAATTGGAAGTTCACTATTATTTGTGCATGATGAAGGTGAACATGCCAATGTATGGCTCATTGATTTTGGAAAGACTACCTTTCTTCCAGATGGGCAAATTTTGGATCACAGGATTGCTTGGCAAGAAGGGAACCGGGAAGATGGCTATTTATTTGGACTGGACAATTTAATTGATATCTTAGAAAGTATATTAGAGAGATGAGAAATACTGACTTGAAGTTGCTAACTTTTCTATAATTGCTCCCTCAGAAGCCTTTTAAAATTCTTCCAAGACTCTGGGAAGTCCAGAACATGGAAGACTCCAGCAAAAAAATATGGAAATTCCTAACCAGCCAATGAAACCTAAGCAGTTCAGAGGCTCATCTTGAATGCACCAAGCAAAAATAAGATTTATGGAAAAAATAGGATGATTGTGAACATTTGGATGATGATCAGGACAATTGCTTACATGTGAACCAACTCATTCAGTATTGCTGTTTACTGACCTTGGGCTTAGAGTAAAAAGATATCAGAGCTCTCCTTCAAAGAAGACATCTTCAAACCCAACAAGCAGGCTTCCTTCCTTTCTCTGTGTTTACACTATAAATATTCCCTGTGTTCACATATGTGCAGCGCAGCTTGGAACTTGGTGCAGAATATATAGATTCATAGTTTTCCTTTTTTAAAATAAATACTCTAGATTCTATTCTTGTACAGAAAAAAAAATGAAAATATGCACAGAATGCTGCTGAAGCTTCAGAAACCAAATGGCATCTAGTAGACAATGCAAGGGTTCATTCTTGATCCTATCCATACTCCGTCTAACTTCCTTTGCCAGGCCATGTTTTCTTTGTATTGGTTTTTTCATTCCAGTACCTTCAAAAATGTTATGCACTTTGTCAATATCACTACCCCCTCTAAATATTGCATACCAAATGAACCTGTTGCCTTGCTCACAAGTATGTATAGATAGATTTTTAAATGGTCACATATAAAGAGCTCTGGGTATGATTGAAATCAAATGAATTTGTGCAAAGGGCATGAATTGCCATGTTTATTTGTTTCAGAATTTGGCTCGAGTGAGTGTCCATCTCCATCTGACTCTCCCTGTTAGAGATACCTCACAGTCGGAAAGGCTAAAAAGTAAAGATTTTGGTTCCCATCTAATTTTGCATTAATGTCTCTATGACTGTTAATATTTTCTAAAGATAGCCTGACACTGATCTTAAGACTTCTAAATTTAAGATTCTTGTAATCCAAGAGATTGTAGAGTCCAGGAAGAAAACACCGATACATTTTGAGGTAGCTTCAGGATAAATTCAGTGGCTTTGATGATAATTCAGAAGTGACACCTAATCAATCACTATGCATTTGAATGTTTGTGGGATCATACTTTAATGACTCAGTTTATAAAATGAAACAACTATTAATTTATCTAGTTGACACAGACTTGTTTCACATCCAGGGATCAAATCTTCAGCCTTCTTACCCAGTGATAAAACAGTTTAATCACATGTGGCCTCCACACTTTGTACTTCTGCTTGCGTCTACTAGCAGGTTTTTGCAAGGTATAAGGGAAAAAAATACCTTGATCTAAAGAGTTGCCTGTGGGGGAGGCTTGTAAGTCTTTGATGCCTAGGCCTTGTATTAAAGATCCACTCAGTAGATCAGTTGAATGTGGTATCTTTAACTGATTGTTTAGGTAAAGGCTTAGGAAGTGAAGGTAACAAAAAAGAAACCTTGTAATAGTAATTCCTGATTCTTGTGATTTGAGATAGGCTTGAAGTCACACTGATCAAAAATTAAGATGGGCTGATTTTGTAGATTATATTCTTCTGTGTTTAACAGCCCAGCCATATAAATTCAGTTATTATCTGACACTAACATTTGCCCTATACTATTATGATCCAAGGCTGTGTGTGTGTGCTTGCCTGGAGTTTTCCTAGGCCATATAGCAAAACTGAATATATCCTCTCTTCAATAAGGGAAGACAAGAGTAGTCATTATGTGCCAGTTGAGTGACCTTCATGGCTCTGTGGCTCCTTTTCTGTGGCCTATAGTATGTTCCTACTCTGCAATTCCATAGCATGTTAGTGTCATCGTACATTAAACTTGATGGCCAGAGCTGCCAAAATACCTTTCAGCTTTTCAAATATTTACACCGAGGCTAATTTTTGTTTGCATAGTATTTACTTACCTTCTGTCCATGGAACAGTAGTGGAGAACCTTTCTCATCCTTAAGGTGGCACTTTGACTTCACTGAAATAGGCAAGACTGAAAATAGAGCCCGCTTTTCAGATTTTGGAGTGAAATGGTATCTACTTTGCCCCTTAAAGTCCCAAGAGCAGGAACAAGTCTTTTTTTCCTGATTTTTTGGTTGGTGCAGGACAAGATATTAAGGGGTAAAATCAAATTAAAAACAGGCTAAGAATTCAGCCTCACACACTTTGGGGGGTTCTGGGGACTACAAATCAAGTGCTAGAGCACAGTGTTTTCACTCCTTCTGTAGACGACCTGATGAGCATTAATAACAAAACTGACCTGCCAATTGCTTGTTGTCAGTTTCAGCAGATGTCAGAAATCAGTTTCAGCAGCCCTTTACTTCTTTCAACTCCACTGTCTCTTTTGTTCTGATTGCAGAGTGGGTGGGGTGATGTGAACATTTTGCTATTTCATGGTGTAAAAACCTAGAAGGCTCTGATGTGCACTAAAAGGCTTTGAGAAATTCTCACTTAAGTTGTAGATAAATTCTTGATCAGTAAGTTGAAGTCATCTAGGCAACACCACTACCATTTTGTTGAAGGATTTTCAAAATTTCATAGCAACCCCTGAGTGTAATGTGGGAACATTCTAAAATAACTAATTTTGGATTAAACTTGTAATTGGCCAGAATTTTTAAAAATGGCTATTAAATATTATATATATTTTAAGTATATATTTTTTAAAAAATAGATCTAGCAAAGTTGATACTGGATTAGCTGGATGTAGAATTTTGTCTAATAATTAGACACAGGGTTGGAAATTATGATTTGGAACAGAACTCTTTAAAACATATTTCATCCTGAAAGTTCTTTGGCTTTTTAAATGAAAACTACTCATTTATACATTGCTGCTGCTTATACGTATGTTGAGAAAGAGGCTAGAGTACCAGAAAGTTTTATAATGAACTTTGCCACTGACCATCCATTCCACTTTAAAAGCATTCCAAGCACATCCTTTCCCCAAAACATCTTCCCCAGTTTCTTCTATCATGAGCTGATGCTCAACTCTTGTCCTGGGAATGAGAGACTTAGAGCAGTTTAGGAGTATGAATAGATACTCTCCATCTCTTCCTAAGATATTATACAGGCAAATTTTGCATCTGGTGATCTTTTACCCATGCTGGCTGGGGAATTCTGGGAGTTGAAGTCCACTCATCTTAAAGTTGCCAAGGTTGAGAAACACAGCCCTTACTTGCTGTTGTCTATTCAATGGCTCACTGAGTTTCACTGTTGCCTTCTGCTACTTTTTTCATCATCATGCTAGTCTGCCTCTCCATCTTAGATCTGATATCCAATCTGTAGTTTACGACAAGCTATTACTGGTTAGGCTACAGACATAAGATAACACACAAAGGGCAGTTTTTGTCTTGCCTAATTTCTCTTTTGTATCTTAATCTTTCCAAGTTCTCTTGGTAGGATTGGCCTCCCATATTTGAACATAATTGTTCTCTGGTGCCTTTTACCTTTTTTGTTGACACCAATGTTTGATTCAGATATGCTCTTTGGGACTATCGAGTAGGAACAGATGATTCCTAGTTTTGGTTTCCCATCCCCCTTTAAAAGAAACGGCTGCCATAAGTTTCAGTGAGGAAAAAGGCACACTCAAAATTACTTCAAATTCAGTGCCCCAAACTTTGTTCTCTCCCCACATCCTCCAGGAAATATTTCTTTTCCCAATTCTTTAAAATGTAACTGAGACATGCTTACCTCACAGAGGAGTTGTGAGGCTCCATAGGTTGCTTTAATGCATTTATTTAGGGTTGAAAAGTGCAATATAGAGAATTGCAAATAACTTTGTAACTAAAGAGGGTTTTACAATCCCCTGGAGAAAGTAGAATTCTGGATCTAAATAGAAAAGGTGCAACTTGTATATTCAAGCGTGATCCTCTCCTGTTGAATTCTATGAATTGTTAATCATGAGAAATTATGCTTTCATATAGCAAGGTTAACTTTAACTACAACTCCACTTTTATTACTACAGGCATACAAGAAAGTTTTTCATTTGTAGAGAATGTTGCACCAAACACTACAGTGTGAACAGTATTCCAGTTTGGGTATATCCTAATTGTATGGGTTTAAGAACCTGAGTAGTTCAAGATGTGCTATAACAAATAAATATAACTGAAAACATATTCATTACATTTTTATCTGAGATGTCCTCCTGTCTTTGGTATTCTCTTTCTTTACTGGTGACAGATGAATGTCAAATTAGATTAATGCATGCATAATTGTATTATTTAGAAGACAAAGGATCTATGGGAGTCATAATATTTCCCTCAGACCCAGAGTAGGGAAGGGATTATCTTATTAATTAGCAGTGGATACTATTTTACAAGATTTTTCTAAGATGGAAGCCATTGGCTTAAGCAGTGGGAAGAGGAACCCTAATGGGAGATGACATAATGCTCCAAAAGTTCCAAAACTCCTACCAGAAGCAGAAGAGAGACTTTCTGTTTTGCTTGCTTTTTTTCCTTGAAAACAACACTCCTTATGCTTACAGGGGAAAAACATGTATTGAGACCAGCCTATTAGTTGATATAACCTCTTCTCTCCCCCCGCCCCCGCCCCAAGGATTGTGGTGGTTGGGGGTCTTGAGAAGGGTGCTGGAGCTGTTAGGGCCAAAACTCCACATGTTCTATCACTCTCTGCCTTTGGGCTGAGGTTGGGACTTCCCGCTCTTGGAATGAGGTGGGAAGGCAGGAGCAGACTCAGCGTATCAGTGTATCTCCTCAATAATCAGAACTGAAAGAATTTTCTCCCCTTCTGGCATTGTTAAAAATGGTACCCTGAAACATTGGTAGGGAGTAAGGAAAATATCCCTGATGGAGATATGCAGGATCCATTGCCTAGGCCACAGCTCCTTAAAGTGAAGTCCTAGGTCCCCTGAGGGTCCCTGAAGACCTCAGGGGTCCACAAGATCAAAATTATTTGCCAACCTATGCTGAAAAATAATACAGTATTAAAATCCCCTCAGTTGGGAGAAGCAGTAGTGGCAGCGAATGCATCATCTCTAATTTTTAATATGGTAAATACCAATAAATATAACCCATACAAACATAAGCTCTTTTGGGGTCCTCCACAATTTTTAAAAGTGGGAAGGGGACCTGAGAGTGTTTAAGAAAGACTGTTCTAGATAAAAGGGCCTGAAGCGTTTTTCAAGTCCACAATGAGATGACGTCCAGAAGCAGCTTAGGCAGATGCCTTCCAAATTCACTGAACTATGAGGAGGAGGAGGAGGAGGTACAGAACAATTTTCTTGCAAGATTCTGGTATTATAGCCAGTCTCAATCAAAGTAGTTTTAGCCTGCCTGTGGAGTTGACTTCGTGGTCTTGTCTACCTAACGGGGCTGACAGCATCACCCATATTTTCTAAAATGCAAACTGCTATGTTGCAAGGGTGACAGATCTATCAAACATTGATGAACTAAGTTCTCGTTAACTTGTCTTGATTGAAAAGTAGGCATGGCTAATAAGACCAGTTCAATAATACTTTTTTCTTTTTAAGGATGGGAACATCTGTTAGTGTTGTGTAAACCCTTCATAATGGAAGGACATTATTTTTCTTAAATGATGAAGTAGTAAATATTTGTGATTGAGCATTCCCATTTATACCAGAGATACTTCATTTCTTCAGTTGTAATATATTGCTGAGATGCACTCTGAAAGTTCATATTCTAGTGTTGCAACTAGAAGGATTTATCTCTTTACAGTTACTTTTATTGTATCAGTAAAAAGCAAAGGAAGCATGTAACACCATTCCAGGCATTGTAGGGGGATTGGTATCTGTATTTCCAAATTACTATATGATTAGGTTTATTCCAGAGAAGTCTCATTTGAATTAACATAATGTAAGCTTAATGCCACCGTTAACGCAGTTGCTCTGTTCTAAATATGATGAGGTTATTCTAGATGAGGCTTTTATTACACAATAGTCTTGCCTTGGCATGGAATTTTATGAGGAGTCAATCTCCATTTATAATCCTCCGATCTTTTCACATACTTTTACCATCATTTTTCTTCCAAAGAACTGTTCAGAGCTGGAGGGAGACAGAAGAATTGCACAGATGCCTCAATAGACCTGAAATTGGAATTGGCCCTACATCTGCTGTGCAATTTTCGGGGGGGGGGGAGTATTTTATCCATTAGCATCCATGGAAAAATACTTGTGTATAGTAAAGCCTGAAGAGCTGTATTAGGCTGTCTTTATATTTTTGTTGCAAATGTAGGTGTATAGACCGATCTGATCTGAAATTGCAAAGAAGAGTGACCATAAAGGGTAAGATGGCAAACAGTGCCGCCATCCTTAAAGGTAATCCCAGATCCTAAGTACAAAAGTGAAGAGTATGAAATAGTAAGCAATTCTTCTCTAGGCTACTGCAGAAAAGGAAAGACAGAACAGGATGGTGGATCAAATCATGCCTGAATTAAAATAAACCATTAAGACAGTAGTGCGAACCATAACAAGGAGTGGGGGGGGGGGGGTGAGAAGTGCAACCAGGATCTTGGGATCCAGTAAGAAACTGTATAACCATATAGATTACAGAGATACAAAATAAAAGCATAGTGTGCTAACAATAAGGGCTTTATTTTTCTAAAACTGTGTGTCCTGACTACCAGGAAACACACTGAGACAATGACTTGGTCTCTAATATTTATTACTAGTACTTAACAAGAATCCTAACAAACTGAGGAAGCGTGGGAAAAACCCAGCCATATAAACCCCAAAGGTTAAGGCGGTCCCGATCTGTGTCTCTTTGAATGGCTGAACAGTTCCTCAGTGCTACACATGCGCTTGACAGTCTGGGTGGGAGCCCCCTGCTCGCCATCCTTACTCATGACACAGTGGTATTAAAGAACATCGGGGAACATTTCTTAATCATTGAACTTGGCTCAAGGAAAGTTCTAACATTGGTCTTTAAGAAAGCTTTCTGCTCTTGCTGTGCCAAACCAATAAATTAGATGTTACATGATGATTTTGATGTATTAAGGGGTTAAACAGCTCTGAGAGTTAATGGAAAGAAGCCCATTACTGTCAATAAGGTAGATGATTATATTGTGATTAAAATGGCATACAAACATATGTATACCTATTATGTGCATATTACACCAAATGTAAGAGAAAAATATATGGGTGTAGGCTTCTACAGCCAGTATCTGTTGAGCAGTGTTGGGCTTCAAGCTTTAGTAACCACAGTCTAGACAACAGATTTCCTGATGTTTCACCTGCAACTGTGGCTGGCATCTTCAGAGGCAAGGTGGTCTGCATACCCTCTGAAGATGCCAGCCACAGTTGCCAGCAAAACATCAGGAAATCTGTTGTCTAGATCATGATCACTAAACCCTGAAGCCCAACTCTGCCCTGTAAGAGAAGAGCTTAGCTAAGCTCAAGAACTGTTAACTGAGAACAATACTGGACATTTTCTGAAGACTCTACCTTTGACCAGGAGAACTATAAGATAAAATAGATACAGCAAAGCTGATTCTAAAAAAAAATAAAAAATAGAGTATGTAGTCTTGTATATGTCTCTTGAACATCTATCCTTACAAAAAATAGTTTGTACATGAGATACATGAAGATACTGTACACAGTCCTCTGAATCCATTGACAGCTCTAAACTCTGTAATAATTCCCTGCAGTGAAAAACACTCAGGATATAAGCTGCCTTGTGTAAAATAGAAATGTATCCATGAAATGACTTGGGCTAAAATGTTTTTTTTTGCAACAATTTATGATTTATGATTTAAGTAGTTACATTGCCTAATAAATCCATGCTGTTTCTAAGTATCCTTTTTTGTCCCCCAACCCTGTATTCAACTTGCCAGTAGTGAGCATAGATCATAGCTCCTTAATTTTCAAGGACAATGCTGGCACTTGGTCTGGAATTTTATTCCTTAATAGCACCAACAGCTATTAGAGGATAAAATTGGAGACCAAATGTCAGTTTTACTTATTAAGGCAAGATTGTCCTGAAAATTAAAATGCTTTTTTGTTGATACTGTGTTAAACAACTGACTTGGCTACATTTCCCCTTAAAAGAGTTTACATTACTATATGTGTATTCCTACAAAAAAAATCTCTACTGAAGAATGAGTTACTACTGTTGAACACAGAAAGCTTGTACAATAGGGGTTCCTTGTGAGGTCCATTAAAAGCAAATGTCCACTGCACTATAGATAATGAGGAATAGTTTTAAGATGGGGTCTGGAGACCTAAGCTGGACTCTGGTACAAAACCATTTTCAGTCATGAAAAGGAAGGTATCAGTTCTATTTGTTCCTTTACACTCCTTTTATTTGTTTTCTGTGCTTTTTCTGCAGAACACAGGTAATTTTTGTCCTCCTTTAATGTTGGCATTGTTGTTACTATTCATTTTTGGCCATAGTGTCTTAAATAAACTTGGCATATTTAAGTTCCTATACAGTATTATGATGAATCAGTTGGAAAGTACAGTATTTTACAGGCCACTGGTCTAAACCAGCAATGATTGGTTTTGCCATTTTTTACATATTCTATTCTATGATAGAGATAATTTTTATTAGAGGTGATTGGGTATGACCACTTCCAACTAAACCCTGAACCATTGTAACAAGGATATCATTTCTTCCTATAACCAGAGGTATGAACTTAATAGATTGGAACCAATGTTACATTTTGAAATGTGTCATTGGGCATTCATAGGAAAGGAGGCCAGATGAGATATTAATCCACCTAATTTGAGAAGAGGGGTGGAGGACATTTTAATTGCTCTTGCAGCCATTCATAGTTGAAGGTCTGATTCTTCATCATCTCATGTTATATAGGAGTAACATTCAGATCATCAGACAAGGAGAGACCAGAGTCTCTCTCCCTTGAGGTTTTCTCTGGCTTAAAGACAAGATTGCCATCCCTGTGCAGACTTCCACTCCTCAAGACTGTGGCTGGCTCTACAGCCAAAGGTGAAGGGCGACCTATTTCATAGCAGAGGTCATCATAAGCATAATTTACATTGCCACAAGGGAAATTCTGCAGCTTCACCAGTTCAATCCCACCAATATCAATGTGAGGAGAATGGTTCTGACTTGGAGATGATGGTGATGCCTGAGAACTAGGGGAGGGACTGTAATTCCCATCAAATCCTGAATCTTCTCGCTCTTGCATTGTGTTGAGTTTGGAGCTGGGACTGGATTGGCAATTATTCTCCATGACCCAGGATCCATATGTTGGGTTCCAAAGGTTTTTGGTTTTATTCTTCAACTTGTGTGCTGGGTGACTTGTGGAATCCAGTTTCTGGTTTAAGACTGGCTGAGCCCAAGCCTCACTGCTGGAATAATTGAAACATGGCATGCTTGGTCCTCTTGCTCTCCAGTTACTAAGGTTCTCCACTAGTAGCTCTTGGGGACATTGTCCATATTTGTTCCCTGAATCATGGTCTTCAAATGTTTTGTGGCTTATCTGAAGTGTAAGGGACTGGTTCCCAAGCAAAGGAACCATCCCTGTGTTGCTATTTGGATGTAGCACAGTGCTTCCTTCATCCTCTGGTGTGGGGCTGCATTCAATGGGCAACTCTGTATTGATCACATCAGGGTCCTAAAAGACAAACCAACATGTTGGATTTCTTGTGCTACTGTTTGTTAAAGCACTTAGCTGACACTCTCTCACAGAGTTGTACAAGACCAAACTAAACAAAATCCATAGATGTGTGGCCTTTCTTAACTTAGAAAAGATGCTCTGGAAGAGAGATGGTGATTGGAGATGGTGAGGCATCATGTGTATGTGTGCCCAACTCTTTCCCTTCTTAGCATTTCCCAGAAGTGGAGAAAGTATCATTAATTTCTGATTATAATCACTTGTGCCTCTTAATATGAAAAAAATCTCTGATTCTTAAGAAAACCTCTTCAGGATGTAAGGAACTGTGGGGTTGAGGATGGGTGGGAGTGAGGAAGAGGAGCAGTGAGTTCAGAAGACAATCACAAACTTGATTGGCCAATAATCAGGGTCGTATGTTCACAAGAGAGAGAGGGTCCTGAAAAGTGAAGCACTGCATAAAGTGTAAAGCAGGAATAAGCCAGCAATTTTTCATAAGAAGGCCACACCACTTACCTGTGTGCAGTACTTGATTCTTTCCAGGATAGTGGAGAAATTTGGTCGGTATTCAGGACTGTGCTGCCAGCACTGTGTCATGATCCGATAACTTGGGGAAGAAATTGAAAAAAGAATAATCCACCTCAGACAAGCGAGGAGAGGAAGGTTTCCCCTTTATTAGAGAGCCGAGGTTTCACCACCAGCAGGGCCTTTAAATAAGGTTCCTGTGAAGTAATTCTGATCACATCCAGATTCTGAGGAGATCTCTCTCTGAGGTGATTCACATGCACCCATATAATAAACAAATGTTCACCTGGTAAAAGAGGGGCCATGTTCATAATTTTAAAACAAAAAGTGGTGCAGAAAGCTTTCCAAACAACTTCAGTAGGAGACCAGGAACAGTCTTCCTTCTCATACTCTCTCCTTGCTCATTTAGAAGATCCTAATACTTCTAAGGAAAAGATAAAGCTGGTGTGTGTATGTGTGCTGCATATTCGCCAATGTGGGTAGGTAGTAAGTACAATGGTAATCCTAAACTTTAAACTATGGTCAGCCATGTAAAAAAATAATAATCTGAAACTGTTTCCTGGATTCTTCCCTTTTTATTTAAGAAAGCAGTCATACTCACACAGGTCCAGGGCAGTTCTTGGGAGGGTCCATTCTTCCTCCACTGGTAACAAACTCTAATACTTCCTGGTTGGTTTTGCATGGATAAGGCATATAGCCCAAGGAGAAAATCTCCCAAAGCAGCACTCCGAAGGACCTAATATGAATGAATTCAGTCTATTATCCTCTGGGTAGCACCATCGATGCTTTCTATCCTAGTCTGTGGTCTCTTCCATTGCTTTCCAACCTTCCTCCCATTATTTATGGACAAAGAGCTGGCAAAATACTGTTTCCTCAACAACAGTCTCTGCCACTTCTGTTCATCTTGAAAAAGTGATTTAGGCTGTAATCCTATCCGCAGTTAGCTGGGAGTAAGTCTCCTGAATGCCCTGAACTGACTTCTGAGCATTTATGAAGTCACTTTCATAGGACAAAATTAAAGGTAAGTATTTACCAGGTGTCTGTCTTGGAAGTGAAGATGCCTTCCAGGAAAGCTTCTGGAGGCATCCACTTGACCGGAAGCATGGCTCGCCCACCTTTGCGATAATAGCTTGCCCTGGCCAGGTAAAAAGAGAAGAAGATGCTTTGTAAGGCAGCAAAAGAAACTGCCCTTTCCTCCTTCCGTGCATTTTCACTGCAAGGCTGCATTTCACACAACTAAGTCTGAACATCTGTTCCTAAAATTAAACATTCACTAGCATCAATACAGAAATTGCCCATCATTCCACCTTCCTTCTTACTCCAGGGATTGCTCTTAGAAAGTGCTGCTATCTCTACTGCAGCGTAATCAAGATACATTGCAGGAAAGGAGGTGAGTAAAAAAGAAAACCTGCAGAGGATTGCACTCCCAATTTAATATTTTTAGACATGCATCCATTTTCCACACATTGAAATAAACTTTTAGTGATCTCTCTTCCCTTCTCCTTACCTGTAGATATCTCGGGCCATTCCAAAATCACCAATTTTGGCTACTCGCCCAGGCCCAGTACAGGTCAAAAGGCAATTCCTTGCAGCTATATCCCTTTAAAAAAAAAATCACAAGTGCACAAGATGGAAGCTAGTAATTTTAAAACAATTAAGTATTAAATAAATTGCTCACTTCTACAAGGACAGCTCTGTTGCACTGCTAACACCTTATTACATTTTCTCACTCAAATACTGTTTCCCCTGAATAGCACCTGTTTCATATGGGGTAAAATCCAGCCACAGAAATATAGTTTGCAATGTGACAAGACTCAGCACCTATACGACCTTGCTTGGCACCAAAAAAGCTGAGCAGGATTGGACTTAATGCAAGGCAAACCACTTCCACATTGTTGCTGAGAAAACTACATGCTGCTGAGCTCAACCCAAGGGAAATGTTTTTAGTGTGATATCTGAGGGAAATTATTAAACACCAGAAATGTGCAAAATGTTTCTGAAGGTTTTTAGAGGGTCTTGGCACCTACAGGTTTGAAGACTCACTTTTAGCTTTCAAGAGGCACATCCCTCTCTTTAAACAAGTGATCCAGTTGCCTATGTGCACTTTTAGTACTTTAATTGTTAACTCAGTCACTGCTTTAAGTACATGGAAATATTCTGGTCCCTTACCATTTGCAACATTCCCATATCACCTTGAGAAGGCTAGAAGAAGGTCAGAGAACAGAGCCTGGAACATTCCTTGATGTCTGGGGCCGGTTTGGTCTAGTGGTTAAGGCAACGGGCTAGAAACCAGGAGACTGAGTTCTAGTCCCACCTTAGGCATGAAAGCCGGCTGGGTGGCCTTGGGCCAGTCGCTCTCTCTCAGCCCAACCCACCTCACAGGGTTCCTGTTGTGGGGAAAATAGGAGGAGGAAGGAATATTGGATATGTTCCCTGCCTTGAGTTATTTGTAAAACTAATAAAGGCAGAATAAAAAATAAAACAAATAAATTTAATTTAACTACTTAATTTAGCTAGCATTTAATTTGCTATACGTGAAAGAATTTGGATAGTACAACTGGAATTGCCAGTCAGATGGTGTAATGCACCAACCCAGGTTTGGATCAGTTAAAAAAGAAGTTCTGAATCATTCAGAATCTTCCTTCCCTCCTTGGATTATCTATTCATCTGATCCCATCGATTATGGTCTCATAAGTCAGATTTAATAGAAAATACAAGTTTCACCTTAAGCATTTTTTTTGGAAAAGCTTGATAAATGCTCATTTTTAATGCTATATTGAAATGGAAGTTGGAAGGAAGTTAGACAACAATTATATGAAATTGCTTCACTTCGTCACAAGTCCGGCCTCTGCTTATGAGAGATGCCTCAGGTAGTGGGGAGAAGCGGCCGGTTCTCCTTTGCAGCCTTGTGATAAAACAGCCAATATGTGGCCAGTACAGATTCTTTAATTTAGAGCAGGGCTGGGCAACATGTACTTCTCCAGATACTATGGAATTCCAACTCATATCAGCCCCACCCAGCATGCATGATGCTGAAGAAGGATATGAATTATAGAACAATATTTCTAAACACGCCTTGCTAGTTGTAAATTTTGGGAGACTAAAATCTTCTGTAAGGCACAAGATTGCAGAAAGCTGGCATCTCCAAATACAGGAGTGTTGTCTATTCAGTAATAGCATCTTGATCACATTTATAGACAACCCTTTTACAGCTGCATTGCTGAGATGTTTGCAAACAGGCCAGGGGGAAGGGAGAGATGCCATCTTAGTCTTCTGATGCAACACTGCCATCTAGTGGGCATTGGAGTATTGAAGGCAGCATCTAATTGGATATTTACATGTATATAACATACAGTATAATGATGCCTTACAGTGAGGAAGACAATTGCTTTCCCTGTATATTGTCGCACTGTCAGGTACTTGCCTGAGTCTCTAACCAAAGTCAGAAGTCTGAATCTTTTATTGGAGAGGATGATGCACAGCTCCTCTTTGAAAAAAAAAATGGAAGTACAAAAGAGGAGGAATATTTTCAGCTATACAATCCAGCAATACATCGCCCATGTCATATATTCCTCTTTGAAAATGTGAAGTTGTTAATTCAGACAACATGCAATTGTACAATTGCTTTGTAGAGTTTCCTTTGATTTTGTGGGGAAATGAGCCCCAGGTGCTGACGTGGAATAAACAGGACTATGACCCCACTTAAAAAACACACAGTGATCTATATTTGTCATTGTTTTATATTTGATGTGTTGTAATAGTGCATTCTTTTAAATATTCCTCTTGGAAAGTAAATAAATAAATATAGATCACACTGTGATTATATAAATTACTTGAAATAGTACCAAGTGAGACTAGTTGCTATAGGTCTCAGTGAGTATTCTGTCTGAGATTTTTAGAAAGTCATGATTCTTCCCAATATACATGGAACGAGTTTTAATCTGTTTTAAAGCAGGTCTGTCCGAGAACACTATGGATGCCTTGAAAAGTACTCATCCTCATTAGACATTATACAGCTATTCCATCTTATCATCCTTCCTGGATTTTTGTAATGAACAGTAGGAAGACACTGGATGATTACAAATGAAGGACCCTCTCAGTGAAAGGGGGGCACAATACAAGCATGATCAGTGAGTGCTCTAAGTCACAGTTTTTCATAGTTCTGTCATAAGAAATTGGAAGCACAAGGTTTTTTTTTCAGGTGACGCAACTTGGGAAAAGTAACCTTATGTAGGACCACTGATAAAAAAAAGCTATCCAACACAGAAAAAGCACATACCAATCATTATATGGAAGGGCTTCTCTTACCTATGAATGAAATGGTTTTCTTCCAGATATTTGCAACCACAAGCAATGTCCCTGGCAATATTTAGCAAGTCCAGCATCATCAAAGCAGATGGCTGATTCTGTATGGCATGCCATTGAGAGAGAGGAAAACAAAGAAAATTAAATGCAGGTAGTCCTTGTCTAGTGACTGCCTCATTTAGCAACCATTTGCAGTTACAATGGTGATGAAAAAGTAACTTTACGAGCAATCCTTGCATTTATGACCTTTGCAGGTCTGTAAAGCAAAGGAAATTTGAAGTAAGATCATGAGCCCAGTTGCAGTTTCACTTAGCCACCACTTCATTTAATCCCTGAATTGCTGGTCCCAATTGTGGTTGCTGAATGAGGACTACCTCTATAGCCACAGTGTGGGAGTGAGAGAAAACTATTTAGATTGTTTAATTGTGCCCATGAGCTGTTTGAAGTGGCTGCCCTATCCTGCTTCAGAACTAAAGCCATTAACACAACTTGAACGGAGACAGGGAAATATTGACCTTCCTTGCAAATGTCAAGTACATTGATCTATTTCAAATCTGAACTGATGCTCCTTCCAGATGGAAGCATAGTTTGTTTCTCTCCCAGTTGAAGGAACAAGTAAAAATAGAGGGAAAGCAGCCAAATTAAAAGTGAAAAAGCTCTCTTTCCCTCCCCACGCCTTCTGCCCTGCCAGCTCAAGCCAAGAAAGATGGTGATTTCCAGCAAAAATAAACATCACTTCTGTTATTTTTCTGAAGCACTAATTATATTCAGTGCTCACTGCACCATATCCTGGGGTGCGTGTTTCAGAAGTCACTGGGAAATGTTATCCTTTCCTCTTTTGGCTCAGAATGCCTCATGCCAATCCCACAAATTGTGTTATGCATGTAGAAACCCCAGCTGGGTTCATGCAGCATGCCAGCCCATGGCATGAGATGGTTTGAGAGCAACATGTCAATCTTCCTAGATAAGATACAGGGTGAAGGATGCAAATACTAAAAAAAAGACAAGCATAGAACTGAAGCACCTCTTCATTAGAGATGTTCTAGAAAATCATCCTTTAACTACCTCACAACCTTTTCTGTTTCTCCATGCCTTCATCTACCACTTCATCCAAGTTTACAGATGTTTTCTTTCACTTGGACAATTGTCTGAACAGTATGTTCACCGGGCATCATAGAGTGCTATAACCTCAGCATTGCTGTTTCATCCTGTACTTCTTGCCTGCTGACAAAATGTGCAGGTATTTGGACTGTGATCCAAAAAGCCCTGTGACCCAGCAAGATTCCATAAGGATTAGGATAAGGTGACAAAGCTGGATGAAGCAAAACACAATGTTGCCCTGCAATGTCTGGCTTTTGTTACGGAAGCCGGTTAACAGGATATGGGAATTCCCTTTCACTTTTTGGATATGATTCAGCTATGTCTTAACATATCTAATAAATATTTCTGGAACTTTATATAGTAGCAGTGCATTCCAGTTGCCCAATTCATTATAGGGGTTACATGTAGCAAAGGTGAGGCAAATCATTTGCTTAAATTATGACAGCTTCTGGCTGCTAAGGCTGGTTTGATTAAAGACAGAAATGAGATTTAGAGCTTGGCTAAGTTTGTTCAACTTTCCTCAACCAGCACTCTCCAGATGTGTGAGGCTGCGACTCCCAGAATGTCCAGCCAGCAATGAAGTTGGAATAGAGTGATCTAGTCTTTAGTAGAGTAATATGGACTAAATGCCATATATACATGTGGATAAGCCCATCTGTGGATAGGCTGAACCCAGTTTTTTGGGTGTATTCTGGCACCTAAATTTCTTGGCTTATCCATGAGTACAGGTAGTTCCAATAGAAGAGAATATACTGTATATAGCTCAGGGTTGAACTGTGGAGTCCTTGGTGCTCTCTGAGCTTGGCTGTTTGCTTGCAGACATTTCGTTACCCAACTTGGTAACGTCATCAGTGCGCGTGAGTGTGGGGTTTGCTCCCTGTTTATATACAGTAGCCTGCCCTGCCAGTGTTGGTGGGGGTGTGGTTTTCTCTTTTGCAGTTCCTGCAAATGTCTGCAAATAAACAACCAAGCTCAGAGAGCACCAAGGACTCCACAGTGCAGGTAGCCCTCGTTTAGCGACCACAGTTGGGACTGGCAAATTGGTTGTTAAGCAAAGTGGTCGCTAAGTGAAACTGCGGCTGTGCTTATATCTTACTTCAGCTTTCCTTTGATTTACAGTTTTGATTTACATCAAAAATATGAGGATTGGTTGTAAAGTTATTTTTTCATCTTCATCGTAACTGCAAATGGTAGCTAAACAAGGCAGGCACTAAACGAGACTACTTGTATATATGGTAGCTAGTTTATTCAAGCTGTGTAATAGTGTAAAAATAAATCCAGTGTCCTGGCTTAAGCAAAGACCATGCTGAGATGAGGAGAATGTCTCTAGTGTTTATTATACTGCTATAGTAGACAGAAAATCCTACCAAACTGAAGGAGCGTGGGAAAACCTGGACAGATAAACCCCCAAACTCAAGGCGGGTCTGTTCTGGGTTTCTTTGAATGACAGTTCAGAGCCTCTAAACTACGCATGCGTTTCCCCCCCTGGATAGGGGCCCCCTCCTGCTCACCATCTGTACTCATAACATCCAGTTTCAACAACTTATTAGATGCCAGAGCAAGAGAAGGTTGGGAAAAAGAAGAACTGACTCACCTCCCGAGGCCGATTCTGCCGTAGGAAGCTCTTCATGTCTCCTCCAGTCATAAGCTCCAAAAGGATGAAACGAGGCAAGGTTTGGAGGCTTACCCCAATGCACTGCACTATGTTCTGGTGATTGAACTTACTTCGGATTAGCCACCACACATCAGCAAAGCAGAGGAGGAAAAAAATGATGTCGGTGTTAGATAGCTACCAATTTAATCTCTGGTTAATTGCAATTCTGTGCAGTGAGTGATTTTAGATCTGAGATGTCCACTATTGACTATAAACAATGGCCTATAAACAATGATTAATTTTATTGGAGGATTAATTTTGAGTAGGGTAGCTCCTTGTTACCACTTCCCACATTGATTCATGCATATGTTAAGTGTCCCAGCTCTTTTCTTGTGATCCATGGAGCCCACCAACATTCTATTCTTAAAATCTGACAATAAACAAACTAATTATGGCAGTACAGGTTTTGACTTTTTTCAAAAACATAATCAGTCAAATAGTTTTTTAAAGCTGTGATAAACTTAGCACACCAATTTACTAAAATAAAATCCTAGCCTTCAAAAAGGGAGACTAAAGTTGTAGCCTGCCCATTCTGCACCCTTGACATGTCCTCTATGCTGTTCAGTGACCAGGTAAAAACACCCAACCACTAGGGGTAAAAATATTGCCTTATCGTGTTCTTAGCTATTATGGAAAACTCTTTCTTCATAGTTCCCTCTCTGTCTTAGGATGGCAAATGGGAGAACATATGGTAAGTATCAGGCACAAAAATAGGTGACTGATCTTATCTATGTGCTTGAGGGATATAACTTGGCTAAAAACCTTTGTCCTCCCTGCAGAGTGGTATAGCAATTATATCTTTGGACTTGGACTAAGGGGGACTCAGGTTAAACCCCCCTCAAACATGGACCTCACTGGTTGACTTTGTGCCAATCATATTCTCTCAGCTCACCTTACTCAAATATGAGTGAATAACCAATAAAACAGTTCAGTTGAATCACAGTTCCAATTATTGATAAATATGTAAATCACTTTGACCTCTCAAAGAAAAGGTTACTATGAATACAATAACTAACTGGGAACAAAAAAGTAATATCACTGAAATTGAAATGGAACGATCTCTGCCAAAACTACTAGATTTAAGCTTCTCCCAATTGCCATGATCCTGATACCTTGTTAGCCCACTCCCAGCTTCCCAGGTCCCAGGGCTGCTGTTGATAAAGCAGACATGCTATCCATACTTAGATGGAAAAAGTTTATATCATCACATTTGTAAAAATAATGATCTCAAGATGGATGCCATCTGTACATGCGTACACTCAGGTTTCCCTGTGAAGTAATGCCGTTGTGGGTATGTGAAGCATGAACTGTTGATGTTATGTGTTCTCTCATAACAGTCCCCAAAGTCAGTGTTAAACTGTTAGTAAATCCATTATATAGAAATGATATCACTGGGGAAAGAACAGGACTTAGAACTCTTTGAAATTTAACCAAACTTTAAAACAAGTTTGTAGAGATAGCCCTTTCCTTTTGTATAAATAAATTCGCAGATGGAACCACATCAGATCTTCCATAGTATATTTAACTTATCCATGGCAAAACAGTCATTTCATGACATTAAATGACACACATAAACAGACAGTCCTGGGCAACCAAATCATTATTGCTGTTAGGACAATCAATGTATTTAATCTTCTGTTTGTTTTGGCCTTCAGACCAGGATTCTTCTGAATTCTGGGTGAGGAAAGCATTGATTGCTTTTCCTTTGTTGTAAAAAGGAAAAATAAAGTCTCCCTCAAGTGAGGCTTGAAAAATACTTATAATTAAATTATTTAAATAATTAAAATATAATTAATAATTAAACAAAACAATTAATTCTCCCTGCTGCCTGCACTCTCATTGGCTTGTCCCAGAAGGATTGCATTCTTTTTCTGAAGTTCTCTTCTACAAACAGGCAATAGTTACCGAATTAAAAGGATGTCCCTGAATATATAAAAATCTTATATATTTATCAATAATTGGAACTGTGACTCAACTGAACTGTTTTATTAGTTATTTACTCATATTTGAATTTTCTGACTTGAAGAGTTACATGCAGCCCAATATGCAACCCATGTTGGGGTTGAGTCCAGATTTTTCATCTCCTCTTGGGAGCATCTCTGGCAAAGATCTTTTTGGAATACTGCTGGTAGAAGCATTCCAGGAGGTAGGAATGGCAAATGTTACTGCCTCCTCCCCAATTCAGGCAATGGAAATGCATCCCAGTGACAGAAGTTGCCTCTTGATGGAAGGAGCCCTCTCAACCATACCAGCTTTTTACTGTATCCAACCCTTAGAGCTTTTCAAGGTTATAGGAGGTCAGCTTACCTGCCAACTATAATTGTGTTTTTAACTGAAGGACTTAGCTAAAAAGGACTTCAGGAGAGTATGGTTTAACTAATTGTTGGAGAAACCTTAGGGTTGACTGAGTTTCCTCTTAAGGCTTGTACACCCACCCCATTACCTAAGCTTGACGTTGCCTGGCATTCTTGAAAGATACCTCCATATGATGCAGCCTTTTCTCATCCCTAGCCTTTAGCTAATGTGTTTTCCTGAAAATGAAGCCTTGTTATCTGCATGATATGTGGTGCTTCAGCTGCAACTAAGCTGACAATATAACAACAAGTGGGATCTGCCCAGGTCCTATTAGCTGTTTTCAGCTGCTATGGACACACCCCATGCACAGTGGGTAGTGACTGACAAGCAGGATGCCTGGTTATATGACCCTTTGAAGTCATATTTATTCTTTCCTCACATATCCTCCATGCAATGTGTTGGCCTTCAGCAAAGGATCGTTACCTTGTCGTGGTGCTGGAGCTTGAGCACCTCAATGATGCCATGAGCTAAACCGTGAAGGGCCACCCAAGATGGGAAGGTCATGACAGAGAGGTCAGACTAAATGCGATCCCTGGGGAAGGTAATGGCAACCCACCCCAGTATTCTTGCCGTGAAAACTAAATGGATCAGTACAACCAGAGATATGTCGGTATACCATCGGAAGATGAGACCCCCAGGTCGGAAGATGGTCAAAATGCTACTGGGGAGGAACAGAGGATGAGTTCAACTAGCCCCAGACGTGATGACGCAGCTAGCTCAAAGCCGAAAGGACGGCTAGCCGCCGACGGTGCTGGTGGTGAACGGCGAATCCGATGTTCTAAGGATCAACACACCATTGGAACCTGGAATGTAAGATCTATGAGCCAGGGCAAATTGGATGTGGTTATTGGTGAGATGTCAAGATTAAAGATAGACATTCTGGGCGTCAGTGAACTGAAATGGACTGGAATGGGCCACTTCACATCAAATGACCACCAGATCTACTACTGTGGACAAGAGGACCACAGAAGAAATGGAGTAGCCTTCATAATTAATAGTAAAGTGGCTAAAGCAGTGCTTGGATACAATCCAAAAAACGACAGAATGATCTCAATTCAAATTCAGGGCAAGCCATCTAACATCACAGTGATCCAAATATACGCCCCAACCACAGATGCTGAAGAAGCTGAAGTAGAGCAGTTCTATGAGGATCTGCAGCACCTACTGGACAACAGGCCTAAAAGAGATGTTATTTTCATCACGGGAGACTGGAATGCTAAGGTGGGCAGTCAAATGACACCTGGAATTACAGGTAAGCATGGCCTGGGAGAACAAAACGAAGCAGGACGTAGGCTGATAGAATTTTGCCAAGACAACTCAATGTGCATAACAAACACTCTCTTCCAGCAACCTAAGAGACGGCTTTATACATGGACTTCCCCAGATGGACAACACCGAAATCAGATTGACTACATCCTTTGCAGCCAAAGGTGGCAGACATCTATACAGTCAGTAAAAACAAGACCTGGAGCTGACTGTAGTTCAGATCACGAACTTCTTCTTGCACAATTTAGGATCAGACTAAAGAGATTAGGGAAGACCCACAGATCAGCTAGATATGAGCTCACTAATATTCCTAAGGAATATGCAGTGGAGGTGAAGAATAGATTTAAGGGACTGGACTTAGTAGATAGCGTCCCGGAAGAACTATGGACAGAAGTCCGCAACATTGTTCAAGAGGCGGCAACAAAATACATCCCAAAGAAAGAGAAAACCAAGAAGGCAAAATGGCTGTCTGCTGAGACACTAGAAGTAGCCCAAGAAAGAAGGAAAGCAAAAGGCAACAGTGATAGGGGGAGATATGCCCAATTAAATGCAAAATTCCAAAGGTTAGCCAGAAGAGATAAGGAATTATTTTTAAACAAGCAATGCGCAGAAGTGGAAGAAGACAATAGAATAGGAAGGACAAGAGACCTCTTCCAGAAAATTAGAAACATTGAAGGTAAATTCCAGGCCAAAATGGGTATGATCAAAAACAAAGATGGCAAGGACCTAACAGAAGAAGAAGAGATCAAGAAAAGGTGGCAAGAATATACAGAAGACCTGTATAGGAAGGATAACAATATCGGGGATAGCTTTGATGGTGTGGTCAGTGAGCTAGAGCCAGACATCCTGAAGAGTGAGGTTGAATGGGCCTTAAGAAGCATTGCTAATAACAAGGCAGCAGGAGACGACGGCATCCCAGCTGAACTGTTCAAAATCTTGCGAGATGATGCTGTCAAGGTAATGCATGCTATATGCCAGCAAATTTGGAAAACACAAGAATGGCAATCAGACTGGAAAAAATCAACTTATATCCCCATACCAAAAAAGGGAAACAATAAAGAATGTTCAAACTATCGAACAGTGGCACTCATTTCACATGCCAGTAAGGTAATGCTCAAGATCCTGCAAGGTAGACTTCAGCAATTCATGGAGCGAGAATTGCCAGATGTACAAGCTGGGTTTAGAAAAGGCAGAGGAACTAGGGACCAAATTGCCAATATCTGCTGGATAATGGAAAAAGCCAGGGAGTTTCAGAAAAACATCTATTTCTGTTTTATTGACTATTCTAAAGCGTTTGACTGTGTGGACCATAACAAATTGTGGCAAGTTCTTAGTGGTATGGGGATACCAAGTCATCTTGTCTGCCTCCTGAGGAATCTGTATAACGACCAAGTAGCAACAGTAAGAACAGATCACGGAACAACGGACTGGTTTAAGATTGGGAAAGGAGTACGGCAGGGCTGTATACTCTCACCCTACCTATTCAACTTGTATGCAGAACACATCATGTGACATGCTGGGCTTGAGGAATCCAAAGCTGGAGTTAAAATTGCTGGAAGAAACATTAACAATCTCAGATATGCAGAAGATACCACTTTGATGGCTGAAAGCGAAGAGGAACTGAGGAGCCTTATGATGAAGGTGAAAGAAGAAAGTGCAAAAGCTGGCTTGCAGCTAAACCTCAAAAAAACCACGATTATGGCAACCAGCTTGATTGATAACTGGCAAATAGAGGGAGAAAATGTAGAAGCAGTGAAAGACTTCGTATTTCTAGGTGTGAAGATTACTGCAGATGCTGACTGCAGTCAGGAAATCAGAAGACGCTTAATCCTTGGGAGAAGAGCAATGACAAATCAGGATAAAATAGTTAAGAGCAGAGACATCACACTGACAACAAAGGTCCGCATAGTTAAAGCAATGGTGTTCCCCATTGCTTTACATACGGCTGCGAGAGCTGGACCATAAGGAAGGCTGAGAGAAGGAAGATAGAAGCTTTGGATCTGTGGTGCTGGAGGAAAATTCTGAGAGTGCCTTGGACTGCAAGAAGATCAAACCAGTCCATCCTCTGGGAAATAAAGCCAGACTGCTCACTTGAGGGAATGGTATTAAAGGCAAAACTGAAATACTTTGGCCACATAATGAGAAGACAGGACACCCTGGAGAAGATGCTGATGCTCGGGAGAGTGGAGGGCAAAAGGAAGAGGGGCTGACCAAGGGCAAGGTGGACGGATGATATTCTAGAGGTGACGGACCCATCCCTGGGGGAGCTGGGGGTGCTGACGACCGACAGGAAGCTCTGGCGTGGGCTGGTCCATGAAGTCACGAAGAGTCGGAAGCGACTAAACGAATAAACAACAACGTGTTGGCAGGCTGCACAGAGGAGCAATGCTTGCTGATACGAAAATATCCTCCTGCTTTAGCCAGTACCACCCCCAGTGCAGTGTGTTAGCTTGTTACATGGGGGATCTGAGACGACAGTGTATGATTGAAGTCATACTCTCAACCAGCATTGGTGTGTCAGTCTCCATCACCCCACTCTTGTGGATCAGGCAGGACTGCAGGTAATCCGGGGATAGGTAGGCAAAAGCAGATATTCCCCCCCCCCCAGATCAGGTTCTAATAGATTGCTAAACCCAACGCTCTAGCCCTCTGGCAAAACTTGACTCCTCATCAGGTCCAGCCCACACTGAGGAGGTATTGGGGAAGGTTTTCTTGCCAACAGGGTAACAGCAATCATTGCACCTTCACCTCCCCTTCAGTAAACTGTTAACACAGCAGCGCTCACACCTTCATTCACAAAGTAGAGTTGAGACAGGCTATGGGGACAGATCAAATTTATGCTGGGATACTTTGTGCTACCTTGTGGAGTGAAGGGCATCACATGAAACCAGCTGTCTAGATGGGCTCTTAGATATTCCTTCTAGTAATACATCAGTACTATTTGGAGAGATGGTGAAGAAGGGAAAAGAAAACAGTGAGAAACATGTTGGGAGAAGAGTCCTGAGAAAAATGGCAAAAAATTGTAAGGAAGGAACTCATTTTCTAATCCTGTGATTTGTGATGCATCCCCTTGTCCTTACAACTGGCATGGCCTGTCTTGAATAAATGCATCCTGTATATATCAGGCTTACAAATTTGTACTTCAAGCTCAGGAACTTCAAAAAGTATTAATTTTTTATAACATACCCTATACCTTCTTGGCATGTAATAATTAGACTGCTTGATTGGGTAAGCTCTCATTTTCTTGATAGGTGGAAAGAGCTAACGACAAGAACATATTTGAAAATATCCATTGGGCAGATGTTCAAAAAATACAAACATGCGCAAGTGCCCCTTTGCCCAGAGTTGTCACTCAGAAGTCCTTCAGTTTAGGAGGGATGCACTCATCACTGCTTGGGCCTCAGCCACTTGTTGGAGCTGAAGGGGGATGTAACCTCCTACAAATGCCTCCAAGAATGTTTTTCATGCCAAGCATTTAGGGAGAGGCAGATAGCAATTAAAGCTTATTGGTCTAGCCATTAATCATGCAATCTGCAAAAACAAAGTACTTTTCTGATGTGCAAAAACCTGCTGGAATTTTTCCTAAGGTGTGCCCTAAGGTGTTTCAACACGTTGTTGAAACTATCTATCAAGAAGAGTCATCTCAGCCTTTAGACTCTCCTGGGATTCTGAAGTACCACTTTTTTCACTATTATCCAATTTTAATTGGGAATACTATAACCAGATCCTGAAGATGTGTTGATCTACAGTTCCAACAATTCCCAATCAGTGTGGCAATCAGGAGACCTGGATAACTGTAGCATTTATATCCTATTTTCTGGTTCTTCCTTCATGTCATAAGCAGCACAGAAATAATGCTCACTAGGTGGAGAAGCAGGTATCTCACCAGGACTGATCTTGAAAAGCTAAGCAAAGTCACATACGGATAGTATCTGAATACAAGACAACCAGGGCTGTAGGCTAGATTGGGGAGTAGAAGAAAGCAGTGGCAAAACACTTCATATTGCCAAGAAAACTATATGGACAGTTACTGAGCACTGAGCTCAATTAAAAGGATTAAATAGCAACTAGCACACTATTAGAATATGTAACTAATAGCACATAGAGATGAGGAAGGTGTTCAGTACTGACCCAGTCCAATCCTTTTTACATAGGCATGTTCAGCATGGTTCTCTGCCATGTGGCACCTATGTGGGAGTAACTCATATTCTGGCAATGTACTGTGTGAGCATTAATGTTTACCTTGCAACTCTTATGTAGACACCTCTTTATAGGCTACTAAAAGGATTAGCTCAATGAAGCCCTGAACCTCAGGAATGAAATCAACTATGTACTCCTTCCCCTTGTGATGATACATTATATACATTAAAGTAACAGACTTTTATATTAAATTGACTTCAAAAGGACAGGAAGAAGATGGCCAACTAGATACTTAGGTGGTTAGGAAACATCTTAGCTGGGCCTCTGCTAAGGCTGGCTGAAGTTCCCACTGGATGGTCATTAGACTTTTCTGAAGAAATATATTGGTAATGGTCATATCGGTCATATTCATGAAGAAAGAGAATCAAGAGTCATCTGGCTTTGGGGAAGGGGAAGCTACAGTGCTTAATGTTCTTTGCAAAATGGTCCACTTTATCTGCCATCAAGTTGTTTTTGACTCCTAGCGACCACATAGATGGATTTTCTCCATGATCGAGAGCCCTATTGTTCTTTGATTCTAAACACAGCCAAACTGTTCTCCCACAACAGCCTGGCTGTCATGTTATTTTAAATGAGGATACCTCTGACTCTGAGAAAGGCCTAGATGATGGTGATGATTGCTTCTTGGCCTTTTTGGCTAAGATCAAGAATGGCGATGATCCTGATCACCACGATGATATAGTTTTACTATCGGAACTTCAGGTAGAGGAAAAGATAGCTGGAGCCTGGCTAAATGTGCTCCTCAGTTCCCAGTAATGATACTAAGTCTTCATTGGTATCCTCACTTGAAAGCAATAGCGGGCATGACTCCAAGCACACAGCTTGCCTTTTATAGTTGAAGACAATGATACTGCTGAATATGGATGGTAGAGAGAAAGAGGAATACAGAAAACATTTTATTCACCTTGATATTTGGTATCTCATGATGTACTGGTTCTGCTGTTCATGTATATGAGTACTGGCATGTATGCACGTACATATACATTATATACTGCCTGGAGATAAAGGATGGCATGTACATATTTTGAATGAGTGGATGCCTGAATAACCCTGGCAATATGTAAGACCAGATTTCAACAGCCTGCAACCTTTTGCTTACTAGCTTCTTTCCGGACACTGTAAAGTTAGAATTTGTGTAGCAGCACTCTTAAAAGCTCTACTACCAACTGGCAGTTTCTGGAGAATGGAAGGAAAGAGAACTGGAAACATGTGGCTTATATAATGTATACCTTATTACTGTCTTTTTAAGTTGGTGCTGCTGAAATCAATCCAAGTTCAAATAAAATCTCTTGAGACAGATTTCTAGTTATGTCTTGTTGACCTTGTTAACCTATAATCCTGTCTAAGAAGAAAGCCTTAAAATGCACCTGATTATCAGGGCTTCCATTAGGAAATCCATCTCATCCTGTTCTGAACAGATTTCTGGCAATGTCTGTTGAAAGAAAAGGAAAAAGTTAAATCCATTGCAAAGGAAGATTACTGGCAGGAGAAAATGGGAAATTGTTTATTAGATTCTTTGGTTGTGTTTCCTTTTTATACTGCTTCTCAGCCTGAAAAGCTAACAGAATTGAAACCCAACAAAATAGCAAACCATTCTAAAGCAAATCCTGAAAACAACATGATTATAGCATTGATGTCATCCAAATGCCTCTGATGCAGAAGATATGACATGCAGAGATGCCCATTATCTGCCACCATCTACCCTCCAATTCAGAGTACAGTAGTATAGACACAGGAGGCTGTTTGAGTAATTAAAGGGGAGAGACAGAGTAGAGTAGGAATAGAGACAGCCTTCTTGGTGGTGCCATCTGTAAACAATCCATTGGCATTATTTTTCACTATCTTTTTGATGTCAGGCTAGGGCATTTTTGATGCCCTGCTTACCCGTACTTTTTCTTATCAAAAATACTCACCGATTTCAATTGCCTCTGTTCCTTTTACAGTCTGGGAAGTGGCTTATTGTTTTTTGGTGCACTGTTATTTATAGCTATGGTTATTTATTTGTAAGCTGCCTGGATGTCTATTATAGTGAAAACACCAGATAAAATTTCAGAAAAAAAGAAAACAAAAAGAATGTAAAAGACACCATTAAGTTTGGCCATTAGTTGTGATGATAGGTAGTAGTACCTAGCCGACAGCCAGTTTGGTCTAGTGGTTAAGGTTCTGGGCTAGAAACCAGGAGGCTGTGAGTTCTAGTCCTGTCTTAGGCATGAAAGCCGGCTGGGTGGCCTTGGGCCAGTCACTCTCTCTCAGCCCAACTCGATGCAATGTAGACTAGCCTCCTCGTGGTGCACCCCGGGCAACGTGACTTGTCATGGCTAAATAGTCTACACATCTGGCCGCTGGACCTCACAAGGTCCAGCAAGAAAAAGCAGCATGAACACTGAACTGCTATGCCATATGATTAAAAAAAAAAGTACCTAGCCAATCCTGACTGATCTTGAAAAAGCTAAGCAGCATGAGATATGGTTAGTTCTTGGATGAGAGGCCCTCCATGAAATCTCAGAACTGCAGACTAGACTGGAAAGTTTTGAAAAATCCCAGAAGAAGGCAATGGGTACCCAACAACATGGATATGTCAATGAAGTCATCAAGAATCAAACTCAGCTAATATTAGCTGAAGACACTAACCTTAATAGCTACCTGAAGAGGACTGGGATCCCCTGTGATTCCTACCACTGTTCCTTTGTAAACTTCACCAAATGCCCCATGTCCAAGTGCCCTAAAGGGAGGGAGAAAACAAACACATGCATTCATTACTTTGTGTATTTCCTGTATCGACACCAAGCAAACACTTCTATACTCCAAAAAGTTGGAAGATCCAGGGACTGTTGGAAATGTCCATTATCTGAGGCTGCTTATATACAAATTAAGTCAGGAAACAAACATGCAGATAGCAGTAGATTTTCATTAACATTTGCCCCAAAAGCAAATTGCATGCACTTAGAGCCCTCCAACTACATTCAGGCTTTCTCTCTGCACTACAATTATGAGTATGTGTCCAAATGTTAAGCATGCATTCCACCTGGTGGGGGGGTGGGCTCAGAAATTCTTAGAAAGTGGCCCTTCTTGCCCTTAGCCAAGTTTAGAAATATCAGCATCCGTGAAGAAGTGAGCATTTTATAACTGCAACCATTTCTTCATTTGACAGAACTCAACGGCATTCCTGTTACAGTAGGTTCAGGAACACATCTCAAACAAAGGAGGCAAAAATAGCCAAGCTATTCTTGCCAGTGCTTGTGACATTACAGCAGAATACTAACATGCTACAATTTTAGTGAGTGCTTAGAGGTAGTTTGTTGTAGTGGTTAAAGGCACTGGCCCAGTAATCAGAAGACCATGAGTTCTAGTTCTGCCATAGGCATGAACCTCTCAGCCCTGGGAAGAAGGCAAGGGCAAACCACTTCTGAAAATGCTGCCAAGAAAACTGTATGGACTTGACCATGTAGTCAACAGGAGTCAAGGCTGATTCAACCTCCTCCCCCCATTCCAGTATAGTTTCCTTTTTACTTGAGCATCAATCTGGACAGCATGTGTGTTTCTTACAACTTGCTCCCCCCACCCCACCAAGTGTTCAACATTTGGAAAGCCACTCTTTAGGAGGGCTTATGTTCCAGCTGACAAAAACTATTTCTGTATACTACAATTCTGAACCAATTAGTGGATTAGCCAATGAAATAGGAGTAATAGGAATAATAGGAATACTGTTGTATAGAAATCCTTCCATAGGGCTAAATATCAGGCGTCTCTGGAAACATTTGACAGAAAAACACATAGGACAACCAAGGCAGCTGGTATGATTCTTTTCCATGCCAGCATCACCCCGACATATGAAAGGTTGTTGGGTGCAGTAACCCCAAGCTTATGGTGTCATTTTATTTGTTCGGCAGAAGATTGTGATGAGAAGAGGCAATGGGGAAAAGAAATATTATTACAAATAAGTAATGGTATTTTTGTGGAAAAAAGCTAATTCTTGATCAGCAAGATCTGCTGCAAGTACCACATGTGATACATTTATTCTTGAATAAATGTAAAAGAAGTTTTTTACTACTAGAGTTCTGGTCAACAAGAGAAATGACTGTATGCCCCAAATCCAGTATTTTCTTAAAACTATGCTTGGGCTTAAAGAAGAAGAAGACAACCAGCAGCAAGGTGGATGGACTCAGTTACAGTAGTGATGAATCCACCATTGGGAGACTTACAAGAAAAAGTTAGGGATTGATTGTCATGGAGAAAATCCATCTATTTGGTCTCTAGGAGTCAAAAATGACTTTATGGCACATAATCAATCAATCAATCAATCAATCAAGTCTTTGGGATGAGGTCTATATGGCTATGAAGAATATCCATGGGGATGGATGGTGGAATGGTGATTGTAAGAAGCAGTGTTTGATTTGTGAGCCATTCTAGAAAGTATCACATGTGGTACTTGCAGCAGATCTTGCTGATCAAGAATTAGCTTTTTTAGCAACAAGAAGATATTCAACAAAGCATAGTCTACCCTCTCCAAATCTTGTCTTGGATTTACTTGGCTATCTGTTCAGTGCTGGGCATAGAACTTTTAATTCCTATTGACTGTCTCCCAAATTCAGAAAAAGGATATTCAAATCAAAATAATTTGTACAATTAGAAGACATATACATACTACACTAATAATAATATTAATAATACTAATAATAATTTATTAAATTTATATGTTGCCCAAATCCTAGCAACTCTGGGCAATTGGATATACAGAGTCCTAATTTATTTTTATTTATTTATCAAATTTCATCACTGCCCATCTCCCCCAGAAGAGGAACTCTGTGTGGTTTACAATAAAGCTAAAAAGATTAAAATACAATAAAACCAGATATATTATATACCGTATAAATATAAATATAAAACATAAAATAGTATACAAGATGGCAGTTAAAAGTTCTAACTCAGATTTATAAATACATGGGGACCACTTTAAGGCACTAGCCACCCCCAGGATTGACTACACCCTTTTCTGCCCCAAGTGAGATGGCAGAGCCAGGTCTTTAACTTTCTCCAGAAGGCCAGGAGAGAGGGGGCCTGCCTCACCTCGGGGGGAAGAGTGTTCCAAAGGGCGGGGGCCATGGCAGAGGTGGCTCTCTTCCTGGGCCCCGCCAATCAACAGTCTCTCATGGATAGGTCCATAACATGCCCTCTCTGCCTGACCAGATGGGATGGGTCAATGTAATGGGGGTGAGGCGGTCCCTCAGGTAACCTGGGCCCATGCCATGTAGGGCTTTAAAGGTGAAAACCAACACCTTGAATTGGATCCGGAAGCAAACGGGCAGCCTATGCAGCTCTCGCAGCAAAGGCGTTATGTGTGCCGTCCTTGGGGCACCCAAGACTGCCCGTGCGACCGCATTCTGAACCAGCTGTAGCTTCTGGACACTCTTCAAGGGTAGCCCAGGTAGAGCACATTGCAGTAGTCTATATGGGAGAGTACAATTTAGGCATACCAGAGGCCAATTATAGATTATTTTGTATCAATAATAAATAACTACAGTAATTTTTGCAGAATTCTACGCCTTCCCATTAAAATACTGAGATTTAAAACTGTCAGAATCAGAATCAGTGCAATTTTCGAGCCCTGCTGACTCAAGATATAATTCCTCTTTCTAAATTAGCAAGAACACACTGCAGCTAAGTCTTACTGAAGTAGAGAAATATTTTTTTGTGGAATCTCTTTAAGTTCACTGAGTGTGGCCACTTTTCCTGCAAAGCTGTAGTTGGGGTTATAATCTGTCATGATGGTAGAAGTACGGATTTTGCTTAGGTTATACTCTGGACTCTGCAGATGGGCTCTGGTTCCTTCTAGCTGCTTCTTCTTTCGATGATAAACTGAAAAGGAAGAGCATAAATAAGAATCTGAGAAGAACAGACAAGAAATTAAGCCATGTAAATAATGGATATAGTAACATTCCAGAATCTCTATCTCAACATTTTTGGACTTACTCATCTTAGTATTTTTAAATTTTGTTATATTTTTGCAGAATCACAGTGTTGCAATTCAGCCTTTTTAACTCATCAAGCACCCATACAAACACTTTCAGAATGTGCCCTGGTCAAGAGCAGTTACAGTCATATTGGTGAAAGGAATAACCACAACTTCTGAAATAATGTGCTTTTTACTGAGGTTCTCATGCAAAACCTTCAGCAAGCTGTGGATTCATGATTGCTTAAGAAGTTGTGTAGGTGTAATATGGTACAATGGCAGTTTTAAAAATACAAGCCTTTCCCTCTCCAGATGAACAAAAGAATTCAGGAAGATCAAAATATATTGCACACTTGCTGTGGCTAACACAACCCTCAGTGGTGACTTGAAAGGGGACTACAGTGCAGATGGTGGATTAAATATACCACACACAAATACATACATGGCTACAAATGCATTTAGGCATTAAGTAGCTCCTTTTAGAAGAAAACTATGTTTGCTTATTTAATCAGAAAGCTCTTTTAAAACATTTGCCTAGGCCCAAGCCCAAGATGAGTTTTTAACTACAGATGGACTGAATTATTTCCTTTACTCATAAAAAAAAAGATGTAAGATGAAAAACTCATCAGTATGAAACACACACACACACACACACAGATGCAGAAACAAATATATACCACAGCTGTTGTCTTACTGACATCTATGGCCACTGAAATGTTGAGTCTCTTTGCTTTGGACCAGCTGGCAAATCAAGCCATGCTTTGACTCTTCCCCCACATGTTTCTGAATGACATTCATCCCAAAGGGAGCAATGATGTCCTTGATTCGCTGGACATTTTGTAAAATTTTTTTTAAAAAAGAGATGCAATTCTTTACCACCCCCTGCATGAAGCAATGAACAACACCTCCTTTATCCAAATCAAAATGCATAGTATCCAAAGCCAAACAAACAATTTTGGCATATAAGACAGGAAATCCTACTAGAATCATCTCTTGTAGAATCATCTCTTGTAATAAAAATGTGGAAATTACAAAGTAAATAACTAGCCATTTTCTGTTCTTTCATGATACTTAACATAGCTGGCTCAGGTAGCCAACTCACTTGGCCAACGTTACAGCTGTCCTGATCACATTAACAAGCTGTCCATGAATCAGCAAACTTCACATGCTTTCAATTATCCCATTCCCTTGTTTTAAAGAAAATGTTTCAGATATGAGCCTATGTATGTCTTTGTTTCATCAGTCTAGTATTTTTAGGAATCCTTTGTTCATGATTACTTTTTTTTATCAAATAGTTTAATGAGATTGCAGCTCTGTGTGAAAGCAAGGTGATCTTGCTCATTTGAGGTGTTCACCTTATTCTCTCACAATCATATTGGGTGGATCCAGACTTGCTTTCAAACATGAAAAGAACTGGGATCACCCCAGTGGAGACACAAGGGGACAGATATGCCCATTCTACTGCTTTCTCTGCAGTTTCCCACACCATCTCCCATTCTGTTTTTGATGGTCCTCTGGCCCTCTGGAGAAACTTTTCAGGGAGCACAGCAGTCAGCAGAGGAAGGAGAAATCTGCAAAATTGCCCCCCTGCTCTCATCCTCTAACATAAACAAAACATCACAAAGCACAAATCTGGATCCAAACTTCTGTTTTACAGGCCGTCTGTAGTTTTCAAACATTCCTTCCCAAGACCCTTGACAAACCCTTGAAAAGGGCCAGAGATGTGAACGCACAGGTTCAGATGTGCACAACTTACCAATTGATAGGCTGCCACAAGTGAGAATCATAACAAGCACCACAATCACAGCTACCACTGTCAAGAGGAATGGGAGAGGCAAGTACTCTTCTGGAATGGGTTCCCGGATGACTATGCAAGACATAATATATAAGCACTTATATTTCAGCTTAGGACCCTAAGCAGGGTTTCTTAAAAAGCCCAAGCACTGGAGTAGAGAAAGAATCCTTCTAGTCCAGCATTTTGTTTCCACCCCAGACTCTAAGAAGTTCATAAACAGAATGTGGCCAGTTCCTTGTTCATAGCAAGCTGAAAGAAGAAGCACTGGGGCAAAAATGTGTCCCCAAATACAAGATATAATGCAGAGGAAAGGGAGGAGTTGTGGATGAACTAACAGGACTATAAAATATTGGGCTTGCTTTCAAATGATGGGTGTTACTGCAATTAACAAAGGGCTGTAGAAATGTACAAGATGAGTTCCCAGATTTCTCAGCCTGTTAGTAAAAATATGGGAGAAACCAAGAGATGAGATGAAGTACCAACAATAGGATGGCATGGTTTTATAAGTGAGAAATCATCATCATCATCATCATCATCATCATCATCATCATCATCATCATCATCTTGTACATTGCCTGGAGATGCCCCTCTGTATGTCTCAATGACTCTGGGTGGCTCACAACAACCAAACAAAGAAATTACAATAAAATCAATAAAACATAAAAGATAAAGATAAAAGATGACAAGTGTGACGAAGAGAGGGGTCTCACACTCCCTTGCCAAAGGCCTGGTGAAAAGCCAGGTCTTCACAACTTTTCTAAACAATTTCTAAACAACCCCTTTAGAAACATCATTTGTACCCAACAATCTGTTATCCCAAGGCTGATCCTGCTAGCCATGAGGTGATCTGTGGCACTGGAGAACTCAACAACTGCTTCTTCCCCCTTTGTCTCTTTCCACCCCTCTGAACCTTGGCAGCAGTGAGGGGCGGAAAGAATAGTAGGGTGGAAGAGAATTAGGGTTCCCCAGTACTATAGAATCCCTTACCATCTGCTTCTCTTGTTTCCTTTGCTTCACCTGCCACCTCTCTTGAGCTGTGGCAAATGGTCAGGGAGGAGGGCTGGCAAGAGAAGGGGGTGGGAAGTGGGGGAAAGAGGGCAGGCAGCATTACAGAGGGGCATCTCCTGGTGAGTGCTGCCCAGTAAAGCAGGTGAGCTTCCAGGTGCTGTTGGTCCAGCCATGTTTCAAAACTTGCCTCCTCCCTTAAAGACAGTGATTGGTTGCCCTTTTCCCTGCTGGCAGGTGACACCACAGAAGTCCACCAATTGCTTTCCTTAAGCTGTTCCAGATTAAAGCTGTGAGGACAGCACCAATAGCTGTCCTTTTTGCTGGGACAAAACATTAGCAATAGAACAGTGAGAAGTATAGCAGTATACTTTCATGTTGCTTCATGGACTGGAGGAAAGCACATTAATGCCGACTCTACGAAAAGCCCATAGTTAACCTCACTGTTCACGCCCAAATCCTGGGAAGTGTAGATTAATGAGGTTGCCAAGGGATCTTTAAACTACAAAGTTTTACCACACCATTTAAAAAGAAATATATTAAGTGTTTGTTTGCTATTAATACTTGCTACTTCAAAAACTTAGATGCTACCCCTCCAAAGCCATAAGTACCTTACAATAACTAGAACTGCAGCAATACAGAGTCACTTGTTGAAATGAGCAGCCATATAAACTGAATTAATAAATAATAAATAAGTACAATAAAAACATAAGTAAAACAAAATGAACAGACTTAGTGCATAATTTTAGAGGTGTCCCTTGGGGAAAAGAGATGATTGTTAAACCAGCTCATTGCTTCTTTGATCTGATCCCGGTGAAGCTTGGAGAGTGCAAACAATAGAACGTCATTTTATTTGCAAAGCATTTTTCATATTTTACCTGTGCACGAAACATTGTCGCTAGCCAAGACGGCTGCACCTGCACAAATACAGATGGGTAGGTGACTGCCAGGCTGTTGTCTGCAGATACCTGATTGGCAATGGCTGCAATTCACATAGACTTCAATGACCACTTCACCGTGAATCTCCATAACTAAAGGAGGAAGGAAGGAAGGGATGGAAATTATACTTCAAAGGTTTATGAAAAGCACATCTCTAACAAGGGGTACAGTTGTAAACTGCTAAGGAAGAACTGATATTTCCTCAGTAGATCTTTTATCCATATACATTTTCCAATCATAAGTATCTGAATTGGCTACAGTACTGTTTTGCCCAAAATCTGATAAATATAACCACTGGGGAGAAATCTTGGAGGCTACAGAAGAATATCTTTTCAAGGCAGAACATAATGTGGTAGGCAGATACATTTGCTTTGATTACTATCTATACAAGTTATCAATCAGTAGAAAAGGCTGCCACATGATGGGGTGAGTTCTCTTTGTTAAAGGTTTTCAAACAGGGAGTGGGTGGTCATCTGTCAGAGATGCTTTAGCACAGTGTTTTTCAACCTCAGCAATATTAAGATGTGTGGATTTTAGCACCCAGAATTGCCAAGCCAGCACACTGGCTGGGGGCTGGGGAATTCTGGAAGCTGATGTCCACACATCTTAACGTTGCTGAGATTGAGATACACTGCTTTAGTAGATCCTGCACTTTGGAGGGTGCCTCTATGACCCCTTCCATGATTCCAACAGGGAAAAAACAAAAGCTTGTGGCCCCTTAAGTATAAATATATTAATTACAGCAAAAAGTTTCATTAACTGAAGATGTATTCTACAGCACAGTGGATTCTAATGCACAAAAGTTTATACCATAAATAAACCTGTTAGTCTTTAAGGTACAATAGAATTCTACCTTATTTTTGCTGGATCAAAAAGTGTATTTTGCCAGCCCAGTGAAAACATATTTACTATGGAAAGTTGTTCCAATTCTGGAGTATTCATGCATGCCAGCACCTGCTGCCACCAGACCTGCCATACTGACATAAAGAAATTACATAGGGCAGGTCACATAAGCAGCTTATGGGGAGACTGACTTTGAACTTCAAACATGCTGCAACAAGTTAATGTGTCAGAAGTACTGAAAGCATTTTTAAATCTGTTTGGATTATGCCATCAAAAATTATTCCACTATATTGATGTAGCAGAGTTCACAGATGAATGGCATAGTTCTTATGTTGTGTTGAATCCCCATTTTTGACACCTAATTCTCCTAAGAGTGATTAGGTGGGGTACAAAAAGGAACTTGTGAGTCCTAAGACTGAGGTACAAAAGGAACGAGTGAGTAGATCAATATACTTGAGGGACAAGATAAATGATAAGGTACATCCCACTGTGGGACTATATCTGACCTGCCAGAGGGCTCAAGAAGATCTCCCCAATTGGATTCACAAAGGAAACACCATGCTGCCCATCAGCAGTAATGTCATCTGTTTCTGAAGCATGTCCACCTACAAAAAGAACAGAGGGATATATTTAACAGGACTACAGAGATCCATAGGTTATCTAGATGCCAGCTGATCCAAACTTAAGGAATCTGGAACTAACAGAAAATTTTTGTACTGAGGTCACAATGCTGGGTTTTTTTCCTGAAATTTGCTGGAAATGGATTTAATTCTGTGGTTCAGAATAGCATTTAGTTCAACATCACAGCTTCATTTTAAATGCATTATTTCAGTTCCTGGACAAATCTTTAAAGACACGTCTTTAAATGCTTGGCTACACCCTCAAATTTCTATGGATCTGATTTTCTCAAATGATGAGACACTGCTGGGAATACCTTCCTTGCTTGCTTATCAGAAATGGAAAATATACTGCTGTGAATGCAGGTATGCACTGTTTACTTGGACAGTAGCAATAATGAGAACTAAACTTGTAGAGATTGATAATGTTATGCAGGTTTGATAAAATAATACGAAATCATGTTTTGTGGATGCAGCATTCCATTCTCCATTGCTTTTTACTATGGAGGTCCTGGACATGGGGCAGCACAATAATTTTAGACCAAAATGAAGACTCAACCTGATATATACTAAGCTTTAAACTTTATACCTTTGTAGCCTCCTCCTCCTCCACCAGATGTACAAGCTCCTCCTCCACCACCAAAACCACCAGATGTGGCCCACTGGAGCTTCTCTAATGCTTGGTGGCAGGCTTCACCACCTTCTCCACCCTCCAGAAGTGATTTCCCGGCCCTGGGAAACTGGGTGATACTTTCCCAACCACCACCTCCACCTGTACAGTATGAAGAGGAAGATAATGACATTCACAGATAGATGCTGGTATTTGATTTCATTTTTTTAAAATATAGCAGGCTGAAATTGCACATCAGTTAGAGGGCAAAAATAGGTAACACACACTTCAAACAACAAACTAATAAACATTAAACATCTACAACCCATTTCCGATATTTTGCTATTGTACAGTATATTGGCAACATCATACATTTCTGTGCCAATGACACAAATTATGGGGACCCATTTTTTTAACCGTTCAATCATGTCTAATTCTCAGAGACTGCCTGGGCAAGTCCCTGCAGTTTTCTTGGCAAAGTTTTTCAGAAGTGGTTTGCCATTGCCTCCTTCCTAGGGCTGAGAGAAAGTGATAGGCCCAAGGTTACCTAGCTGGACCCATTAAAGGAATGAAAAAATATATATAGTTTATATTTCTATATAAACTATTCTCTCTCTATATATATATAATGTGTATATTTCTATAATACTGCCTCTGTTTTGAATATACATTCAAATGTATTGCCATGTGTTTAAAATCTGATTGCTAACCCTGTTTGAGCACATTTTGAAGAATGGATTACATTCCACCAGTTAGGCATTTTCCTGTTGAGATCTTCCTCTTACAAAAGTTAAATCTCATTATGGTTTACTTCTAACTTAGTTTTCCAAATCTTACCCAACTTTTTCCTTTCCATGCCTAAAACTTCCATGGATTACCTCTAAAATTTGGGGCTATTTTCAAAAGCTATTGTTCCTTAGGGCTACCATATCTGGGCTGTAAATATCGGAAGGACCACTAAGGGGCAACAAAGAGTTTAAATTTTTATAACTACATATCTGTATCTGTATCTATATCTATATCTATATCTGTCTGCTATCATTTCACAATCATCTGGACTGTGGGCCTAGTTGTTCCTGCAATTCCTAGTGCCAAACACCAATAACCATGAAGGTTGCTAACTATGAGTCCAAAGGGCCTATTCCTTGGATCTACTTCCAAGAGTCCAAGAACATTTTTTAAAGCTTAATTCCCCTTTTTGGACAACTGCTGTTATATAGGTCAGGATCAACCATCTTTCCCCAGTGCAACAAGCCTCAGAAAATTCCAATGCAGCAAGCTAAATTGCACATTACCAAGGGTAATATTGTAAAGCATAGGGAAATAAACATAACTTTAAGAAGTTATTTTTCTAAGTTTCCTTGCAATGTGGTATGAGGAATTTTCAGAGAGAGAGGGAAGAACTTATCTTTGGCTCCCTGTGTGCTGTGATGGCCGCTAAATATTTTCTTTCTCACACAAAGGCTAAATAAATGCTTTCTTTGGTGCTGATGGAAGCTTTTTTCTAAGTTTAATTGCCCAGTGAGAAGGAAAATTTCCAGGAGAATGGTGAAGAGGAGACAACTTGGGTGAGTATATTAATGCTCTGAAAAAGGATTTTACACACAGAGAATAGTTAATGCATTGGACTTTATCTGGAAAATCATCTCTTATCCATGGTACTCAGGGAGTAACTGAGCCAGTCATTCTTTCTTGACCCAATCTACTTCAGTGGGGTCTTGCTGTGGGGCAAAAATTAGGGGAGACCCCCTTGGATGCCACCTTGGGTTCCTATAGAAAAGGCAGGATATATTCTCAGCTAAAAACAGCTAAGATACCAGGATTTTCACGAAGAATGGTAAACTGGAAGCTACGGAAAGCCTTCTCGGGCACACACAAATACAAAGTTGGCAACCAATCTGGGAAAAGGGAACTGGAAATAATACCAAGAGGGAATTTCAGAGTGATAGAGAAAGGACCATGACACTTAAAACTGCTCCCAAGTCCTGTGGCTAATCTTAAAGACTAATTAGCATACCTATTCTTGCAAACGCTTTTAGGTTATTAAAAATATTGATACCGCATGCATTGTTGCACATACTGTAAACCACAATAAATCTTAGCCTTTATACAGCATACTTCAAATGCTTAACATTCAGTATGATATCTTCGTATTCTTTCAAGAATAGTTTTTCAAGAAAGGCCCCAAGGTGAAAATAAGCTCTGACTGGTCTAAGTTTGCATCTGCAAATATAAAATCAGCGTATATAAGTGTCACGCAAATCCATTTCCTGTGAAGAACCTTAAGTGTATATAATCTCAGCAGATGTTGTTTGCTCAGCTGCTGGCCCCTTATCCAGAGCAGATTCTCACCTGCTGCTCCAGTTCTCCCACTGACCCCAGGTATTGCCGAACTGTTCACATACTGTTCCAAGAACGCATCGTCCAGGGAGCTCTCCTGCGCCTTCAGATAAGCCTTTCCTCCACCCCCTGCCGCAACAAGCAAAGGTTCAAAAGCTCCATCCTTCTGCTGCTCAAGAAATCACACACACACACACACACAAACACAAGGAAACATTAAGGGAACATAGTAGTTTCGAAGTCAAGCACCAAACAAAACAAAACCCCAAACAGAAATAAAAACTCCGGCTGGAATGGCTGACATTATTTGGCCTCAGCGGCAAGCAGCGTAGCACAGTAACTCTTGAACAATCTTACGCCTGACTCTAAAACCAGTAATGCCAGGTCACATAATTTTAAGCTTTCTAGAGCAAGGTCTAGGAAGGGTAAGGAAAAGCAATGGCCATTCAGCGGTTGCAGGACCAAAAATTGTCTGGGCTGATTGAAATGGCTTAAAATATTCTCTCTGCCCGAAGAACTCTATCTGCATTAAAGACACTAAAGTTCCGTACTGAACAATTCTCAGCATTTTCAGAAACCACAGTTCCCAGGAACTTTTGAAGGAGACATTGCCAATGAAATTGGTATGCTATCAATGGCCTCTATTCTTTCAGAGAACATGGGTAACAATTCAAACCCATCAGTGTGGAGAAGGACAAAAAGAAAAAGGGCAGGAATGCACGTCCTGTTAACTTAGGGGTAATTCATAATTCAAATTGTCTTGGGCTGTTTTAGGACTGCATGGTGGAGGTTGTATTGTTTATCAGCTGCTAAGCAGATCAGCAAGGAACATCCTGATATCTCCCTGTTGCAATGACTCTCTCCATTGCCTTACAGCTCCATCATGAATTATGCTTGTATCTCTGTTTAAATATTTTCCATATGGGAAGCTGCTGCAACTGGCCCTTAAATACTGCTAACTGGATACTCCTTAGTAATTGCTTGCAGAAGAACATAAAAACTTACTCGAAACACATAGGTGGCTCCTCCGCCCCCTCCCCCTCCTCCGCCCCATTCGGTCGATCCCTTTAATCTCTTGTACTCTTCTTCAATTTCTGATGATTCTCCCAGGCAAATCTGTTTAGTGTGATAATTAATCTGAAAGAGCAGAGGGGAGAAAAAGAATTAAAATCTGGAGAAGATTTTTTTTTATTTAAATAGATAGACAACTGAAAATATTTTGTCTTAGATGTATTTGGTTGATAGATTTATATTCTGCCCTTGCAGTGGTTTCAGAAGTCTCTTTTTAAATTGTATCCCAACGTCAGTCCTGTGAGGTAGATTAAGTAGAGGGATAGATAATCAGACCCACCAGAGATGGTTTCTCCAACTCTGCTGCTGACCATGCCTGGCTCCATATTCAACACTGACCTCAAGACAGCATTACTGCACTACAAAGTCCCCAAACACTGGATATCTTGGTATCCTTTGACAACCAAGGATTCTTTTTCTTCTCCCTCACATTCTATTTCATCAGCCCATCTTAGGGAAAAGATCTCAAATACAGTTTGGCTGGCTTGCTACCTGCTTAGTAGTAAAAACTACTACTATCATGCTTCACAGGGTTTGCTAGAGTAGCTCCATGGTGAACCAAAGGCTTTTTGCTTCTTTTTTTGTGAAGGAAGAGGAAGAAGCAGGCATTGGTTAATTCAGAGATTGCTGGAAGCTCTGAGTGGGGTATCAACTCAGTGACTGACAAATCTGAAGCATGGGGAATGAGGGCTGATTGGCTGGTGTCCTCAGAGCTTGTTGACTATTGGTTAGTTCATGCTGAGCAGTGATTAAGTGAAGACACTCCCTTCAGATTTGAAAGCTATGGTAGACATCTGCAGATGGTGAGGATAAAGTGGGGGAAATCCCAGACTGGGTTTTGTCTAGGAATTACTTGCAAATGGCATGGCTGGCTGGAAGACTGAGCATACCACCTGACCCAAATCAACCAATGAGCTTCAGTGACTGTAGATGGACCTGAACCTAGGTTTCACCAGAACTAATCCAACATGCTAACTGAATTCTTCTAAGATTATACTAATCTATTCATTATTCATGATCAATGAATCATAGATGGCATATATTTACTACTGCAGAGAGCTTCTGCCTTTTTGAAAATCCTGAACAAAAACTGGGATCACTTATTCTCCACATTAGCAGAAAAGGCCACTTTTAACATTTTCTCTCTTTTGTCTATAATCTAGGATTTTTTTCCTCCCAAATGTAACAGTGGTTTAAAATAAATTCCAAGCTGATCAATGTTAGATTTCAATTTACCCTTGGAACATTGTCAGCATTCTAACTTGGAATTCCCAGGTTTGGAAAGAAGGCCATAGAAACTGAATCATAAATAGCAATTTATCTCTAGGTTGGATAGGAAACAATTTTTCTAAACAATTTCCATTAGTAAAACTCCAGGGTTGCTCAGATCAGACAACCAACATCACTTGGAAGATTTGCTCTTAACTGCTTCCTGTTCATAGGACACTTTCTTATGCCACAACAGACTATTTGTCCTCTATCAACTATTCTGACAGTCTGATGGGCAGCTGCAATCTAAGCAGTAACACAGATGCCTTTTGCATTCCCTGCTGTCTTAATCCTTTTCATTGTAGATGCTACCTGCCACCTTCTGCATAAAAAATACACAAACCAACCAGACCAGCAACGATCTGGGAAGAAATGTGTTTTGCCTGAAGACTAATATTTAAGTCACAAATCATCACTGGTTGTAATTGTTTCATTAAGTAAGTGAGAATGGAGAAAACTTTACAACAAGGAGATATGATCTGGATGACCACCTTTCAACATTCCCATGTAAGCAATAGTAAAAATAGTAATTTCCTTGACAGAAGGTACAATAAAGCCCAATCTGGAGAGCAATATGGTTTGCATATGAAAGACCACATGTGGTAGCTTCAGTAAAGCAAATAATAGAAGAAACTAAATCAACACTTTTTTTTTGCAATTCTTGTACAAGCTTATTGACAATTTATACACACAGCAACGTCAAGTAATAAAGATTCTACAGTACTGGACAATACCGTTCTGGCAAGTGTTCTTTCTGCCCAGATAAACGCTCTCCCTGAATACAGATAAACCTCAAAGCTTGGCTGCACCTTCCTTCTGAACTGCTATTAAACATACAGTCTTTCACCTACAGCTTGAAAGTGCTAACAGTGCAGAAAAAGTGTTATAAATTATTTCTGCCCTTGTCATTCCTTGCCTATGTAATATTTTTCTTTTCTTCCTCCCCACCCCTTTTTTTTTTAAAGCATGTCTTACTATCTTTTCCAAATAATTTGATGCAGCTTCTATTTCTCCACAGTTCCTGAAAATGAACTGGAAGTTTTCTCTCTTTCTGTCTGTGCACTAGAGGGTAAACCCTTGTGTGCTTACATAGCTAAAGATAATCAACAGAAATTCATCCAATTGAAACTTTCACAATCCTCTGTAGGAATTTAAACAGAGTGATAAAAAACCAAGGATTTGTACTGTAGATCATGACCTCTTAGGAGAGCAAGATGAAACAGGTAAAAGCAGGACACTTACAGATCCAAAAGGAAAACATTCTATACCACATGCTATTTGTTGTTTGTCCAAAAGGTTCAGCCGAGAAGACACTGCTTGGAAACACAGCAAAAAGAATGCCAAACTTCAGGCTAGTAAAAAAAAAAAACACACCTCCTTTGCAATCCTTTGTGCCCTATGTCCCATTTTGGAGCTATCATTATTGAGAAGACTGCCTCCTGAAATGCCCTAATCAACCTTTTGTCACAATCTACAAGTGCATCAAGTACTTGATGTGGAAAGTGTGCGCGCCTCACCCTTAGGCAGGCGTCTTCCCCTTGTTGCCCCACCAACATATAGAGGAGCTCATCTTTTTCCAGCTGGAAGTTAGCTGAGATAAAAATACCATGGGATCGCTTGTTGTGGTTCTTGGCTCCTTTCCCTCCAGCTGCTCCATAGGCTGAAATCCTGGAGAAAAGTAAAGCAATTAGGAAGAAACTCTACAGCTCAGAACGAGGTTCCAAACTGTCTGCAACCATGAACTCTTCACAGCCACAACCCTGTCTTCAAAGAGATTCTGGTGATGTTCAGCTCAATATCAAGCCCATCTTTAAAGTGATTGATTATGTGCCATTAAGTTGTTGTCAACTCTTAGCGACTGCATAGATAGATTTTCTCCATGATGATCTGTCCGTAACCTGGGCTTTCGGGTCTTCCAGCGGTGCACTCATGCACCAACTGAGTCTATTCACCTAGCTGCTGGCTGTCCTCTTCTTCTCTTTCCTTCCACTGTTCTTTATTAAATAAAACCTTTAAAATCTGTTATTCCTACATTAAAGTTTTTATTTTTTATTTTAAAACCACATGGACAGAAAATATAAAATCTTTAATGTAGGAATAAGAATACTGACCTATCCTGATGTAAGAATTACACTGCTAATGTACCGAAATAAAGGAGGGGGGAATTCCAGATGTTTCTGGACTATACCTCTCACCACATCTTGGACCACTGGCCATATTGAATGGGACTGATGGGAGGTGCCATTAGGTTTCTTGGCTTAAAAGTTACAACATAAACAGTAGGTATTCTTATTTCCTCTCCTCATCACACTGATACTCACATATATCGGTCTGATGCTGGCACTTTCCAAACTTGTACCCCTCGTAGTTTTCCCTCTTTCTCCACAGTCACTGATACATTGGTGTTGTGATAAGCACTATCGCACTGTGCTTGAGTTGGTCCTCGAGGTCCACTGGCCCCACAGGATGTAAACCACCAGAGATTAACAGGTGTTTCCTCTGGTATTAGAAAAAGATTCAGAGCTGTGACTAACATGTCAACTTCACTTTCTTTCCCAGACCATATTCACACAACCTGTCCATAATAAAAAGGAAAAGCAGCATTGTCTGGCCAGCTCCTGCTTCTGATTTCTCACTAGCTTTTCTAGAGGATATAGCAACAGCCACATTTGCCTACAAATTCCTTTCCCCCATGGGGAATGTGTTACTAATAGCTTTGCACCCCCAGCATCAGCTATCTCAGTGACACATGTTGTGTAAATTTTTATGCATTACTGTAGCCTTTCTGTAACAGACACAGAAAGATTATAAATCCTTCTCTTTTGAAGGCTATCAGGAAAATCTTCAGTGTAAGAATGCCTTTCCAGTGAACCACATACATCACTGTGCAATTCCCATTTCTCCTCTTTTCCTGCCCAAAGGTTCTCAGCAACTTCCAGATCACAAGATACAGTACTTCAGTTGATTTAATGGCTCTGTCACTTATGGCAATGCAGTAGCACTGAATATTGTGGTGGACTTTGGATTAGAATGACTTCCTTTCTTGCTCTATTTTATTTTTGCCTCCTTTTCCAATGAAATTTTAGCCAGAATGGCCACCTTGAGAGGGCATTGGATTGAGCAAGGCTGAATACCATGTAAAATTCTGAATTTGCAGATGTGCAAACTGGTTAAAAAACAAAATTTTCAGAGCAAATGTTGTTTTGGATCTTCAGGTCCTCACAGTTTGATTCCAACTTGAACCAAATGCAAAACCCCCCAGCAAAAGCGATTTTGTGGTGGCAGCTCTGTTTAGCAGATCAAGTAAAAACTCTGTGTGTGTGTGTGTGGTGGTGGTGGTGGTGGTAATCAAAATGACTGGAACCCTTGAACTGGGGCTACTTCAAGAAGCATATGTATTTCAGTAACCACCCCCTTGGCAGGATGTATCTATGAACTGGATTTAGGTTCACACCACTTCTTTTTAACAAAATAAAGCCATCTACATAAAAATGTAAGCAATAAGCATAGATTCAAGACTGACATGGTTCAGTTCATGCAAGTAGCATTCGAGGGAATGATTTTGGAAAAGGAAAGAACAGATGGGGGTGGGAGCACTGATCCAGACTGAAACTCAAGCAGGAGGCAAAGAGCACTTAATTTTTTTGCCCTGTGTTATGGTCCCAATTCAGGAACCACATTCAGACTCTGCAAAATTGTCTGCTGCTCACATTTGTAAAAAAAAAAATTAAAAAGTCATAACGTTATTGCTCCAGTGCAAAAAGTTGGAGATTCTAGGGGTGAATTAGAATTACAGTAGGCATATTCGTTCCAGTTTTACCCACATATTATCCACCAAACTGTTTATGCTAAGGAAATCAGGAAATACAGGAAATATGGCTGAAAATTAAAAATTATTAATTTAAGAATTATCCCATTCTTTCTGTCCAGAAGGATTGAAATAGTTCCTGTAACTTTCTGTGAATGTGTTGTTCAAAAGCTGCTTTATTTCAGATGCCTAGATTTAGCATTATGCCAGTAATTATGTCAGATTAACATCATGAGAATAATAATTTTTTAGCCATTGAGGTTTTTATTATCTGTATTGTATTATGTAGTATAGTGTTCTATAGTTTTATATTTATGTTTTATTGTAAACTGCCCAGAGTCCCTTTTGGGAGATGGGAGGTGATAAATAAATAAATAAATAAATAAATAAATAAGTTTGCTATGGAAAGAAATCTTAGCAACAAATGAGTTCTAAATGAATGCTGTGAATGGATACACAGTGGATAGTCACCTAAAAGAAGGGGCTCTTCCAAAGGATTAAAAAGACGCTCGTCCAATCTATCAGTTTCCAATGAGTGGTGCTGTTTTCCATCAGGTTGACTTTGTTTTCTTCCTGCCAGATTTTGAGAATGGGTGAAATGAAAAGACAGAAGAAGAAAGAGTTTGGATTTTTTTTTAAAAAATCAGGAATTTTTTTCAGAGAAATTTTTGCTTAAAATCAAGAAATCCTATCTGCAAGACTTCAGGACTGAAGAAACTTTAAAAAAAAGCCCATGTTAACTTTCTTGTACAAGTGGAGCCCAGAAACCTGCAAAAATGGCATAGAAAAATTATTTGCCATCTCTTTCCATTCATCTCTTTCCACCCATCTCTGCAGCTCTCCAAATTCTGAGACTAAACTGATCAGTGTGGAGCACAAATCCTTTTGCATTTTCTTCTGGGTTTATGGGCCCAGTTTAGATTGTAATGTAGAGACGCTGGTTTTGCCTCTCTTCCAAAACTTTATGCAACCCCACAGTAATTTTCTGCATTTGGCTTATCAGAATGTTGACTGATTTTACATTCTCTAAACTGGTTTGTAGTTAGTAGCAGGAATTGTTAGAGTTGAAAAAAATGCTACCTATATCTAAGGACAGTGTTGTGGCCTGGTGACTAATTTTGCCAGTAAATAACCATCCCCTCCAGAGAAGGCAGGTGTTCTATCAGTAGCAACAACAGTAGCAGAGCAAATTCTAGAACAATTGTAATGGCAGCTACAGTAATGGGGATAAAACGAATTCATACAACAATATAGTAGAAAGCGTTGGAAAACTACCACATTATGTTTCCCCAGGAAAATCATCAATGGCTGAAAATTAGTACAGAATCCTTAAAAGAACAAATAGCATGGATGATGGCCAACCTGAGATAGGACACAGTATTATAAGAAGATGATGTGGTAGCCCTAACTTCAGAGGTGAGAGTCATGCATGAATGTTTTAGACAATTACCAACTGAATACAACTGACAACAGTAATGAAAACAAATTGCACAAAGAGATTGTTAAGTGCAGTTTTACCACTGTTAATAACGTTCCACTTTGGAGCCTTGATCATTGGTTAAAAACATTAGGGTTTTTTAGTCCTTGGTGTATGTTTGGGGGTGGGTGGAGAGAATTAGCTACAGAGATAGATGGAGTATCATACTGTCAACTAAATTCTACTTATGGTGGTTACTCAGGATGAAAATTCTTGATATGACATACTTACAACATAATATTTCCCATTTTTGTTTTTCCCAATTTATTGGGTTCAGTCTATGGCAGTATTGTAAGGAGAGAAACCACAGTACAACGTTTTAGCCACTGCTACATAACCTTATACTAGTTATTTGAAAATTTTTACTTTATACAGTATTTCTGTTCTTGACAGATGCTGAACACACTCAGAAATAATTAAATTTCCCCTCCCTTCTCCTTGTCAAGAAAGCTATGAACAATTCCTTCAGTGAGCCCCAGAAGATTTCTTGGGTATCATCCTGGAAGAAGGATGCTAGAAACAACTGCCAGCAGATGATATTTTTTTCATGCACTCTTCTAGATTAAAAACAAAATGAAAAATGAGTAGGATGGATTGTGGGAGATGTCTCTACAATTGCTCCTTTTTGCATGCCCAAAAATGTCCAGTACAGATACAGACTTGGGGGCAGTGTTGCTCAGTTTGTGAAAGCCCAGGGGGCGACAGTGGAACTGACTTGTGCTGCACAATTTTCATACTGTATCAGGAAGTATAGCTATCGTACCACCAGCTGTGACAAAACTGAAATTAATGTAAAATAAACTATTTAGATTAAAGAAAAACCAAATAGTGGTACTTGCAACCGAGCACAAAGGGGATATTGGACTCCTTGGCCTTCAGTTAAATATTTTAGGAAGCTAAAAATCATGAGCATTTCCCAGCTCAACTGCTGACATCCAGAGATAGACAGTCAACTTAGTCACTGTCGCAGGATGTAAATCACTCTTTGGAACACTGCCTCGATTTGTATGTCTGATTCAGTCTTTAATGGAGAAGCATCCCAACCAACTGTCCTCATGCAGTTCTCCATGTTCATACAACTTTTCCTCCTCTTCTGAAAAAAATTCAAATTTTAAGGGCACTATCTCTATCTCAGCCATAAAACAGACAACCATATTCCTAGTCTCACTGGTAATTGTTTAATCATGTGTATTCTTGTACTTCTGGGATCCATTTTTGCCCACAGTAGAGGAAGCAGAGCATAAACTGAGATCACACCGCTACCTGGTACACATATCAGCTCATTCATTGCTTCCTCCATATGGCTGGAGTAATATATCAATATATCATGTTAATTCATCCCATTATACCTAATCTGTATCACAGGATAAGAGCTCTGGTCTGCAATATTTTAGTAGGGTCTGTCTTTTGAATTTGAGGGCCAATTTGAATTTGAGTTGCTTCTACCAACTAATTCTTTCATACACAAGGCAAGGCATAGCCTCTTTATTTTTTTAATCTGAACAGTAACAGAGAATTTGATAGAGCTTTACCCACATTTCTTTGTGTATTTTTATCTCCCTAACCTCCATATACCTAAGTTCCCACTTACTCTCCATCATTTTTACTTCTAATTTACTGTTACTGTTCAACAATTATATTTAACCCAAATTAAAGAATCTAAATCTAAATGTGCTGCTGTGTTTCACTGTGTTTCTATAACATCTTACTGGTTGGTTCAAAGGATGGTCACCAGCTCTGCTCTTGACCTCACCTGATTAAGTTTAGAAGTTGCTGGAGATGGGCCAAATTGCTGCCCCACCTTTATACAAGCTATGGGTTGATATACTCAAGCAGGATAAAATCCCACCACCAAGTTGAAGACTATCTGTGTCAAAATATGGATGCTGCTGGAAAGAGATAAAGACATCTCTTTCCAGACTGTTCCCTAGTTTCTGATCATATGAGTAGCTACTCAGAAAAAAAAAGCATTGATGGTAACCTCTGCAGTGGTTATCTATGGCACATTATGGCTGCCTTGGTGTATAGCATCTGTTAACAGAAGAAATTATGCCTAACTGTAGCAACTGCTTGCCCCTCATGCACAATTCCTACAGAGGAGATTTTCAGCAGCAGGCTACCAAGGCCAAGCTTACAAAATAAAGAGTTAGTAATAACGTAGTATTAAAGGTTGAAGTGGCAAGAGCAACCAGTGCATTTTCTAGCCAACAGATTCTGGTCCCAGAATGTTAATCAGAGAATGGGAACTACAGTAAGCAGTAGAAAAAGCATTCATTATCAATGAAGAAGAGGGCCAGCTAATCAAAACTGATTTTCATAAGATGTAGCAGGGAAATATAATTCAACTACTCAGCCACGCCTTCTGATTCATAAAGACCACAAACCATTTCCACATTACATTCTGTAATGAAAGGAGATGAATTAAATATCTGGAACATATAAGGAAATGAGTACATTTCCATCTTAGCAAGAAGAAAATTAAGCTTTCTTCCTGCTCTGCTTCCTTTCTTCCTCTTCCTCCCACCTCCCTTCTGCAAATCTTCAGACTTAAAATTCTTTGCCTGTCAATTAATTGGAACTGTCAGTGATATCCAAAGTCCCTCTTGGCAAAGAAGGATGTAATTTTATTACTGAAAGCTGCTGGGTTTCTCCAAAATGTAATTGAATTAGAAGAGGATGGATGAAAAGGCTTGTACTCAGAAAGAAAACAATGGCAGCTTACAGGAATTCAAATAGCAGCAATGAACCTGAGTATTTTTTTAAAATACCATCTTATTGATGTATTCTTATTTTTAAAATAAACATGCTACCTTGGTTGTACAACAGCCTTTTCTAATCTGATGTCCTCTGTTGGCTGTTCTGGCTAAGAATTCTAGAAGTTGTAGTCCCAACAATTTTGGAGAGAACCAGATTAGAGAAATGGGCTGAACAGTATGCCAGAAATGTAGAACAGACCTTAGCAATCACCAAGGACATTCTCTATTTTATGGTATCTGTCCTGGAAAGTTCTTGTTTCCTCTTTAACTTAAGAGGAAACATTGTTTATGATTTCTTAAAACTTTGGTTAACTTGCATATGTAATTTGCTATCCAACTTATAAACTGCCAGTGAAAGTGAATGCAGACTTCACAGAAAATATTCTTAGAGTAGTTCAGACTATTTGTATGCCTTGCATATGCTTTGCTGTTAAACTCTGGTCCCTTTTTGTATTACAAAGAATGCAGGACTTGGGTGTGGCAGAAAAGAATGGAAGGATAACATTTATTGTCACCACTCCCAATCTCTATCCTTCTTCTACTGCCTCTGTTCTGTCTTGCCACTAGATGGTGCTTATTCCGATTTTAGGTAAGCAGGGCATGTTAAGTGTAGTTTTGGTAAACCTTCTGGGTTTGTTGTCCTCTTCTTTCTGAACATCACCAGCCAGTGGAAAATCAACTGTGAATCCCAAACATGTTTGGGAGATAGTTTTGACAGATGGTTAAATCCACAGGCTCAGCTATCTGTCAAAACCTGGTACTTCCCCAAGCCTGAGGACTGTTAATCCAGGGAGTGGGAGGGCTGATGGACAAAGCAGAAGATTCTTTCCCCCTTTACTGGGTGGAGGGGAGTGCCCAAATCACCTGTTTGGTGGGCTTGTCATGAGTGTGAATTTAGCTGATTGTTGGAACAGCGTAGTAAAGTGCTTCATTAAACAGCTCCCTCAGTTGTAGATCAGATGTCTGTCTCATTCGATAGTGGGCTTGGTGTTTTCCTATTTTAATACAAAGCCCTCCGCACCCCATAGACCAGATGTCCTGTGGGCTTGTTTTGAATGAAAGTTTAGTGCCTTGTCTTCCACAGCCCACTGGACAGCTAATTTGGGGACTCTTCCCAACCTAGCACTCCCTGCTAAATCCCACCAGATTCTGGGAGGTGGCAAATACAGCTAGAGAAGTTGGTGTGGAACAGCCAGACTCTCTGACTTCCCCAAACAGAATGGTCCTGGAGGACGGAGGTGCCTGAAATCAGTCTGAAGTGGTCCACCTGTCTTCACTGCTGATACCCATATCAGTTGGGTTGAAATAGACTTTGAAATTGACAAGAGTTGCTTTCAGCTTAAGGGCAGAAATGTCACTGTAAGAACTAAGGATGACTTAAGACTGCCTTACGTATAGATTGGGATGGAAACATGGCAGAAGAAAGATACAAATGGGGAAAGTCTCCAGTTACACTGAGGCAATGTATAGGTGGAGCAATTGCTACCTGGTTGTTTCTACTCCACAATACTATTTTGGTAATGGCAGCCTTGAGAACTGCAGTTTATTAGTTAAGATAATTCAGATGATCTGGGGAACCAATAGATGCCATGCTGATTTTAGTGCTGTGTGGAGGTTCATGTGAAGTTACTACCCCCTTCTAAAAATTCAACACCTTTGAACTGCTCTGAAACTACAGGAGAATCTGGACACCTAATTTCTGTGGAGGTATGTATCCATGTAATGCTTTTTTTGTATGAGTTTTTATTAGATTTAGAACAAAGATAAAAACTACAAAAAAGCAAAAAACTACAAAAAGAAAAAAGAAAAACTAAAACTGTGAAAACACAAAAAGAGAAAAAGTTTTTTAAAGATTACATAAAGAGGTGACTTCCAACTTTTAACAGCAAGAATATACAACAATTTTCCATAGTCAATCCTTTACTCTATATTAAACCAAAATCACATTATTTCTATAAATCATTCCATTAGCACATTATAAAAATCACTAAATATATTTGCTCCTTCCCCTTATACTATTAACAATCCCTTTTCCATAATGTTCCATCAAAAGTCAATCTCACTCATGGCTTACAATTCATTCTGTCCCTTTAATTCTTCAGCTCAACTGCCCAATCGTCATCTGACGTTTCAGCAAAAGCCTTAGTCTGCTGTTAGTAGAAATATTTCTATTGTTGTTAAGCTCTTCAGTTTCCTCCACAAGTGGTTAACATGCTGGGCTAGAAACCAGGAGACTGAGTTCTAGTCCTGCCTTAGGCATGAAAGCCAGCTGGGTGACTTTGGGCCAGTCACTCTCTCTCAGCCCAACTCACCTCACAGGGTTGTTGTTGTTGTGGGGAAAATAGGAGGAGGAAGGAGTATGAGGTATGTTTGCTGCCTTGAGTTATTTATAAAAAACAATTAAGGCAAGATAAAACAAACAAACATCCCCAGCCAGATGTCACATTTTGGAACTGATATTCTCTGCAATGTCCTGAATATCTTGCATAATAGCTTGACAAGAATCAAAAAGAATCTGTTTAAGCTCACAATGGAAATCCAAGAGGTTCTGCTTGAAATCCTCCACATTTCACGCAGTAGATTATGGCATCCCCTGGTACTTAACTAGTGAAAGTAGGAGGTAATGGAAAATTTCCAAAAGATGTTTACAGTGAAAGTACAGTAATAGGCAGTCCCAGGGAAAGTAGCAGGAGAAAACTAAAAGCTCAGAACAGCAAATTCAACATGGAGGAAAATAGCAAAATCTTCAAATTTAATGCAAAAATAATAGCAGGGAGACGATTACGTTTTCTCAACTCTCCTTAATATTTGGATAGAAAGTAAAATCCAAAACTTAGAAAGAATTTTAAAAAAAATTAATCCCAAAAATAACAATAAGCACCAGGACAGCTCGCTTCTCCTTGCTGTAGAAAGCCTCTCTTAGGGTACATAAACTTAAAAAAAATATAAATTGGGTGGTTGAGAAATGAGGTGGCTGGTCTTAGTGTCCCACTAAGGCTACAGCGTGGCTTGGAAATGATGACATCCCAGCCTCCTGGCAGCTCTTACCAGATTAGCGCAAATGCTGTTTACAATCCTCTGGCTGCATGTCACTGTTCTGGAGGACAGATGGAATGATTCCGAGTGTTTTCTTGTCTGTGAAAATGCTCCTGGGCTTCAGGAAAAACCTGCCTGAGCCCCAAAAAATCTGCCACATTGTCAGTTCTGCCCGTGGAGCCCGCGAGCACAACTGTTCAGACCGCCATATTCCCACTGGAAGTCCAAGAAAACTTACCCATGTAATGCTTGACCTGCATTTCACAAAGTGTCATTCAGGAATAACTTAAGCTCTTTCTCTGCACTTGGTATAGCGATCTTTGAAAAGATCTATCTGTATAAAAATGGCTGCTGGTTGCCTTCAACTGAGAAAGATATGCCACTAATTCTGTCCCAGATGAGTTCACTGCAGGTTTTCTGCTGTTTCTGCCTTTCATGTGGCTTCATTTTCTACTCCAATGTCTTCATTTTTCTATTCCAGTATCATTTTGTGCACTCTATGAGGTACTTCAGATGCCATCGACTGCAACCATTCACTGGAGCTGTTCCCTTCCAGCAGTTTGGAAGCTGGGGCAACATTGATCAAGTTCTGCCAGTTTCCCCTTTTAATCTAAGTGACAAGCAGACAAGTAGACCTGTATTTGGAAATAGCCTGACAGGTTACTGATATGGAGCATCTCCACACTGGTTTGTTACCAGCTTGGGGACCTTGAAAGGTGGCTAAAGCCTCCATCCAATCATGAACCCACACTTCCCCAGGCTGCTTCACCACAATATAAGGACAGTGACTGGTGGTAATTTTTCCCACTAACTGGTGATGCTGGCTGAGAGAGAAACAAACCTAAAGGAATCATCAATCAATACTCATAATTGTCCTGCAATTTAGTAGCAAGCCTCATTATTGGGCAGATTAAAGCTTGGGCAACTGGGAAGTGTGAATTATCTCTGCATTGCTTTCTGCTGCCTCAGCAACTGGAAGAATACGTATTAATGTGGCTGTGAGGAAGAGCCCCATGTTAGCACCCCCCTTCTACAGAGCCAGCCAATGGGAGGATGTCAAAAGCAACAGCCTGCTTATATCCCACTCCTCTTTCTTTTCTTCCACTGTGAAAAAAAAAAGGGGGGGGGAGGAACCTAATCAAAAGGGGTGGGGTGCACCAAAGCCACTCTTTGGAGCATGTGCAAAGGAGAAGCAGCTGGTAATGAATTGTTTCATCTACAGGGAGAGGGGAGAAACTCCAGTTGCTGCGAAGAGTTGGAGATCCTGTCCACCCTACAATTCCAGAGGAAACTCTGCAAAATGATCTTTGCAGTATTTCCTTGGCTCAAAATTTAGCTTCCTGTGCTGTGCAAACACAACAGGATGGAAATTCAGGCACGTCTTGCATGCAGAAGGATCAAGTGCTTCAGCAGTAAGGCAGTAATCAAGTGATGTCTCCAGTGAGGGCAGGGACTTGGAGCCCATTTTTCATGGTATAGGGGATTTCCTCTCCCCGCTTCCATTTTTAAACCTATCTGACAGTAATACAGCAAATTTTTGATTTTCCACCAAATTATCATTCAGAAGTTTGCTGCCAAATTTCAGTGGTATGTACTGGCTGCTGGCTATGAATATACATTATTTTTATAACTAAAATTGTACCCATAGAAGAGACTTTCTGATTTCAAGGAAAAAAGTGGGTTGCCATTTAATTTGCTTCATTGTGGCAATTATCTCAAAAGTCATTTCACATATGTTAGATTTAGAAAAGGGTTACCAGGAAAAAGTGCTACATACAAGTGGCTAAATTGCTTGTCCTTGTACCCTCAGAACGTAACACTTCCTTAATTAGAAAAAACTCACCATTAGAGAAGCAGTCCAGACCAAATGTAATGTTGTCCACAGCAATATCAGCTTGTGAATTCCAGCCCCAGTTAGCAAGGAACTCTAGATGAAAGCTTTTTAACAAAACATATTGGGAGAGGCAAAAAAAGAAATATTTTTAAAATCAACCTACAGAAAAGAAGTGAATGAATTAATATGAAAAGAACAATTTCATAAAAATGCATAAGGACAATAGCTGACATGGAAGCTATAAATCAGCAATACCACCTGGAAAAATATAAGGGTGCTCCTCACTTTTTTGCATTTCATAGGTTCCATGAAAACAAATATACCAAGGTTTTGAAATAAACTACTTTATTCAAGAGGGCTGCCAAAGTTACCTGTTACAGCACAACAAATTAAGAGTTGTGTGGCATTTTAAAGACTAACACAATTATTATTGCAGATGATGGTAATCTGTGTCAGGTTGCATATATTAGAATTAACAGCTAGCACTTTCCCTTAAATATTTTTATTTTTTTATTTTATTTTTTATCCCACCTTTATTAGTTTCACAAATAACTCAAGGTGGGGAACACACCTAGCACTCCTTCCTCCTCCTATTTTTCCCACAACAACCACCCTGTGAGGTGAGTTGGGCTGAGAGAGAGTGACTGGCCCAAGGTTACCCGGCTGGCTTTCATGCCTCAGGTGGGACTAGAACTCATGGTCTCCTGGTTTGGATTTATTTAGCTGCTCTGGCTATAAAACCAAGTTTTCCATATAAAAATCAGCCTCCCTTTTAGTTGAATTGTGCTATGAAAGGCAGGCCCCAAGCCTGGTGTCCCAGCTGACCGACTTAAATGACAGTGACATAACATCTGAGTTTTAATTAACATGAACTCAGAGGTGATCTGGACTTTGTCCCATACAGGCAGGGTCAAATCCCCCAACCCCTCTCCTCCTGGATAGGATGATTGCAGCACGTATCTTGGGGAACAGAGAGAAACAAGAAGGTGCATGCTAGGGCAGAAAGAGATGAAACTACTCTCCTCCAGCCCCTATTTATAGTGGGATTTCCAGAAAGAAGGAATTTCTAAGTGACCATTAGAATAGGAGAAGCATCTATTTCCAGAGATTATTCTCTACAGGTATAGGGGATAGTTTTTAACTTAGAACTGTGTTAAAATCCTTTAATTTGCTTTGCCTGGGTGCTGCTAACTAACCCTGTTTGTCTTTGGACCAAATTGGAAAGAATATTTAATGTTAGCTCCTTTCATCCATGCATGAAGACAATAATTTGCTTTGAAAATTCTTGTTTTTGAAATCTAAATTGGGGCATCACCCATTTTACAAAGCCATTGGTACGTAGCAGATTAACTCTCTCTTGTGATCTCTGAAAAAATTTATATTTACTTTTATATAATCTGTTCAATCCTTTTTTGTTTTTTGATTCCATTCTTTTGCAGTTGCAGAATCCCCAGTTGGGAACAACTCTATCTTTTCCAACATTGCATGACAATTCCTGGGGACAGGGGGCAAGGCCAAGGTGTGAACACCCAGGCAGCTTCTGTGAGGGTATTTTTGAGATCTCCTCTCTTCTATTCTATGGGCTCAGCCCTGCTGCTACAATGTGGTAGAGCACAAGTGCAAACCTCAAGCCCCAGTAACTGCACACAGCTCCCACAAACCTGCAGTGATATTATTGTTTCCAAACTGTAATGTTTAATAGAAGCAGAAATGTATCTTATTAGGTATGTTCGCCACCTTGAGTTATTTATAAAAATAATAAAGGCGGGATGGAAAATAAATAAATAAATACGACTAGAAAGTAAGCATATTAATTGCATTACATTCTATATAGATTTAAATCAGATTACATTACTTTTTTGTCCTGGACCCCTCAACAATACTTTTGGAGCACCATTCCCAGCTTGCCCCTCAAAGGCCAAGTGAGGCTTTTTTTAAAAAACCTTTTTATTAAAGAGTTTTACAATACTAAAAGATAATACAAACTGATATCAGAAAAAGAGAAGAAAAGAATAGAAAGAAATAGAAAGTGCAAAAAAGAAAAGAAAAAAGAAAAGAGATGAGATGAGAGATAGAAAAAAAAATAATATTTAAAGAAGCTATTCCTAATCTTCCTTGCAACAGGTACAGGCAAATTAATAATTCCCTACCCCCTATGAAATTACATATGTAGTTCACTTCTTCCCATTACAGCCCCCATTCCATTCATAAATCCAAAAATCATTGTCATTTCTATCCAAATGTCAGCAGAAAGCCCATAAAGGGTTTCCAGAATTTTATAAAAGTATTTCTTATTTTAGCCCTGGTCAAACAAGTCAACTTTATATTCCTTTTTTTTTTTGCTTCTCACAATCTTTGATGACGTAGGATTGAATCTCCATTCAGACTTCTTTCTCCCACGTCAAAGATTTCTTCAAGGCTTTAGAAAGCCTCTTTTGTAAATCCAAAAATAAGTCCTTGCCCAGGTCCTTTTGCATCTCTTGATTTGTCATTTGTATTTTCACCCTGACTGTCATCTCTGTCTTATAATTCTCAATTTCTTTATTTTCCAATATTTCTCCATCAGCTAGAATTTGTATCTCCTCTTCATCCTGTCTATACATAAATTCTTCCATATTGTTATCTGTCACATCATTCACTTCTTTATAATTTTCTTCAAAAAATACATTTACAGGTGCAGAAATTATTGCTGTCAAGTTAGTTTCTCTGCCAATTCTTCAAAAATCCTTTGAAATGTCTCAAGTGTCATATATTTAAACTGTCATTTTTCTTGCCTGGAACTTTAGCCCCCACGAGTGGCCCATTTCTATATTCATGAAGTCTCAGGTTTCATTTGCTTTGTTTTCAACTTTCAGCCAATAATCTCTTTCTTGATAGATTAAACAATCTGTGTTCCCATGGAACTGCTGTTTTGTTTACTCAATTTTTAAAAGATTTTAACAAAAGTCCTAATATTCCAAATTTGTCTCATTCCTTAATCTGTTTAAAACTTTCTTAAATTAAATTATTATTTAGCTTTTTCCCATTTATTTTATATTCTTTAAGTTCTTTAAAATGCTAGTTAGCTTTTCTTCTATTTTGGGATGAAGTTTTACTCACCAGGTAGTTTTTCAAACTTGTTGTTTGGAAGATCTCTTTTAGCTGTAAAATAATTGTAAATCCAAAGCTGATTAGAAAGTGAGGTGGTCATACCCAGTGTCCTTAAAGGCTCTACCATGGTTGGCAGCTTGATGGCTTCCCACATCTCCCAGTGCTCAGGCCCTCGGGATAACCGCTATCCTGCGGTTTCCTCGTGAAGAGCAACTGTCCAGAGCACAGGTGGGCAATCTCATCTTCTCCTTGTCCATAGGGGTTCCGTTGGACTGAGCTTGCTGACAGCTCATCAGTCATTGCTGTGGCATCTTTGCTCTTTTGGAGATGTCTTGTTTGCCATTTTTCCTCACCTGGAATCCCGAGTGAGGCTTTTGAACATGAAAAAGTTATGTAACCCTTGTAGTATAGGCTCCCAAAAAAGATAAATATAGTGATATGTGAATAGGGGGAGATAACATCCTTTGCAAAGGACATGTTACTCTTTTCTCCCCTCATTAAACAAGAGAACAATGACAACATTTTGTCTCCAGCAACATCACTATATATCCAATGAGTGTAGCAGCAGGAAAAACACAGAGTAGGTCTTGTTGCTATAGCAATATGTTCCTTCACCACTTCTGTCAATGTCAGAATAGGACAATAATTATTACAACAGGGTCTTGCTTGTCACTGTGGAGTCACATTTTGTTGGCTACATAGCGTCATGGCATTCCTTCTCTCTCACACGCAACCCATGATCTCCAATTAGTTACAATAATGGTGGTACAAATTCTTTTAAAAGGAAACTGAATAAGCAGAAAGAACAGATGATTGCACACAGTCACAGACAAACATAAAAGTGCTTGATGTCTGTATATATTTCTGCAGATAGAGATCCATCAGCAACAGTTAGCAGAAGGCAGGACTTCTTTAAAGGTTCAGAGTTTGGACTGGGATAGAGAAGAATTCCAGGAGCTTTAAAAGGTTATTTTCTATTTGAGGAGGACTTTTAGAAGTCTCAAAGTTTACGTGCAAGCCTGGCTCAGGAGAACATTATGTACATTTCTATATTACTCTAACTCTATTGTCCAATTTTTCCAAAGATATCTGTCACCATCACCACCCATTTTCTACAAGATTGTGCCTATTGTGACTCATAGCATATTTAATGAAGGCAATGACAATGCACTTCCATGCTGCTGCCTAGAAAACTACATGGACATGGAAATCCCCAAGAGCCAAGTACAACTTGAAGGAAGCTGTATCTTACTCAGTGGTTAATCTATGATGATTGGTTGACAGCTGCATCTCCCACTTTGCCTGTTTTCTGGATTGCATCTCTCAGTTACTATCCTATCTTTCATGGACACAAGTAAAAAAAAACAAACTGCTGCCCCTTCTTCAACCCCTGCCTCCTCCCATAAACACCTAGTATTCTCTTCAGAAAGGGGTCTTCTCATGCTGCAAGACTGTGGGATCAGTGAGAAATGCTTGGCCCTGTTTGTAAAGTTCTCTCTGTCAAGCTTGTCTGCAACCCCTCCTTTCTTCTTTGTTGTTCCTTATGCTTGAAACTACCCTAAAGCCATTGCACTTCATTTTGGGTTGTGTGTGTGTATCTCTTCAGTCCTCACTAAGTCTAAGAGCACTTCCACATTACTACTATCGTCATTCACCAAACTTTCAGAAGCAGTTAAAGATGGTCCATGGTCGTCTTCACTTCTGCTGACTTGATTTGCTAAGGAATGAAAATCACTGTACTGAAGTTCTGCAGCAAAAGGTCCCTCACCTCCACTGCAGACAAAAGACAGACAAAGAAAACAACTCCCCAGCAGCCAGGTACTTTGCAGCCAGGTTCTTCCAGTGCTAAAGAGAAATAATGGTCACCCTTGCTTGCTTTGTCTGGGCTGTTGGTGTGTGTATGTGTCAAGTTAGCATTTCCCTCCTAGGACTTGAAGTCCAGCAGCTGGGAGAAGGTGTGAGGCAAGAATTCCTTCCTGTGGGGAAATTTAGCACAGCCCCCCTCCATGACTTCTGCACACCAAGCAGTTCGAAAACATGCAAATGTGAGTAGATTAATTGGTACCGCTTCGGCGGGAAGGTAACGGCGTTCCGTGAGTCATGACCCACATGACCCGGAAGTGTCTATGACAACGCCGGCTCCAAGGCTTAGAAACGGAGATGAGCACCGCCCCCTAGAGTCGGACACGACTGGACTTTACGTCAAGGGAAACCTTTACCTTTACTACCCCTCCATGAACTCCCCAAACCCCAGCTTAGCAACAGGTTAAAACCTCACCACAGCCAAGTGAGAAATAAATTGCTCACATTGTAGGACACAGAAGTCTAGGAATACTTTCAAGTTTGGGGCGGTATCCTTGTGTGAAAATGGCCTAAGAATGTGTATTGAACAACAGATATATTCTTATACAATGTCCTTCATCATCCTGTTTTTATGTCAAATTTTACATGGTGAAATTCTTAAAGCAAGGTATATTCCTTTGGGAAAGTATCTTGCACATTGATGACACAACACAGGACAGAGGTTTTCAAAGTTTGCAATAACTTGACCCGCTAAAATGGTAACATGAATTTATGTGCCTTCGCCATGAATAAAATTAAAGATTCCGGTAGGGGAAAGGATGGACCAGGAATAAACATACTGCTTAACTTTAATAATTTAAATTTCATCTATATATCAAATACAACTACAATAGGACTTTATACCTTGATAAAATAAAACCTTTTCAATGGAAATGAGCAAAAAACAACACAATTGGAAACCATACTTTTTATGGGAACGATGCCCTTGCTTACTTTTGGATAATTCTTGAAATCTGGATTTCATTTTGAAGACAACCACTCTCTTTCACCAAAATCAAGAGGGGGTGGGGGGTGGAAAGGCAGAAGACGAAAAAGTGTTTCCTTGCCTTAAATAGACACTTTTAAATGGTTCTTAACATTCTGCAGGTCGCAAAACGCTGGCAGGCTGCAAGTTACTTCTGGTGCTTTCTCTGCTAGCATAGGTGCTCTACGGTCACAGCCCACCTTCTCTTTCCCTTCCAGCCCGGCCCTTGTAAATCCCACCCACCCACCCACCCCACTTGCAATTTCCTCCTCTGTGCTTCCTCCCAGCCTTTCCTCCCTTCTCCTTCCCTCTGCAGAGGGAGTGTCCTAACAACCAGGAAACACACTGAGACAATGAACTGGTCTCTAATATTTATTACTAGTACTTAACAAGAATCCTAACAAACTGAAGAAGCGTGGGAAAAACCCAGACATATAACCCCCAAGGGTTAAGGCGGTCCCGATCTGTGTCTCTTTGAATGGCTGACCAATTCCTCAGTGCTACGCATGCGCTTGACAGTCTGGATGGGAGCCCCCTGCTCGCCATCCTTACTCATGACAGGGAGGGGCAGAACTTTGCACAGATGCTTATGATTATTTGTCCTTTGAAAGGCAAATATAGTACCTTTAAAAAACAACAGCCAAAGAACACTTGAGCTTCACGTAGGGCTGTGCACCAGCACACTTTTGCATCAAACTAGCAAGCTTGCCTGGAGGACTTGCAAGGAAGGCACTGTCTAGCAACCCTCCATCCATTGTCTCACAATCTTCCCTGAAGGTCACAGCCCACACAATGAGAAATGCAGAGGTAATAATAGTAATAATGAATATTCCTGGTGCTATGCAAACCTGTTCTGAAGGCTTGGCATTTCCAAAGTTACGATAAACCAGTGATCACTCCAGCTCCCTGATTTTTCCCATACCGGTGGGGTCAGACTGCCGCTGGTTGCCCCTTCATCTTCTTGTACAATGAATGAAATGGTGCCATTGTAATTGCCAAAAACATATGCTGAGAATTGGACCTAAAGTGAAGGTAAAGTAGTGAGACGGAGAAAAACTGTGTATGAGGTCTTTTCTAAGTATCATACCTGAGGACTATGACCTTGGATCATACATATTAAAGTTCCATATTCAGAGAGAACCTATTAAGAGCTTAATAAAAATAATATCACACAGCATCCTGGGAATGAATCACATGACGATGAGAAATACAAAAAAATCTTGACCTAAGCACTTGTACCTCTGCCTTTATGATTTTTATCACACATACACTGGAACCAAATTTTCTGGTTTTGGAATGAAGCCTTACAAAAGTTAAAACTAGCCAGAAAGGACATCCATTGCTGCAGCCACGTGGAGGAAGCAGTGAATGAGCTGATATATGTACCAGGAAGCTGTGAGATCTCAGTTTATGCTCTGCTTCTGCTAATGGGGGCAAAAATGAAAAGCCCTGGGAAAAATGGTATTTATTTACCAGGCAGTAATTGCAATTTTTGATCCAGAGTGAAGGCAACACTGTCACCATCATGGATCGAAGAGAAGAACTTAATGGAAGTGTGTAACATTATAGCCAGCTAAAGCTGAAGACAAGCCAAAACTGAATCAAACTTCACATTGGAGCTATGCTAGAACCACTTAAGGTCAGTGGGCCAAACTTTCTACACATAAACTTTTCCTTCATTGGCATTTCTGCAGGCCACAAATGCCTGTATCAGTTATAGTGAGCAAAGGCAGTCAGAATTATCAATCACATTAAAGCTTATCATACAGCATCCTGCATGCCACCTGAATCAATAACGTACACAGTTTGCTCCGTTAATTTGTACCAGCAAAAGTTGAAAGAAGGCTAACACATTTTATTATGGTTTTAACTTCCACAGACTAAATTCTAATTCATCAGCTCAGATGCATGAAGCATTATCCTCAGCTGATCAATGCAGTAATCATTATAGTTATACGTGGGTTCAAGAGACAAAAAGGGTTTGCCTTTAAATCTTCATGTATATATTTTCTCTTCTCTGGCCAGGAGAAATGGGAGACTGGCTGAACTAATCAGGATATGAATTAATAAACTGTTGCTTATTCTTACAAAAAAAATCCTATAACACAACAACATCACATCCTTATGTCAGTGGTTTGAAATGGAATTCCCATCACCATTTTCTTTCCCTTTCTGGATTTTCCAAATGGCCAGTCCTACTGCAGCCTGTCTGCTATTTATGCCACATTTCTTTATTCTTTCCATTTTTAAGTTACCCTATAGCCATGAGCCAGGGCAAACTGGATGTGGTTATTGGTGAGATGTCAAGATTAATGATAGACATTTTGGGCGTCAGTGAACTGAAATGGACTGGAATGGGCCACTTCACATCAAATGACCACCAGATCTACTACTGTGGACAAGAGGACCACAGAAGAAATGGAGTAGCCTTCATAATTAATCGTAAAGTGGCTAAAGCAGTGCTCGGATACAATCCAAAAAATGATAGTATGATCTCAATTCGAATTCAGGGCAAGCCATCTAACATCACAGTGATCCAAATATACGCCCCAACCACAGATGCTGAAGAAGCTGAAGTAGAGCAGTTCTATGAGGATCTGCAGCACCTACTGGACAACACGCCTAAAAGAGATGTTATATTCATCACGGGAGACTGGAATGCTAAGGTGGGCAGTCAAATGACACCTGGTAAACATGGCCTGGGAGAACAAAACAAACCAGGACATAGGCTGATAGAATTTTGCCAAGACAACTCAATGTGCATAACAAACACTCTCTTCCAACAACCTAAGAGACGGCTTTATACATGGACTTCCCCAGATGGACAACACCGAAATCAGATTGACTACATCCTTTGCAGCCAAAGGTGGCGGACATCTATACAGTCAGTAAAAACAAGACCTGGAGCTGACTGTAGTTCAGATCACGAACTTCTTCTTGCACAATTTAGGATCAGACTAAAGAGATTGGGGATGACCCACAGATCAGCTAGATATGAGCTCACTAATATTTCTAAGGAATATGCAGTGGAGGTGAAGAATTGATTTAAGGGACCGGACTTAGTAGATAGGGTCCTGGAAGAACTATGGACAGAAGTTCGCAACATTGTTTAGGAGGCGGCAACAAAATACATCCCAAAGAAAGAGAAAACCAAGAAGGCAAAATGGCTGTCTGCTGAGGCACTAGAAGTAGCCCAAGAAAGAAGGAAAGCAAAAGGCAACAGTGATAGGGGGAGATATGCCCAATTAAATGCAAACTTCCAGAGGTTAGCCAGAAGAGATAAGGAATTATTTTTAAACAAGCAATGCGTGGAAGTGGAAGAAGACAATAGAATAGGAAGGACAAGAGACCTCTTCAAGAAAATTAGAAACATTGGAGGTAAATTCCAGGCCAAAATGGGTATGATCAAAAACAAAGATGGCAAGGACCTAACAGAAGAAGAAGAGATCAAGAAAAGGTGGCAAGAATATACAGAAGACCTGTATAGGAAGGATAACAATATCGGGGATAGCTTTGACGGTGTGGTCAGTGAGCTAGAGCCAGACATCCTGAAGAGTGAGGTTGAATGGGCCTTAAGAAGCATTGCTAATAACAAGGCAGCAGGAGACGACGGCATCCCAGCTGAACTGTTCAAAATCTTGCAAGATGATGCTGTCAAGGTAATGCATGCTATATGCCAGCAAATTTGGAAAACACAAGAATGGCCATCAGACTGGAAAAAATCAACTTATATCCCCATACCAAAAAAGGGAAACACTAAAGAATGTTCAAACTATCGCACAGTGGCACTCATTTCACATGCCAGTAAGGTAATGCTCAAGATCCTGCAAGGTAGACTTCAGCAATTCATGGAGCGAGAATTGCCAGATGTACAAGCTGGGTTTAGAAAAGGCAGAGGAACTAGGGACCAAATTGCCAATATCTGCTGGATAATGGAAAAAGCCAGGGAGTTTCAGAAAAACATCTATTTCTGTTTTATTGACTATTCTAAAGCCTTTGACTGTGTGGACCATAACAAATTGTGGCAAGTTCTTAGTGGTATGGGGATACCAAGTCATCTTGTATGCCTCCTGAAGAATCTGTATAACAACCAAGTAGCAACAGTAAGAACAGACCATGGAACAACGGACTGGTTTAAGATTGGGAAAGGAGTATGGCAGGGCTATATACTCTCACCCTACCTATTCAACTTGTACGCAGAACACATCATGCGACATGCTGGGCTTGAGGAATCCAAGGCTGGAGTTAAAATTGCTGGAAGAAACATTAACAATCTCAGATATGCAGATGATACCAGTTTGATGGCTGAAAGCGAAGAGGAACTGAGGAGCCTTATGATGAAGGTGAAAGAAGAAAGTGCAAAAGCTGGTTCGCAGCTAAACCTCAAAAAAACCAAGATTATGGCAACCAGCTTGATTGATAACTGGCAAATAGAGGGAGAAAATGTAGAAGCAGTGAAAGACTTCGTATTTCTAGGTGTGAAGATTACTGCAGATGCTGACTGCAGTCAGGAAATCAGAAGACGCTTAATCCTTGGGAGAAGAGCAATGACAAATCTGGATAAAATAGTTAAGAGCAGAGACATCACACTGACAACAAAGGTCTGCATAGTTAAAGCAATGGTGTTCCCCGTAGTAACATATGGCTGCGAGAGCTGGACCATAAGGAAGGGTGAGAGAAGGAAGATCGATGCTTTTGAACTGTGGTGTTGGAGGAAAATTCTGGGAGTGCCTTGGACTGCAAGAAGATCAAACCAGTCCATCCTCCAGGAAATAAAGCCAGACTGCTCACTTGAGGGAATGATATTAAAGGCAAAACTGAAATACTTTGGCCACATCATGAGAAGACAGGACACCCTGGAGAAGATGCTGATGCTAGGGAGAGTAGAGGGCAAAAGGAAGAGGGGGCGACCAAGGGCAAGGTGGATGGATGATATTCTAGAGGTGACGGACTAGTCCCTGGGGGAGCTGGGGGTGGCGACGACCGACAGGAAGCTCTGGCGTGGGCTGGTCCATGAAGTCACGAAGAGTCGGAGGTGACTAAACGAATAAACAACAATAGCCAAAACACTCAGGAGAGAAATGCGTTAAAAATGACATTAAGTTTTCCACATCAAGTAGTGACAAATCAATGTTTTTACTTTATTTACTTGTCCAACTTTTTGGTAACTCTTTCTGTTCCAGAGAAGGATGAAATAAACAAGGTGAGAGAGCTGAATGACTGGGCTGATACATGGGGGGAGCTCAGTTAAATTGCTGGAGTGAGAGAAAGCTCCTGCTTCTGATTCCTCATATTGCTTTTGTATGGCTGAAGTAGGCAATGGCTTAATGAGCCGATCTATGAATAAGCTTTTTGTCTGTACTTGTCCTCCCTCTGGTTGTGTCTTCCTTCAGTGCAACAGCAAAGAAACCCAGACATCTCTTATCGCAGTTATCCGTTACATCCGAGTTGAGAAACTATGGTAACCAGCTTTAGAACAAATCAGAGTATTATGCCCTAATTTAAAGCTGACCTAATATCCTGCTATTTCTATGCTTCTTAATCAGAGCTTCCTAATTCAAGTGAAACAGGAGCCTATTTTGTCTGCTCACTCTGGGATAAAGTGTTCAGAAAAAAAAGTCTTTTTCATATCAGAGCTGATTCTGCTGTTACTCAGTCATCCCGCCTCTGTATTTCAGCTGCATGAACATCTCCCCGGCTTTGATCTGTACAAAAGGTAGCCCAGAGCTTGTATGAAGAGAAGTTTGATTGTGATACCTGCAACTATTTCTTTATTTCATATAATTCATGATATACTCTTGTGGGCCACAGAAAAGAGTAGAGTAGAGGTATGCAAAATGTTTTGACCTTGAAACATTTCAGCCTCAAAGAGGCTGTTCCAATTATTCCAGGAGTTTTGTTTCAAATGTCCACAACCTTGGATCACAATTTGCAGAACCAAACATTGTTTTTTCCCACAGCATCCTTTCAGGTGTTCCAGCTGTTTTGAGGGCTGTGGTAAGGCTGTTATTTTGTGGCTTGGTTTCTTCCAAACCTTTTCCATGGTCCTGCCCCTGCTGGCTTAGGCTAGATGGAACAATGTGGGGCATAGAGCAGAACTGGGGGCCTAAGCAGCAGGCATTTAAGAACACACGTTTCAACAGAGAAAGCCATTCTGGATCTGATTCTTCTAAAGCGAGAGCGAGAGCCGGACTGCTGTGCCCGGAACTGGTTAACCTGGCTGGCTGTCTCAGGCCACCCCTTTCCCATCTTAGGAGCCATGTGCCATCTGTTTTGCTTTAATTTAGGTTTAAAAGCAGTTAACAGGAAGGAAAGTGGTGACAAACATTCACACATGGGTCTTCATCCACTGCAAGAAATGAGTCAGCAGAGGCAAGGGCATAAAACATATTTTAATGCCGGAATGCTGAATCACCTGCTCAGCTGGTATGGGAAACTCAACGTGTGGCAAGGCTGCTACACTTAAGCAGAGTAAAGTGCCTATTTAGAAAGTGAAGCAGTCATCAGTAGGCAAATGTCAAAAAGGCATCAGATCTGATGTGAAGACACCTTTGGATGTTCAGCCCTTCAGGATGATGGCTGGATTCCAGCACCACCTCTTAGCAGGTTGCCCCCAATGACTCTTGCCAGGGTAGCACTCCCTTGGACAGAGTTGGTACATGATTTGGGGGTCCCCCTGGACTCATAGCTCCTGCTCGAGGAGTAGGTGGCAGCTGTAGCTATTAGGGGGCTTTGAACAGATTCATTTTGTGCACCAATTATGTCCCTTCCTGGACTAAGAGGCCTTGCTCACAGTCACTCACACCCTGGTCCCTTTTGGTTGGATTACTGTAACATGCTGTACATTGGGCTGCCCTTGAAGACCATCCAGAAGTTACAACTGGTCCAGGATGTGGCAGCACACAAGTTCTGGGCGCTCCACAGCTTGCCCGTATTACAGTGCTACTGTCCTAACAGTCAGGAACCATGCTGAGACAAGGAATAGGTCTCTAGTGTTTATTACTGCTACATCAGACAGAAAATCCTAACAAACTGAAGAAGCGTGGGAAAACCCAGACAGATGAACCCCAAAAGTTAAGGCGGGTCTGATCTGTGTCTCTTTGAATGGCTGCTTAACTCCTCAGTACTACGCATGCGTTTTCCCCCCTGGATAGGGGCCCCCTCCTGCTCACCATCAGTACTCATGACATCTACATTGTGAGCTGCAGTGGCTTCCAATTTCTTTCTGAGTACATTTCAAGGTGCTGGTTATCACCTTTAAAGCCCTGAATGGCACAGGGCAAGCTATTGTCCTAACCCTGAGGATATCTGCCCATTCCACCCTGTTACATAGGGTGGGTGCAATTCAGGACCCTTCCCTTAAATGTTGTCATCTGGTGGGATCCAGGAAGTGTACCTTCTTATAGCACCTTTCCTGCTGAGATCCTAGCCTCCTAGCCTCCTGAAAGGCCTCCTAGCCTTCTGAAAGGCCTCTTCTTGCAAGCATTGGGGTAGGGTGGATCTGGAACCCAGCAAATTTGAGTGTTGATGTTTGGAAGAGTAGGGCACTGGGAGTTTTTGTTATGGTTTTATGGGTTTTGTAAGATTTTACTGTTGTTTTGTGAGCTGCCCAGGGATATGCACAAAAGATGGGTGGCCATATAAGTCTTTTAGGTAAAATGTTGATAGCATGCTACCTTTAGCAGGCAAGGGTCACCTTTCCTATATTTTTGCTGATGTATTGAGACTGCTAAAATAAGCTTGCACTTCACCCAGACTTTTGGTCTAGTTGAGATGGAATCAATGCATGTTATCATTCTTTCCTTGTGCACTGATGGTTGGGTTGGGATGGGACCAAGGGAACATTTCCTGCTATATTCTCCAGTATCCTCAAGACAGTCTTGCTCTTTAAGTTGTGAGAAGTTCAATCAAATCTCAAAATCAGTTTGATTTTTCTTATCAAATCAGAAAACTGAATCCAACTGTGAGACAGAATGATATGCTTGTTTTTTAAAATCAACTTGGACTGCTGAATTGGATCAGATTCCAAATTGGATTGGAGCTGATTATATGCCCTGTTTATATGGCATGTACAATGGTTCTTGTTAGGCTTAAAATTGTTATTACAGATCTTTTGTGCAGAATCATTTTTTACTCTTGACCATTTTAAATGAACAAAGTATGAAAAAAGACAAGACAAATAGCCTGCATATCACTAGAATCACACTAAAAACTCCACGAAGTGAAGTTTAATTGCCTAAGGAAGAGGTAAAAGTACCTTATAGGATCCATTGGAAAGAAAGGCTGGGAGGCCAGTGCTGTATGTTCGGGCAAGACCATCTGTGTGTTCACTATTGACATGCAGATACAGAAAATGACCTGGGGGTGGGTGGGAAAGTTGGAACCAGATTTCAGTGGTGCATTTGGGATTATGCTATAGTAGAATTCACAATACATTAGAACAAACATGTACCATAAAATGCTTAGCCTAGGGTATTATGCTATGATATTTTGGAAATTTTAATGTTAGTTTAATCTTTTCCATGGCTCTTTGCTTGGCTATTACAAACAGTGTCATAAAAGCACAAGAAGCGTGTTCTGGAGGTTCAGGTCTATGTCCCATCTAACCCAACATTCTATATTGTACATGGCCAAACAGATGCATTCACACATTTATTTCTGATGGATGAGGTCAGAATTTAACATCTGGAAGCAGGAGAAAAACTTATCTTGATACATATTTCCATATCATGCATGATTTTATATATTCCAGTTTCCCCTTACCTGCTTTTGCTCTAAGCTAAAAAAAACTAATTGCTATACTCTTTCCTTGTTGGACTGCTCTGGTTCCCTAGTCAGGCAAGCCAAACAGGCTAAGAGAAGGGTTGCTACATACTCAGGGAACCTTGCAGATATGTAGAAAAACATGGTCTTGTTAAAAAGGTTGAGGAAAAGGGAATGGAGCAATCCCATCCCTGTGGACTTCCTGATGGGACTTGAACTGCACAAATTCTCTTCCAGATAAAGCATTTGGGGGAAAAGTCCTGATCAGAACAAGGGAAGAAACCATAGAGGTCCATTTCCCTTGGCTGCCTTTCAAAAGAGACCTAACATTAAGTCTACAGCAACTCTTAACAAAGGTGAAGCAATTCTCCCAAAGGGCTTAGAAATAAGGGTGGAAAATCCTTTGGGTTGGGAGCATTCCCACTCTCCATCACTACCATTTCGTTCTTTACAATGATTCCTAAGGAAGCCTTGCAGGCTCCTAATGTGTTTCAAAGTAACAGTTTTTCATATGGATCTTCACCTACTAATCCATGGCTAAGAATCCAACTTTAATATCAGTTGCTTACAGATTTTATAACTTCAGTTTCCAAACAGATTTTATAGACTGTCTTACAGTATAATATTCTCCTGAAAAACACAAGCTACTTCATATTTCCTCTCAGGCCATGTTGTGATTTCACACATAATGAGACTGTGTATGTCTCCCTTCACAGCTGTATACTCTCAAGGCAGCACTATGAATGTCCCTCTACAACAGATGTAGCCCAGAAGCATACAAGTTACTCAACGTTCCACTAAACAAACAAACAAAAAAATCCAAAATGGAGATGCCCTTCCAGCTAAAATGGAAGATGTAGAATAAGGAATATACCTCCAGTGGCTTGTAAGGCAGATCCTCCAAACAGGTTTTCATGCATCCTTGAAAAACCACTAATAGACCAGGAAGAATTTACATTTCCATCCATTGTCCAGCCACAGGCACCTTCCTCAAAAGAACAATGTGCCCCCTCTGTTAGACTGTCTATTTGGAAAAAAGCAGTAAGAGTGATTTTAATAAGGAACAACAACAACAAAATCAGTACAGTACATTGTGAACTGTACTGTGGTTAATTTTGTGCAGAAACTCAGCAGTACAGAGAGTTTACATTTCTAACAAGAGGATTATTTAATATTTTTCTTCTTACTATTTTTAATATTAAATATATACATTGAAAAATTTCAGCTGCCCAGGAACCAGTATCCGTCAAAGCGTCAAGACCCAAGAAGCAGGGTATTTTCTGACCTAGGAAATATTGCTGGCACTGGAAAGAATAGCTGTTTGTGAACTTATACACCTGGCAGGCTGAGGGAACAATCAGTAATTTCTGTCCCTTTCTTGCTGAAGCTTTTGAAGGATTGATAAAGAACAAAAGTTTGGGCTTAATAATTTATTTCTTACAATAATATTTTATTTCTTACAAGTAAGAGCTCCCTGAAAGAAAGAGGCAGGTAGATTCATATTTACCACAAAAGGGTTCATCTTCTTCTTTGGCTGGACAATCAGAACTGAAACTGCAGACCTCAAGGTGGCTGACACATCCTTCATGTGGGCAGGGGGTAGGGGATGCCTTATCATAGCTGAAAAGAGCTTTATCTGAAGGGAAAACAAACAAACAAACAAAAATCTCAACACCTAAGTCAGCCTTCTCTGACTTGATATGGGTTAGAGGGTTCAGTTCAGTTCAGTTCAATTTTATTATGGTCACTGACCAGTACAAGATACAGTTCAGTAAAGATATACACATTAGCCTTAAAATATTAAAATACTTTCCGGTCCAATTTTTAGAATTCCCAGTCAGCACCTGGAGATTTCCAGTTTGGGGAAAGCTAACCTTGATCAAAACTAATACTATGTCAAAATCCATCCTACAAACACCCAAGGTTTTCTTTTCCAGAGCAAGGGCTCTCCCAAGATGATTTAGAATTTCATCAGAATCTCTTTTGATGGCGCTTGGTTTCAGAGGACTATAACAGCACACCACATTTATGGGAATTTCAATGAAAGTTTGAAAAAATCATTTTTTTCCAAAATGTTCTTTAAAAAAAAATCAGAATTCCCTTATCAAAGTGAATGAAAATAGTTAAAATGTAGAAGACCATTTTGGCACCATGCTAATGAAGAACAGCTATGATCAACTTTCCTCCATGTTCATATGGCAGTGAACGAGGATTCCAAAGAGCAAGGGAATGAGACATACTCAGCACTGCTACCTTGAAAGCAATATTCCTAGGTATGTAAGGATAGCATGAGAACAAGAGCTGGCAAGGTCAGAAGCAAAGAGCTTGAAGCCAGACTGGTCCATTACAATAACAAAGCGTGGATGTGCCAATCACTCCTTACTCTGAAAACAAGCAGCTTTCAGTCCTTACAACAAAAGGGAAGGAGAAAGAGATGTAGGATTTGCAACTTTGGCCTGCTTTATACAGGACTTGAATCCTAGTAGCTGGTTTGTTTGTTTGTTTGTTATTCAGGGTTTTTCTAATTTAGTATATGCACTTTAAAAAAGTACCACAGCTGTCCTGGAATCTGTGGTTGCAAGCCTTCTAGGATGACTATCAGTCTGGGGGAAGTCTGCGAATTAGGCACACCCACAGGAAGAAATTGCATTTAATACGTTCATGAGTAAATAGCTGTGTAGCTGGTAAAACAAATCACAGATAAGATGTATCTTTTGTGCATGGTTTCAGAATTTCATCTCTAACAAATTGTTCTGTAATAGCCATAATAATACCAGGCACACTCACATTCAAGACAAGTAAACATTAAGATTTTTTAAAAATGTTTTTGTCATCCTCTGGATCTGCACCAGTTGTGCAATGGATTGAAACCCAAACTGAATTGCATTGGATATATGCAACCATTAGGCCAAGGTCATCTGAAGTTGTAAGTAGTAAAGGGAGTGGGCCCAATTTTCAGGTTTAGGGGGAAAAAATCCCTCCCTCCCTCCGTCCCTTCCATGAAGGCTTAGCACACTTGGTTTAATTTTCCATTGGAAACTGGTGGGAATTGTGCTACTAATTTTCAGCAGTGTGGGCTGCATAATCCTGGGGGTGCTTCTGGAGGCCTCAAAATAGGGTTAAGGGGCCATATGTGGCTTGAAGGCCACAGTTTGCTTACTCTGGTTAAGACATAAAACAATAAAACTCAAATTTATAATCATTGTTTTTAAAGTCATTTATTTCACAGCTTGTTGCTGAGTCTCATGCTAGAAACATTGTCAGCCTAAGATTTATCTTGTCCAATGATCATGAAGAACAGTTTTTTCAAAGTTGAATTACTATATTAAGACATACCATGAAGGCAGTTTTGAAGTTGCAATGAGCCGAATGCCAAAAATCCAGAATTCTTTTCCTCACAACTTGAATACAGCAAAGTGATCTCAAAAGGCCTTTCCATTTGTCCAACTGAGCCTATAAGAACTTTCCATTTCACCCTGAAAATCAAAACAGTTGTCATGTTAATAAATGGGTATATTTATAAAGAATATAAGTGTATCCAAAGTATTTCATATTTTTACAACAACTGTGCAGCTTTGGTCAATTATGTAGAAAAAGTTTACATGTTAGTAATGATGTCTCACTGTGATCTGAACGTGAGATGCCCTTGCATACAGCTTACAAACTGTTATGCCACCAAACTATATTGTCAGGTTTTATCAAGTACATGGGACTCGCTACTTTTATTTTGCTTGACTAATTATAGTAGCACACATTGTGAGACCCTATCAAATAAAGCAAGCATTAATTAAAACTGATTTAATTACTTTGTTTTTAATTTGTTCCTACTTATTTTTAGTAGTGAAAACAGGAAACCACAGGACCAGCAGGAAAAAAAAAAGATGAATAGCGGTACACTGAAGAAAAACACCTAGATATATTATGGTGATTAAAATAAACTAAATGGGGAGGGAGGGAGGGAGGGAGGAAATGTATAGAAAAAAAGGAGAGACTGAATAACTATTGATGGTGATATAAAATTAATACAATTCTTAAGCTTATCATTAAATATAGACCATGTTAAAACATATTGCTTCATCTTCTCATTTTTAGACCACAGTATTTTCAAAGTTAGATAACATACTCCTATCCTGGATCCAGTCCTTAAAATCAGGAGAGTAAGTTTCTTTCCATTTATTAAAATTATCTTCTTTGTCATGCCCCAGGCTCGATAAAGCCAAAACTCGTCATGAGGTGACAAATTCCACATTCTAAGAATATAGCTCAACATCACATTAATATTTTCTTCCCTCTTGTAATCTGCAGTGCGGAATACAGTAATGGTTTTTTTAGGTGTGCAATTTTTATTAAGATCAAGAATGAAGTTATAAGGGAGAAGTGAGAAAACAAAAAGAAACCAGACAGCTCTCCAATCATCTGAAGCAATTTCCCTCATCTAGTGCCCTCCAATGTGTTGGATATAACTTTCAGAATTCCCAACTGGCATAGACAGTTGAGCTAGAAATTCTAGGATGTTTCTTCACTAGAATTACAGCACATACTAATGTCACTGAATGAGGCCAGTGGTGTTATTGCCTTCTAATGCAGAGTAGTTTTACGGTAGTGATTGGTGGCTTCCCTGCCAGTCTTTCTCCTACCAGCACCCCCACTCCTTACCAGTAAGAAAACCAACCACCAACTGCCTACTTGAACATGTGGCAGAGCACTCCAGGCACTCCCTGCTCCTTCATCTCCCATCCCTTGTATGCTCCAACCAACTGGAATATTGGAACACTGGAAAGCCTAGTGAACACACATGCCCCTGAAAAAATAATGGCACGAGAGAGGTGCCCAGTCTCTCTGGCAGCCACAGCATGAATTTCCAAGAGATTTAGGGATCAGAAGATAGATGGGAAGGTGAAATCCTGTAGCTGGAGGTATTAGAAATCAGGAGTTCAGCCTGTAGGAAGGAATGGCCAGCTTGTATCTCAGTTTCTTGGAAAGGTTAGTATTCATTTATCTCTGAGCAGCACAACTGAATATCAAAGGGTAGTATCCAATGCTGCATCTTCACTCGTGGGAGTGAAAGGAAAATCCAAAAAAAGTGCAGCTGCCCCAGGCTTTCGTTCTCCGAAGGTACAGCGAGATCAGATTTTTTCATCAAGGAAAGGACATCGAATTACATTTTGTTGTATTGCTCAAGTTTCAACAGGAGAAGCTTAAAAAGCAAACCGTAGGTACTATATACAGGCAATCCTCATTATTTGCAGGTTCTGTACTTGTGAATTTATTTATTTATTTATTTATTTTTCACATTTCTTCACTGCCCATCCCGGCAAGCAACTCTGGGCGGTTTTGCTTAGTTGCTAAATTTGCCTACCCGCTAAAATTAATTTGGAACCCCAAAACCAATACTTGCGACGCATTTGTGGTTATTCACAGTCACGTGAAAATTTTGAGTCCCTGCTCTGTGCATGTTTTCTCTCATGCTGGTGATCCTGCTGGTTAAAATGGCCCCCAAGCCTAGTGTTCCAAAGCACAAGAAGTCTGTGATGTGCCTTACAGAGAAAATACGTGTGCTAGATAAGGTTTGTTCAGGCAAGAGTTATAGCGCTGCTGGCCATGAGTTCAATGTTAATGAATCCAGAAAAAGGAAGACGAAATTCGCCCATCTGTATGTGAGGCCTCTTTGGAAAACACCAAAATAACATCTATGGTGTGTGATGAATCTATGGAAAAGATGGAAAAGCAGCTAAATTTGTGGATTTGTGAGCTGACGACAAATGAAAAAAGCATAGTGGACAGCATTGCTGTGAGGCTGAAAGCCAAAGAAATTTTTGGTCACATTACCCAGGGTCAGGAAAATGTTAAACTCTTCTCAGCAAGTGCTGGCTGGCTTGCACATTTCAAAAGGTGATACAGCATACAAAATGTTAAACTTGCACGTGAGACAGGTTCTGCTGATCAGGATGCTGCAGGAGAATTTAAAGAATACGTGGTAAGTGCTATGTAGGAAAAGGGTTATGCGGAAGAACAGGTTTTCTGTGCTGATGAGACCAGCTTGTTTTCCAAGGATGTTGGCAAAACAAACCTATATAATGCAAATGGCCCCCAAAGCTCCTGGCTTTAAATCATGCAAAGATTGTGCAATCTTGCTATTGTGCACCAGTGCCAAGGCCGACTTTAAGTGCAAATCCCTAATGGTGTACAGAGCCCCAAACTCATCAGCATGCAAAGGGAAAAATCTGAACCGTATGCCAGTCCACTGGAGGTGGAACAAAAAAGCATGGATGACATCTGAAATAATCTCTGATTGATTCCACAACTGCTTCAGCCCAGAAGCTGAACGCTATCTTCAGGGCAAAAACCTTGCCTTCAAGGTTTTATTAATTTTGGAATTGCCGTGAGGAACTTGAAAATGTCCACCTCAAAGAAGATGTCATTTTATACCACCAAACACTATGTCTCTCATCCAACCTCTCAATCAGGGCATAATAAAAGCTTTCAAGGCACACTATACAAGGGAGCTTTATAGAAAGGCTTGCGAGTCTCTTGACGCCAACAAGGAAATCACCATGATCGACTACTGGAAGTCAGTCGCTATATGCAATGTTATTGATTATGCTGGCCCAGCCTGGGATAGCATCATGCAGGCTACTATCAATATCTGTTGGAAAAATGTTTGGCTGCACTGTGTGAAAAATTTTAAAGGCTTTGAAGGTGTGACAGAAAATACGAAGAACAGTGTCAAAAGCATAATGAGTATTGCATGACAAATCAGTGGGGAAGGATTCAATGACATGAAGGAAGAAGATGTGGAGGAAATTTTGGCAGAGGAGGTAGTAGAATCCACCAATGAAGACCTGGACGAGATGGCAAAACAAGGCATCAGAGTCAGCGATGATGGGGATGGTAATGAAAGTCAGCCTAAGCCTCCAAGAATTGTCCCTCTTACAGTGGCCAAAATATTGGAATGGAATTCTGCCTTGGAAAAACATTTAAATGACATGGAAGAATGTGATCCCATGCTTGAACGTAGCCTCAGATTTAAGTGTCTAATCATCGCTGCATTCACCCCTTATGCTGAGACACTTAAAGATTTGAGAGGAAAAGTCCGGCAGACAAGGCTGACACAGTTTTCCAAGCCAGCTTGGGAGGAAAAATTGCCAGTGCCATCAATAAGTCATGAGAGCCAAACTCCTGAGGTAGAACTGCCAGATGTTAACATGGCACCCTCATTGATGTCTTCCTCTTCTCAAAAAAAAAAAAAAGTTCCACCAACCTCTCCCTTGGTTTTCATGGGGCAAGCCAAGGTTGAGAGGTGCCTTTAAATGGAAACACACATAAAAACAAGGTTATGTATTGATCAGTTGATGAAAATGTGACCAGGGGCTCGCAGGAACCTAACACTGTATTTCCCCTAAGAGCAATGGTTCAGTGTTCGCTAATTCAGTATTCGAAATTATTTCACAGAACATATCTACCACAAATAACGAGACTTTACTGTACAGTACCAAAATATGAGAGCCAGTTTGGTCTAATTGTTAAGGCATCAGGCTAGAGACCGGGAGTTCTAGTTCCGCCTTAGGCATGAAGCCAGCTGGGTGATTTGGGCCAATCACTGTCCCTCAGCCTAGGAAGAATGGCAATGGCAGACCACTTCTGAAAAACCTTGCCAAGAAAACTGCAGAGACTTGTCCAGGCAGTCTCCAAGAATTTGACACGACTGAACGGAAAATATAAATATAAATACATGCACACATACACACTGTACATACTCATTATATATTTTTGATGTTGCTCAGTTTTTGCCCTTTGAACAATTTACATAATTACATTAGATCTTTCAGTACTGAAATACCAGTACCAATAGTTGTTTTCTGCATGTTCAGCCTTCAACTCTGAATGATCATTGTGTCACTAGCACTGCAGTGTGTCACAATGGACAAAAGCCACTAACTCTGAGTATTGTTTTTACATTTAAGTGTAATACAAGCAAAACAGTAAAAAAAACCACACAATACAAATAGCATCAAAAGTACAACAGTGTAATAATCAATTAAAAAAATAAAATTTAAAAACAAGGCTATATCTAGTTAGTACTAGAAGCAGCCACAAGTGCATTTTTCTCTACATTTTTAAAAATTAATCAGGGCTTTCAGAATGAATGTGTAAGGTTGCTTTGAATTTCAATAAGATTCTTGTGGGAGCTATCAGAATGCTCTGGAGCCATTCACTTGTGTAGTAGATTCTGGCAGATCCCAAACTGCAAGGTCTGAAAAAAAGCAGTTTCTTTCCAGAGGTATCAATAAGGACCCTTTTCTGCTTGAGCCAAGAAAGGGACTTTTTGAGCCAATTTAATTTATTTAATGGAATTCAGAATGAAGCCTTGGGTATACTCAGTAGAAGATGGATTGTTGCAGCAGTAATTCAGATAAACTCAGCATGGCAATATTGTTGATTTTATGTCAAAAGGACACATCTTGTTAAATTAGCTAACAGTGCTCCATGCTGAAATATAGGTATAAACTCAAAGTGGAGGTCAACACATCTCTGGGCAATGGTTATGGGAAGGAAGGGAAGGGAAAGGAAGGGAAGGGAAGGAATAGTTTGTTCTGATCAGGTATAGTAATGGGTGGTTTCCAAGCTAGAGAGAACCATAATGTAACCATTATGTCTGATCTGCCCATGGCCACCAAGTCAACTGCCATGTATCCATTAGTCAGTTGGGAGGAAGAAGACTGGAGTTTCAACTCTGGAGCACAGACCTATACGAAAGCTTTGACTTCTTTACAGTGCAGAGGGCTGATAATCTGTTTGCTTCATTCTTGTCTGCAATGAAGAGTCTTATCCATCTGAGTTGTGTCTGAGAGTTTTCTGCTGAGAAAGCCTCCTCCTGAGGTAGGGATTAAGGGTCTGAGACAGAAGATTTATTGCTGAGCTCTGGAGGAGAGGTCTGTTTAGGTAAATCTGCATTTAGATCATTTTTTTAAGGAAAAAAATCAGCACATTTTCTGATGCATCATGGTGCATTGTGCAAGATGGTGCAAAAAGGTTGAACTTATACCCATCCCTTTTATCATGATTCTAACTTCAAAAAGATTAGTGAGTGTGTCCTACTTCCTCCCCTTCGTCCAAGTGTTTTGCAGCATTGTTTCCTTTAACTTGTTTAGCTAGGCATGAATCTAGAGCAGTGTTTCTCAATCTTGGCAACTTGAAGATGTGTGCACTTCAGCTCCCAGAATTCCCCAACCAGCAGCATACAAGATGCTTCCATAACTCCTCTCTGTGGCTCTCAGATATAGTTATAGTTAGGTTTCTACACAAAGCAATCCACGAGAAGTCATCGTGCACATTGGGTATGCCTAGAGCCAATATTTTGTTTTTAAGTATTCCTGAATGTATGTCTACATGGAGTCTCTTTCTATGTGTGGGGGGGAAAAACACATTGACTCTTTCAACAATGCAGTGATGTGTGAATGGTAGAGAATATTCATCTCACTTTTTTTTAAACTACAATGAGTGAGAGAGTAAAAGACTCACTCATTTTCAGTGTGCATCTGTTACTTATGTGTGTGTTTGTGTGTTGCAAGAGATAACAAGCAATCATGTAAAAAAGGTAGCTTGTACGCAAGGTAGCCAAAGCCTTGGGTTTTTGTGTGTGAACATGTGTTTCCAACCAAGTTTCAACCTTTGATGAAAATTGATAAATTGAGCTTTTAAAAAAAAATCCAGACATCTTTTTTTCTTCATTTAACTTTGATGGAATATATTTGTAATGAATTCAGTGTCTTTGGAGTTTGGGGGAGATGAGTGGTGTGAGGGAATGAAGTTGGGAAAAGTAGCTGCAGCCAGACAGAAAGACTTCTCACCCCATTTCCTTCAAACATTCATTAACTCACAACTTTACTCACAAGCATCCAAGCCAGTGTTCCAGTTGCCTATAATAATTGAGCCACATCTCAGTGTTTTCAAGGATGCATCCAGAGGCAGCCTCACCCTACCCAGGCTCTTAGCTTACAAAAACAAATGCTGAGACAGAGTGGGAAGGTGGGTGTGTAGAAAAGGGGATAGGAAAATGGCAAGCAGGTGAGAAAGCAGGAGGCGACGTTTGGAGATTGACAGCTATTACAGGCAGGCAAGAGGACTATCAGTCAACTATCAGGACTACAAGCTATGGTAAACAGCATATCCTGGTGGGATTCCTGCCTGGAGCTTGGCTTGGGAGCTCAGCTGGTGTGCTCAAAAGCAACATTGCTTAAGAGCAGAGCTTGGAGCTTGGCCTGGAGCTCAGTGGTAACTAGAAAAGGAACAATCACATTGAGGCAGCACCTCATCCCAACTAGTGCAAGAACTTTTGGGAAAAGGCAAAGGTTGTGTGCTACTTTATAGCCTCTGAGACTTTTGTTTGAACTGAGTATTAAAAGACTAAGTATAAAGGACTGAGTATTAAATACGTATTTATGTGGCAATAGCAACTTGCAAGTCCCAAATGGGTGGAACTGACCCAGAGCAATAGCCTGTTGAGGAAGGGGTGTGCTGCAAAAAAGCATTGTGTACAGATTTGCAACACTGTGGTGTGTCCAGTCCTTGGAAAGCAAAGAATCCTCACAGGTGGATAAAAAAGTTCACGTATTTGGCACCATCTGTTTGGTCTGCTTAACTCTGCCCCATTGGGAACCAGACTCTACTGGGCTGATCTAGGTTTTCTTTGTGGATTACTTAATATCTGGAGTGTTAGCAATTTCTTTATCTCCTACAGTTTATCAAAACTGAATAAATCCACATCCTCCTTGTTCTATCAAAGACAACTCCTGAATTTGAAATGAATAAGTACTAAAGAAAAATTATTTGCCTTAGAGCTAAATTACATGGTACATTAAATACATACCATGCACCTGTCCTTCTGACTGTTATTTGTGGTAGTATATGCACAAAGGGAGAATAGCCCTTAGCCAGTCCATCACAGGGGCTTAAGGGAGGCTTATTCATTCCCCCCAATAAGCTTTAGAAGTGCCCACAATCCTTCACTGAGAGGACATGTATAGTCCTGCCTTTGTCAGAATACATAACCAAAGCAGCTTGTTGATGGGTGATTCCCTGTAGTGCTGGATTTCCACGAATCAAGGCTCAGGTTATAGCAGGAATAGCAGCCTGCATCTTTTGATCTAATTTACATTAACCTAATTTCAAAAGCTATTTGCAAGTAAACAGTTTAAATCTCTTCCCCTACTGCTGTTTGGGAAGAAAAAGAGAGAGAAAGGTATCAGGAAGAATGAGACAGAAAGGCTTTAGGTAGAGAATGGCTGCCACTTCTGTTCCCATGTTGGCTTTGTCCCATCCACTATAATCATTTTTTAAATAGTAATTTCATTAAAAATTACATTTAAAAAGATAAAAATTAATACAACTAAAACAAAAGAATAAAGAAATAGAAAGTGCAGAAAAAAAAAGAAAAATAGAAAATGAATAAATAAGAATATAGTAAAGAAAAAGAAAATAAATATATAAAGAAATGACTACCCCCTTCATCACAACAAATATAAACAATTTTAGTAACTTATTACCTTCTCTTAAAGTAAAACAAATGATCTTTTTCCTATATCTGATCTCTTATCTATAAACAAATCCTTAAAGCCTCGTTGTTTCAGCCCTGGTATCAGCAAAAGTCCATTAAGGCTTACCAGAGATAACAACATACCTATTTTAACCTTGATCAAATAAACCAACTTAATATTCCTTCCTTTTACTTTTAACAATCTTGATCTTTAGTCCCTTCAAATAGTGTCCTAGAACTTGATTTCTTTTCATTTTTTCTTTGTCCCTTCTCAAAAAATTCTTCAAGGCCTTAACAAGCCTCTTTTGTAAATCCAATATAGGAAAATTATCCAGGTCACTCTCTTGGTTTGTTATTTGTATATCCCTTTAAATTATTAAGAAATCAGCCAGTTTCTTTTGTATATCCAGTGTAGCATCTTTTTCCATATCATTCTTGTAGTCTGTCATTATTAAATCCATTTTCAGATCAGTCTCAGTCTTGTCCAGTAAAACTTGTTCCTCTTCCATAACATCTTTGAAACGCAGTATCTATTGAAGTAGACACTTGTAAAATTAACCTCTAGCTGCATTGTTCAAAAATATCCTTCAATATGTCCAATGTTAAAATATCTTGCTCCATTCTGTATTAGTAAGTCGAACTTAAGTGTTCTCCTTTGATTGTAATCTTTAGTTCCTTCTAAGTGTTTCAAAGTCTCATCCTGTCATGTATTTTAAAAAGAGTTAAAAACAAAAGCATTTTCTCACAGGAAGGATACTTATAATTAATTCCAAAATCTTATTTCAAATCCATCTGGACCCTTAGTCCATTTGTAACTTTCCAAAATCAAAGTTTTAATCACCCTTTTGCTGCTTATTAAAAAAACAACGATGCCCTTAAACTTGTATTTAAAACTTCTTTCACTAAGGATTGAAGGAAATTCACCCAGCATTTTCAGACTTGTCAATCCAAGAGTTCTTAATAGTTGAAAAGCAGTTAACAAGCAATTTCTGAAAGTGATTAGAAAAGGAAGTATGCGAAACCAGTGTCCTTTTAAAGGCGCCAACCATGGTTTGAGCAAGATGGCTATTCCCTCGTCTCCCAGAGTTCTAAACCCACTGTCTTGTGGTCTCCTCATGAGGAGAAACTGTCTGGAGCACTTGTGGGCAACACAAGACCTCTCCTTCTCTGGAGATGAATTATGAAGAGCCAGTCTACTCACCAGCTCTTCATTCTGCCATGGCTGTTGGCTCCGCTTTTAGCAGAGCCATCTTCAGTTCACCATTCCTTCCCTGGAAGTGTCTTTAACAGTTTACTTTTGTGGGAATACGCCCCTCAGTAGAAAATAAAAAAAGGTTGTCCATCCCAGGATTAGAGAATTTTCTTCTAATGAAACAGTTTCCCACACATGTGTTTAAAAGAATCATTAGAACCATATCAAGGATGCAAAACAGTAAATTACACCGTTAGCTGCTCCTCAAGAATTCTGGCTTGTGTGTCAACCATGTACTCATAGCATATGCTAAAGAAAGGCCTTAGCAGCTAGATAATGTTATTTCAATACCAATAACATTTCAGAGAAAAATAATTCTAAAGATCCAAAGGATTTGGATGCTTAGTAAAAGAGCAAGCGTCATTAGGTTTACAGTCGCCAACTCAGGTGTGTGTCCTAGATTTGGGAGTATTTCTTAATTTTGGTTCAGTTGTGATCCTCCATTCAGAGACTTTTAAAAAAAATAATCCTCTTAATGCCCCAGTTCTTAGCATTGCCTGCTAGAATAAAAGGCTTTCAAGATAAGCAACCTGCTCTATAATTCATAGGTTTTCCCCAAATTATCTGTGGCTCAGACTGCAAGTAGTTTCTTGGTTAGTGCTAGCCCCCCTGGGGGAAAATGCCAAGTGCCTGATCAAGAGCAAAACTCACCAGGCATCCTCCTCGTGTCCTTCTTGCAGATGAACCACTTTACTCTGATTCGTGTCCACATAGTGCACTTCCGCAGAGAGCCCTGTAAGACTGAGGCCCTGTGAATATACTGCAAGCTCCAACAGACATGAACTGGAGCTCCATGGCAGGACTGGACTGCGGAGGCTGAACTTGCATCTATCCAAGATCCTGCTAGGGTTCAGAAGGAGAATATCCCCTAGAGAAAGAAAAGGTTGGGGAGAAAAGACATTAAAAGAAAACCAAGGAGTAAAGAAGACGGAAAAGAGAAATTTATAGAGAAATCAGGAGAAGTAGAGAAAATAGCTATAATAAAAATACGAATTAAGTTGCTGAAGAGAAGAATGAAGAAGCTGAAAATAAATAGGAAAAATAGAATTAAATCATAAATGGAAACTTCTGTGAAGATCTCCATGGTCTGTGGCAGACGTTCTCAAAGACACCGTGTGATTTTATCCATGCTGATTAAAAAATAACTCCCATTAAGTCCAGTGGGTCTTATCTCCATGTTTGTGACCATAGGGTTTCAGGCTTAACTGTTGTGAACTTCCTTAAATTGGGAAACTAACTGTTCAAGGATTCTGCTTCCATGACTAAAATGAAGCAAAAAAATCAAGAGATATATTTATTTATTAAGTCTCATTTCTATGTACTGTAAATCCTTGGTACAAACACATTTAAACTAAATAGAAGGCTACATGAAATGGGAGTAATTCCTGCAGGAACGAAAAAGTTTATCCGGTTGGATAATGATGATTGGTTTTCGAAAACAAAGACAGATTTTGTGATTGTTCGAAGGAGGATTTTCTGGCCTTGACAAAATATTGATGTGGTGGAATCAGAAGGGAATGGCTGTCCCTACAAGGAACTATCTGCCTTTTCACAGAAGATAGTTGAAATAAATAATTTAACTTAATTTAGATTGAGACTTCATGATCATCATATGTAACAAATGAAACAAGGACAAAAGTTATAAATACATACACTGCCCCCCCCCAAACCTATATCTGCACAGGACTTTGATTGATTGATTGATTGATTGATTGACTGAATTTAGAGGCTGCCTGAGACCAGAATTACTCTCAGCAACTTATACTTTAAAAAAAAGGATGGAAAGCATAAGAAAAAAAAAGATTATGTATGACAGATCACATTCCATATACCCAAAACTACAACCTGCAGGGGATCCACAACCTCTCTACCCAAGGCCTAGAAGTAGAACCACATTTTTAAAGATTTGTAGAACATCATCACATGCATCTCTGGAGGGATATTATCACAATACGGTAGAGAAGGCACAGTTTCAGGTCCCAATAGGTGGCATTGTTTGATTGATGGGAACCAAAGTGCACACACTGTGCTGGACAGGAACCATGGGAAATAGATGGTCCCTCAAGTAACCTGGTCATATGCCATGAAAAGCTTTATAGGCGATAACCAGCACCTTGAACTGCACCTGGAAGCCCACTATAGCTCATGAAGCAGTGGGCTCACATGGGTACACCAAAACATACCCGGCATTGCCTGCATTGCTGCCTTCTGGACCAGCTATAGCTTCTAAGTAGTCTTCAAGGGCAGCCCCATGTGGAGCACATTGTAATAATCCAACTGTGAAGTGACTAGGGCATGTGTAGGAACTATCAGACCAAGACAAACCCCAGAGTGCACACAAGATTTAAATGGAGAAGTCAAATTCCATCTAAGACTAAAGATGGAAAGTCCCTAGATCTAGGGGGCCCAAATATCCAAAGCCACTTGGTCTTGGCAGGATTGAGACTGAGTCTGTTCCTCCCCATTCAGACCTGCGCAGCTTCCAGACACTGGGACAGGATGTTGACGACATCCCTTGGCTGGCCAGGGGTCAAGATATAAAGCTGGGTATCATCCCCATATTGATGATACTGGACCCTAGACCAACAGATGTCCTCCCCTATTGGTTTAGTGTAAATCCTTCATAAGATCTTTTCAAATGCCTGGAGGGTATCTGTTTTGTCACACTGAAGTTCAGAGAATATGGAGTAAAAACATTCCCAACCTCATTTCTGCAATACAGCAACATTAATTTTCCTTTCCTCCTTTGCTTTTCCACACAGTAGAGGGATAAGTAACCATTCTCTAAGAAGCTAGTCTTCACATAGCTTCTGGCTGCATGAAGACACACACCATTAGAGTGTCTTTTTTCACTTCCCAGTCCTCTGGAATGCAGGGAAACAAAGGAGATTGCTTTATACTGAGTTCATTCATCCATCTAGTTCAACACGAATGTAATCTGTCATCTCCTAACCAGGTGTCATTGAGTCTGCAATGATGGGGCCTGGTGGACATCAGATGGAGGAGAATAGCAGTTCTAAAGGTTGTCAGGTCAGGGAAGAGTAGTTTAGTTTGATTGACAGCAGCTCTCTAGACTTTCAAACAGAGTACCAGTCCTGGCTGGTGCCCAATAATATTTAACACAAATGCTCTGCCAGTGAGCTGTGGCGCTCCTGTGGAGGGTTAGGAGCAAGCAGAAATAATGGCTGATATACTAAGTTTCAAACATTTCAATATGGATGGGACCTATAGTATAGTTTGTTGCAGAAGAAAGGATAGTAACTGGAAACTTGCCTTGACTGATGGCATAATTAATGGAACCGAGCAAGAATAGCTGTGGCATGCTATTGTTGTTAACATATGAATTCGCTGTTAGCATTTTCTGGTTTTTATTTTCTGTGAGAGAAAACATATTGGATTCCAGTAAAGAAAAGAAGAGCCAATTTTCTGTAACTAGGGTTCCCTATAATATATAAAGTGTGTTGTCTGTATTCATTTTAATGATTCTTACAGATAAGCAGCATTTAAGCATGGAGTGCAATAAATAGAGAATGTTCATTTGAGAAATATTTTATATATTAATACTATTATATCAATTAGAGAGCCAGTTTGGTGTAGTGGTTAAGGCACCAAGCTAGAAACCGGGAGACCGTGAGTTCTAGTTCCACCTTAGGCACAAAGCCCACTGGGTGACCTTGGACCAGTCACTTTCTCTCAGACCTAGGAAGAAGGCAATGGCAAACCACTTCTGAAAAACCTTGCCAAGGAAATTGCTGGGGCTTGTCCAGGCAGTCTCTGAGAATCGGACACGAATGAATGGAATAAATAAATAAATAAATAAATAAAATCAATTAAAAACAAATACACAGTATATGAAGGGGAGACGAGATCCATACTTTTTTCTTCAGCAGTGTTGGATACCATACAGTAGTAAATCCAACTGGGAAAGGAAGTTCTCTAGGCAGACAGATAATTAACCATAAATATAAAGTTGGAGCACAAATTTATAACCTTCCAGATCTCTGTTGGATGAGACTATGTCTGTAACGTGTTGATCTTCTTGAGAAGTCAAAGCAACAACTGAAGATAGTATCCAGTCAGGTTTTCCAAAGCTATTAGAAGACATAATCCAGGAACAGTTCCATCCAAAATTACATGGGGTTTCTATTATAAGAAATACAAAAGAATCATTAAGGCAATCAATCAATCAAGGTATTATTATAATTGATGATACCAACTTTAACAAATGAGTTACATTTCTTTTTTACCAGACATGCCACAAATTGTCTGGCAATATGCAAACATAAGATAGAGGAAAATCTTTGTCCCAGATTATTTAGCACTATATTTTAAAGCAGTCGTGGAAAATTAACTATTACATTGCTGTTACTGACAAAGTTCTGACTTCTATGATTGGATGAAAGCATGCCTGAAATATCTGCAGAGGATACGAACTCATACTTTCCTGGATGCATTTTGGTTGTCGGCCACTGACTTAAAGAAAAAGACAGACATGTCGTATGGGGCTGCTGTAAAAGCACTCCATTCATTTCAGCATTCTCCAGATGCAGTGTTTCCCTTTAATGTCAATTTCAGGAATGCAGGAAATAAAGTTTTGCAAGCCTGAAGAAGCGGGCTGTCTGTGGTGCTGATTGGCTACCATATCAAAACTTTCTCATCTTCAGCTATGCTTTTCAGAATGTCTCCTTTAATAAGAAAATAACATACACTAATTTATACATACATTTCTGCCTAATTTGCATGAAACCTATCAGAGGGAGAAGAATGATGGCTGAGCCAATATTCAATGTGCTAGCATATTTACTTGTTACTTCACTTATAAATTTGGTTTAGCCTGACACACAGGAGCAATTTAAGTGCTCTTTTTATCTGGCAGTACGTCCACTCTTATATTATTCTGACTTCAGGCTACATTGTGTACTCCAGTAAAACTAGCAGAACAGTTTGCTCCACCTAACAGCCTTCAGAGGTGATGGCTTTTTGTGTAATTAAAAATGTTAACAAAGCAAAATTCTGAAAGCCCTTTTACAACAGAAATGATAATGAGCACCAGTCTGAAATTCTATGCCTCTGCATACAAATAATCAGCCACTGAATATGTTTGAGCATTCCTCTACTACTGAAATATTTATCAATTAAAATGTGTGTCTCTTCACCATTTCTTTCATTAAAAACCACTACATTCAATGTCACACAAACAGCAAAACTGCCAAGAACTTAGTACGATTTCCAGTCCCTAGCTTCCACACATTGATCCACCCACTATACTTCCACTCAACAGCTGCACTGAATTTTCAAGTTGGGAGACCTTTTCATAACTGTCAACACTTAGATAATGCTTTCATTATATGTGAGTCTGCAAAAACTGAACAAAGCAAAAATTGATGGCCCCTAAATGCTCCACAGTCTAAGAACTACTGAATTAGACATTTTGAGTAAAAGACGCTGGATATTTTTCTTGCAACTAGGACATATTTCCTTTTCAAAAATGTATTTTCAGACATACTAACAAAAGTAGTCTTTGCAACATGGCACATGACATAAGCTTATTTTCTTGATTGCAGTCACTTGCGGGACAGAACTATAGACCCCAGAGGAAGAAAAGAACTTATCTAAGCATCGTTAGCCCTAAGCAAAAAGGGCATATCTGTATCATTCCCGTTATTTTTATATCTAGATATCTTTCAATAGTTTAAAACACACATCTCACAATTATGTCTGAATTATTCCAACCATATCCAGATTGTGACATGAGGGAGAAATACCCTGAAGAAGAGGGGAGCTTGAGGAATTAGCTGTATTTGCAGATTGATCATTCACATTCCACCTCCCAAATCTCCTTTCTTCTGAAGCATTTCATGTCTCAATGACATGTGGGCATTAAATAACTGTGGGCCTTCTCATCAGTATGTATTGCATGCTATATGAAGAATGCATGTCATACGGATCCTGGCTTGAAACAAAAACAAACCTTCTAATAATTCTTGATTTTTTAAAAAAATGTTTTCTATTACATAGGATGTGTGTTCCATTCAGCTGAACTAATCTGGAGGAACAAATATATGGGGTAAGAAAAGATTTTTTAAAGCTGCCTGGTTGAATTCATCAGATTCTTTATAGTAATACAAGAACAGCAGAGGGAAAGCACAGAGAATATACTGACTAAAGAGAAATTATTGCAAGATTAGTAATATTACTATTGCTACTATTTACCTGCTTGTCTTGTCCAGTTCCTTTCCTGAGTGACAGTTGCTGCAGAAAATAAATAAGACTTTATTGGGATAAAATATTTATTGAACAATTTGATCTAAAGATTAACACTGGTACATCACTGCTTAGGATCAAGGATGGTTGAGAACAAAATATGCTTTTCTACAGTTCTAGCAAACTTAGTTACAAATACTTCTTTATACACTTTGTAATTTATTTATGGAACATGCTGTCATATGTGTCTGGAAAAGACTATTTAAGATTCAGTGAAAATACCCAATTGCTGTGGAGCAAATAGAGAGAAAACACTGCTTTCTTGTCATGCTTGTGGGTTCCCAGAAGTATCCGGCTTGCTACATCTGGAAAGAGGATGTCAGACAAGATGGGCCCCAAACTGAACCGATCCAGCAGGACTGCTTAATAGGGCTGTGCGTAAAAGAGAAAAGGTGTTTTGTTTTGTGCTTGGAACAAAACAGGTCTGCTAAAAATACTTCCTTGAAACACCAAGTTGGCTGTGTTCCATTGCAACAACACTTAGAATGGCTCGGCGTTTTGTTCTAACTTCAGAACAAAACCCTTTCAACACCAACATTCTGTTTTAACCTTGGGAGCATTTAAAATGGTCCATTTTGAGATCAGAATGGTTTCATGGTTTGAATGGACTATTTCAAGATAATTTTCTATGACTGCTCAGAACTTACAGAATGATGCTTTTAGGGTTAACGTGAAGAAGGCAGCAGTATGGCCCCAGAACTGACCTTCACTAGCTGCTGGGAACAGAGCAGATAATTAAGTTGCAGACTGAATCCAAATTCCCCTGTGCCTTATCAGCCAGGGTGAGAAGTAAAAGCAACTTGTAGAAAACAGTAATGTGCTCCCTTCGGGGCAGCGGGAAGTGCTTGTAACTGAGATAGATAAGGAGCTGGTGGGCTCATATTTCCCTTAACAACAACAATGCTCACCTTTTTCAGGCAATAGTACCCACCTTTTAGGAGTGTTTTAACTAAGTTTACCAATGAAATTGTACTCATTTATGCTGTAATGATTTTCTGATTGTAGCTGTTTCAATTCCAATGCCTTAGATGGAGCACTGGCGCTTGATTTGGAAACCAAGTGCCCTTTTTTCTGCAGAATAGAGCCATTAAAAGAGATTTCTGCCCTGTGTGTTAATTGGCGTGCACACCAGGTTCAACGAACCCAGAGTTTCCTGGGACAACAAAACAGCCAAGTTTTGTTCCAATCTTGAACAAAGTCTTGAAACACACATGTTTTGTTTCAAGCTCAGAGTGCTTGAAAATGTCTATTTGAAGCTTGACACATTTTTTCCACATCTCTGCACTTTAAATTATTCATGTATGAAATAAATATCATTCTTTCGGAAGGCTTGGTTTAGTGGGAAGGAATGCATCAACTACCTAACTGTAACACAGCTTATATCTCTTATCATCCTCAGGCTAGATTTAGTATGTATTGCTTGAATCCTACATACAAAATCTACAGTATATCCCCACCAGATGTAGGTGCACTGAAAGTCAGCACTGGCTCAAAATATTTATTCAGTTCACTAGTTGTTCATTCCCCTGTTCCTTTAGCCCTTCAGGCCTATGACAACAGCCCTTGTATATCTTCTTAGAATTCTTACTGCAGATGAGAGGTGGTTTAAAATTATTGAAATCCTAAAAAATAATAGATCCCCTAATAAGAATAAAAGTGGGCAAGAATCCGAATGGTAACAGAAGGTCAATACCAGTAAAAGAACTGCATGGGGGCCAAAAGAAAAGCAAGCTGCTCAGATTGATGGAAAAGTTTTAAAGGAGAAAGAGTAAAGTACCTGGATGGGAAGAACGACCAGAAGAAAGAATCCAGTTCCTATCTGGAGGTACATAGGGGAAAGGGGGGTCTTTTTCATCTGATTTAGTGGAGGCAGCAACAACTGCAACAGAGAACAACAGTACAAAAACAAAAATTAAAAGGTACCAAAGATTTCGGTGAGTATATGGAGCGATAATATTGGCATGACTAAAGTTCCTGGAGTTATGATGAGTGACTTGAAAATAATAATACAAGAATGGCTTATTTACAAGAAAACATATCTGTTTCATTTCTTTCTTAAATTCTTAAACAGGACAATTTATTTATTTGTTTGTTTATTTATAGAATTATTTATAGTCCACCCACTTCCTGAGGACTTGAGGTGGGTTATAATAAAAAATATAACAAGCCAATACAAACAATAGTGCAACTGAGCCAATCTAATTAATCCAAGGCAGCTCTTATACCTTCAGCACCCATATAATAACAAGGCCTTTTGGAAGGCCAGGAGGTTGGGGGCTTCTTTATCACAGTAGGCAGCTTGGTCCAAAGAGCAGGTGCAGCCAATGAGAGGGTATATTGTTGACCCTCCAGCCACTCACCCCTCATGCGATGAGGACCCTCAGCACAGCTTCCTTCAAAGCTTGATGGGGTGGCCTGAATCTGAGTGGCAAAGATGGTCCCCTTGTGTGAAAGTTTAAAGGGGGCAACCAGCATATTTAATTGGAGCTAGAAGCAAAGTAGTAACCAATGCAATAACTTGTGATGAAATGTGGGTTTGACTCAGAGAAGAGGGAGGGGAATGCCAAGCAATTACAGAAAAGATATGAGTCCTGGGAAAGTAGGAAGCATAAATTGAAGTAGAGAGGGGTTTTGGCAGGCTTTCAGGATTCTGTTACAATACCCTAATCGCTTTAAAGTACATTTAAAGACTCCTAGCAACTCCTTTTTCCTGACCTTGCCTACCTTGATTGACAACAAACTTGAAAGCCTTTCTACTCTCTCAGCAGAGAGACATTGGATCTCGCCTTTTAACTCTAGAATACAGCGACAGATCCTCAATGCATCCCTCTTTCTGCAGAACAAGTGGCAGAGAACATTCACGCACTACAACTGGTCCCTCAGTTCCATCTGAAATACCCAAGCAAGACCCATTCCCCTGAATTGTCTTCAGATTTGTCAGACAATGACAACCAAGAAAACCTCTTGCTTCCTGCCATATAAGTTTCTCCAGTTGCTGTTGTCAGACAACAAGAGAGGGGGAAGCAAGTTCTAGCTTTGCCTAAATCTTCCATTTCAGACCTGTCCATTGATCTTGACAAGCTGCCTGCCCATCTTTGGACACAAGAGTGGGGGCAAGCAAGGTGGTGTGATGGAAAGTAGGTTTGACTCTGAAAAGGGGGAAGGGAATGCCAAGCTGTTACAGAAAAGATATTGGAGTCCTGGTAAAGTAGAAAGTGTGAGAAAGACATTCAGAACAACTCTGCCTTGATTCTGTTAGATATAAGTAGAGAGGGGCTTTGATAGGCCTTCAAGATTCTGTTTCAACACCCTAACCACATTAAAGTACTCTACAAGACAACCAGAGACTTCTGTTTTTGACCTTGCTAACCTTGAAGGGCTGACACAATAAGTGTAATGCTGATGAATCTACTTTCCTCAATTAGCAGACAGACCCTACATTCTGTAGAATTTGACACTTCCAAGTTGTCTTCATAGGCAACCCCACATACAGTAGCTGATACATAAAGTGACAAGGAAATGAATCACTGTTGCCAGGGAATCCTGGTCCAAATAGGCCTGTAACTGGCATGTCAGCCAAAGCTGGGCAAAAGTCCCCCTGGCCATGGCCTCCACATACTGCTCTAGCAAGAGTTACGAGTCCAGGAAGACCCCAAATTACAGATCTACTGTTTTAGGTGGAGTGCAACTCCATCCAGAGGCAACAATGCCTAGGGTAGATTGATTTCCAACAAACAATTTCATCTTGTAGTGATTTAATCTGAGCTTGTTTTGATTCATCTAAGCCCTTACAGAATTTCAGCTACATCCACAGTTATAGCTACCATGCCCTGAATCACTCTTTATTTTTCTCCACCATTTCTCTAGGTATCTCTTCACTTATTTCATCTCCTATAGCTTCTCAATAAACCAAAAAGCTCACTGGGTCTGTGAAGGAGAAAAAGCTGCTTGGCGGCAATTTTGTAAAATGCCCTTATTATCTCCATATTCTACAGACTGGTCAGAATTGTGACCTCCATGATTGATGGGAAATTACCAAGCCCTTTAGAAACCCAAAGCTTTTATTTTAGCCTTGCTCCTATCTCCCTGGTTGGGTGGAGGAGAAAGAAGGTGACAGCAGCAATACCAATGGAAGCTGCATTCACTTCATGCTGTTTTGGTTAGCTGATGCAGGTCTGATGGTGGGGTGCCTCATAACCCTAACCCTAACCCTTGCAACTTTCCACTTACCAAAAATTAAAAAGGAATTGCTCCTTTGGAGCTCCAAATACATGCAAGTTATCTGACTTTCAAGTCACTATCCTACCTAGACCACTTTAAAATATTTTAAATTTGCTAAACTAGAGCCATGGTGAGACTATGACTCAAACTGGAATCATCCCAGGATAGAAGAACTGGTTGAAATACTCTGAGGCAACCTTCATCATGCCTTTTTTTTTTTTAATCCATTCAATCATGTCCGATTCTCAGAGACTGCCTGGACATGTCCCTGCAGTTTTCTTGGCAAGGTTTTTTTTCCAGAAGTGGTTTGCCATTTCCTCCTTCCTAGGGCTGAGAGAAAGTAACTGGCCCTAGGTCACCCAGCTGGCTTCGTGCCTAAGGTGGGACTAGAACTCACGGTCTCCTGGTTTCTAGCCTGATGCCTTAACCACTACACCAAACTGGCTCTCTGTTTATATTTACCTACACAAAAAATCCTATACAGCTTTTACTTAGACAAGTAGCAAATAATATTTTTGAGATTTTCTTCTATTCCTAAATTTTTTAAAAAAACACATTATACACTTTCAACAATATAGGAACAAACATGCATACATTAATAAATAAATACTTCATGCCACATGGTAGAATAACTATAGGAGCCAGGAACTGTCACTGTTTTTATATATTTAATAGCAACAGCTGATGTCCTGCTATGCTGTACCTTCTCTAAGGACTCACGGACTCATGTTATAACTCCCTATTTGATAAAATAGCCTGGAAATTCTGACCTTCTTTATGAACGGCTATTGTGTCATCTGCCAATATCATAAGCATTGATAACTGCTCTGAATATGATTCTCAAACCAACTCTGTATCTATTGGATTGTCTGTATACTGTCCTAGCTCTATCAACCTGACTACATCTCTCTAGGTGTCCTTTTCCTTTTGCTACATTCAAATGGCCATTTTCTTTTAATGAAGAATTGAGTGTTCTTACGGTTTTCAGGAATCACAAGCTTCTTGCTGCCTAAAATTGTGACTTAATGAGATTCAACATCTCTTCAGGGTTGCTATTAAAAATAGATAACTCGTGTAGTGCCATCTGTAACAAGCAACAATGACGTCAAAATGATGATCCAGTAAATTAAGCAATTATATAAAGATGTAATGATGCCTGATGCAAGTATTTAAATCCAGAGCCAGATGAATTATATTCTGGGGTGTAAAAGAACTAGAGGTGAATACAGAGCTGTTAACTATAATCTTTGAGAATTTGTTCTGATGAGGTACCAGAACAATGGAGGAGAGTAAATAACAATGGAGGAGAGAAAAAGAAAGAGGAGGATCTGGGAAATTACAGATCTGTCATTTTGATGCCTATAATGGGCAAGGTCCTAATTAAACAGATATTTGTGAGCACTGGCTAAGAATGCAACAGTTAACTCATGGAACAAGAGCCAGCATGGGTTTGTTACAAACTGGTCATGCCAGACTAATCTTATCTCCTTTTTTGATAGAGTTACTAACTTAATAGATAAAGGGAATGCCATGGACATAAGTTAACCTCAGGAAAGCATTCAACAAAGTCTGTCATGATAATCTCATTAATAAAACTGGTAAAATATGGGCTAGATGACTAAATGAATTCATAAGTGGCTGAATGACCACACAGAGAGTATTTATAAATGGCTTTACATCAGTAGTATCAAGTGGAATGCCACAGGGCTTTATTCTGGGCCCTCTTTAACATTTTTATTAATGACCTGAAAGAGGGGACAATTATCAGATTTACAGATGATACAAAACTAAGAAGAATGGCTAACATTTTAGAAGAGAAAGAAAACATTCAAAAAGTTGTAGACAGTGGCCCAAATGACCAGAATGAAATTGACCAGGGCTACACAAAGTCCTGCACCTTTAGATAGATGAAAAGTGAAAAGTGAAAGACATAAGTATAGGATGGAAGGAAGCTAGATTTGCAATAGTTCATATAAAGAAGATTTGGGCGTTGTACATTACAAGCTGCACATGAACCAATAGTGTGATGTAGATGCCAGAAAGACAAAAAGTATTTGGGGATGTATTAAAAGGAGCATAAAGCCAGATCATAGAAATAACTGTCCCACTTTACTCTGCCTTGGTCAGGACCCACTTGAAATACTGTGTCCAGTTCTGGGCACCCCAGTGTAAAAAGAGTATCTACAAACTGGATTGAATTTAGAAGTGTGCTGCGAAGATGATGACAGGGAGACAAGTCCTGTGAAGAATGGTTAAAGAAACTGGTATGTTTAGCTTGCAGAAAAGAAGACTGAGGGGAGATATAATAGTTGTCTATAGAGAAAAAGAATGGATTGTCTGTAGAGAAGTAAGATGTTTTCTACTTTCCTAGCTCTACTTTTGTCTTGTTTATTTCTAAAAACACTCTCAAACAAAGCTCTGGGATGTAACTACCACAATTTTTATTTTCTATAAATGCCTAGAAGCCTATGTAGTAGTAGTAACTTTTATTTCGTATGTGCTTATATCTAAGCATAGTACAGGCAAAGCAATAAAATACATTGTAAACCAATATCAGCAATAAAACTATATGATAGTCAATATAAAACATTTCCCAATATCAGCTCAAACAGAATATTAATCTATATTGATTTATAACAGCAAACAGAATTCTTCTGGCTTCATAAAGCTCCTGAAAAAAAACTTCAAGATATTGAACTCCAGATATATGTAATGGTATGTGGGAAAGACCTTGGGAGACTGGGCAAAGAGATGCTGCCAAGTGAATGGTCAGATAAGAGACAGCATAGCCTGCAACTGGATAATGTGCGGGGCAAGAGGCTCAGAAGAGACCCTCCCTCATTTCTCAGGCTGTAAAGGAGATGTGGGGGGTGGGATTGTACTTTGAGACTTGCAAGACTGATGTTGGCCTTGTGGAGTAAACCAGATAGGAATCACAACCAGATAAGCTATTCTACTTTATTGTAAAGCTACATTGACAGAATCTTGCAAGTCTGAAAGTGCAATCCTTCTGATTTATCTCTTCATTCTGACATGATCAGAAGTCAGATCACCTGGTTATAAAGACTGGAGCCCACTCAGTCCCTGCTCAGTTGCCTGTAGTCTGCATAGCAGACCACCTTGCCTCTGAAGATGCCAGCCACAGTCGCCAGCGAAATGTCAGGAAATTATTGTCTAGACTACAGTCACTAAACCCTGAAGCTCAACACTATCCAACAGATACTGGCTGTGAAAGCCTACACCAGTATGATGACGTTGATAATTTATTTATATTTATTATAGCTGCCCCCTTCCATAGACTCTGGGTAGCATATAAACCCTGGTGTCATGTTCCCCGTTGCAAGGCATCCATGCATCACAACAGGGAACATGCCTTTCAGGAAGGAGGAAGGGATAACCCTAATCCCTTAAGCACTCAAACACTAAAAGCGATTACAAGGACAAAGGAGGAACACCTTTGCCTGGACCGGAGGAGCCATCAACAGATCGGGGAAATTCCACACATCACCCCGGGGGACGCACCTGCACCGGACATGGAGAGAAGACAGAAGAGACCGGCAGTGATCACCCTAATCGCCCATCAACAGACCGGTATCGTTTCCAGATTGCCCATCAAGGATCCGGATCCAGCTTGTGGGACAATGGGAGGTGGAGGTGGACAAGGTCCACCATGTGGGTATATACGGGGTACCCCGCAACCACGCCTGCATTCCCGTCTTTTTGTGTGCGTGCACTCTGTACTCAATAAACGGAAATCCTTAGCCCCATCTAAGTGAGTCTGTGCCTTATTGGGAAACGAGGCACCCATTACACCTGGGAATTTTAGGCAGGCAGGATAAGGGCCTGGTTTGTTTTCCATAGAGGTGACTATGCTCCATGCAGAGAAGTGTGAGTTCTAGAAAATAAGACCCCTACAAACCTTTGAAGGGCAGAAGGCAATTAAATGTGTCCTTTAATTTCCAGGGGAGGCCAAAAAGAAAACCCCTCTACTTTGGCATTCTCTGTAATTCTCAGTCAAAACAAAATGAATCATTGTTTAGGTTACTGTATTCATTGATTGCACTTCTACTGTTCAAGAAATGCTCAAGGTAGCATTCTTAGGACACCCAGGTAGCCTCCCAGCAAGTTACTGAAGGTTTTTACATGTGTCTGCTAGTCATCAATCCATGTGACTGATCAGGGTCATATTTGCTGCAGCTTCTCTTGGACCTGGATCATTTTTTGGGTCCACCTTCAGCAAGATTGCTGGGTGTCGTAGGCCTATTGACTCAGGCCTTGGACTTGCTACTCGGCTTGGCTCATTATTCCATCACTTGAAAACATACTTGCCCCATACTAACACAAATCTAAGTGTAGAAATAAAACAAATGCCTACAGAGCAATGGCTCTCTTTGCACAAAATGCTAAACTATCCTTTACCATGGTTTAGTGAATTAACCCAAGTGCCTGGGTTTGTACAATGCACCAACCACACTGACTGGATTCACACAATATACTGAGCCACAAAGTAGCCAGTCCCATTTCAGTCTGACATATCATGTATGTATGTGTGTGTGTATGTATGTATTTTTCAAATTTCTATCACTGCCCATCTCCCCCCAAAGGGGACTCTGGGAGGTTTACAATAAAATTGGAAGTTAAAACTATAGAAGACATAATTTATCATGCAAATAACCAATATAAAGTAAATAAATATAAAATCCAACAGTGACAAGATCTCGTTCAGTAGGGAGAGCACTGCGGGACCAACCACCCCCAGGAAGAACTATTGCCCCTCCCAGCCCAGGTGAGATGGCAGAGCCAGGTCTTCAGATTCCTCCAGAAGGCTAGGAGCGAAGGGGCTAACCTCACCTCCGGGGGCAAGATGTTCCAGCGGGTGGGAGCTACTACAGAGAAGGCCTGCCTCCTGGACCCTGCCAGACAGAATTCTCTTACTGACAGGGTCCTCAGCATGCCCTCTCTGCATGACCGGGTGGGACGGGTCGATGTTATGGGGATGAGGAGGTCCCTCAGGTAACCTGGCCCCATGCCATGAAGGGCTTTAAAGGTCATAACCAACACCTTGAATTGGACCTGGAAGCAAACTGGCACCCAGTGCAGCTCGCACAGCAATGGTGTCACACGTGCCAACCTTGGAACACCAATAACTGCCTGCATGGCTGCATTCTGGACCAGCTAAAACTTCCAGATACTCTTCAAGGGTAGCCCCATGTAGAGTGCATTGCAATAGTCTATGTGGGAGATGACCAGGGCATGAGTGACTGTTTGGAGGGCATCTTGATCCAGGAACAGATGTAACTGGCGCACAACATGAAGTTGCGCAAAGGCCCTTCTGGCCACGACTGCCACCTGCTCTTTGAGCAGGAACCATGAGTACAGAAGGATCCCCAGGTTCTGCACTGGGTATGAATGGGGCAGTGCAGCCCTATCCAGAACTAAAGATGACAACTTCCCAGATACCGAGAAGCTGTCAACCCACAGCCACTCTGTCTTACCAGGGTTCAGTTGAAGCCTGTTGTTCCCCATCCAGACCCCCACAGCCCCCAGGCACTGAGAAAGGGCAGCCATAGCATCACTTACCTCACCCAGGATGGAGATATATAATTGAGTATCATCAGCATATTGATGATACTTCATCCCGTGGTGATGGATGTTCTCACCCAGTGGTTTCACGTAGATGTTGAATAGGAGAGGGGAGAGAACCAAACCTTGCAGCACCCCACACAAGAGGGGTCAGGGGTCATACCTCTCATCTCCTATCACCACTGACTGGGACTGGCCCTGGAGGAAGGAGGTGAACTTGTGCAAGACCACACCGCCTACCCCCAACTCCCTGAGCCGCCCCAAAAGGATACCATGGTCAATGGCATCAAAAGCCCCTGAGAGGTCAAGAAGAGCCAGGATGGATGTACTGCCACCATCCCACTCCCGCCAGAGATCATCCATAAGCACAATCAATGCAGTTTCTGTCCCATATTCTGAAACTTGACTGGAATGGGTCTAGATAATATTATGCGAGCCCAGCCAACAAAATAAGTGGTAAGAACTTAGCAACTGAGAGGAGCTTAAGAGTTTCTACTGAGGTAGCTGAAAGAAAAGACCTCTAGCTTGTCAGGATGGCCAAGGTGGCTGACTTGGTGGGGATGAGAGTGACAGAAAGCATATGCCCCAATGGTCTTATTTACAGATGATTGGCTCTATTTTCTGATTCTTGTCCTTCTGAAATTGGGAAATGCATTGTTAGAATTTGTTACTGAGGTTCGTTAAACTTCGATTCTTTAGACGCTAAAACTCTTAAATAGAGAACAAAAATACTTTATCTCTACTGTAGCTAAATGATTCTTCATGAAGACTACAATGCCATTTGGGGTACAGATTGAGATTTCTCATACCGCAGTAACTGTTTCAAAATAGATATAACTGAGAAACATCTCTTTAGCCAAAAGATCTTGGGGTTTAAATGAGTGAGACAGACAGTTGCAAAGAGTAAATAAACCAGGCATGGTAAAGCTTAGCATTTGTCTAAAGTGAAGATATAAAGGAGTAGAAGTAAATAATACCCTTAGGAGAGATCACATGTATTTCACCAATGGGTCATTCTGCCAATTCAGTTTATTCTGGATTCCAGCCTTATTGATATCTCTTTGAAACAAAGAATAATTTCTCACTCTGGAGAACCTGTTCACTGAGATACGTGGGATCAGCTGGATTACTTTTCTCCAATATGGCACTCTCCAAATGTGTTAGACTAGTATTCCCATAATTCCCACCTTAAGTATTAGAGCCCAACACAGCCCAATACAGCGGGAGACCATCACATTGGGGAAGGTTACATTAAATGGCTGTCCAGCATGGAACATCCTTTATTTTCAACAGCTGCCCAAGGACTTATTTATTTGTCAGATTTATATTCCAGCTTTTGTTCTGGACTGCAGGGAAGTGTTTATAGCATTCTCTTTTCCGATTTTTCCTTATAACAGTCAATTCTGTGATGTACTATAGGTTGGGCTCAAAGAATGATTGGCCCATAGGCAGTGAGATTCCATGGCTGATGGTGGAGTAGAACCTGGGCCTCCTGGGTGACAGTCCAGTGCTTTAATTACTATACCACACTGGTTCAACATTATCACCATGACTCCACAATTCCTTTCCTAGGTAGCCACTACCGGCTCAAATCCCATTCATATGTAGATGAAAATTAGATTTTTGTGCCAGCATGCATGACTTTGCATTTTGCTCATTCTGAACTGCATTTGCCACTTTGAAATCCTTTCACCCAGTTTAGAAAGACCCTTTTGCATCTGGTCACAATACTTCTTTGATTTTACCCTCCTGACTAGTTGGGTATCATCAGCAAATGCAGCCACCTCACTGCTCAGCTGTAACTCCAGATTATTTATATGCAAATTAGAAAAGCTCCAGTCCTTTTATTGATCCAGGGGGATTTCATATTCCCGTCATCCAACAGCGCAAAGGCACATAGCCTCCCTGATCAGATTCCAGTTCTGAATATATCTGAATAATTTTTTGGTGCCTCAGTGTTATTTGCCATGATGGCATCTCAAATCTCTTCTTTTCTTTCTTTTCTCTTTTCTCTCTCTCTTTATCAACTGTCCAAAGACCATTGTTGTCCTTCTAGGCAAATTCTTGTAATGTAAGTAGCTGTTATTCTAATTCTCCAAGAAAGCTTTCTTTTTAAATACCTATTTCCATAATGTTCTTCCTTTATTATACACATTTCTATAACGTTGGCTTCCTTAGCATAAATATTCTTGTACATTCATTCACAATTGCCAGAGTGCCAGAGAGCAGCACCAAGAAGGGTGAGAATTCTCACTCTTGGGGAGACTAAGGTGGAAAAAACACCAGAGATATTGAAAGAGAGCATAGCATGGAGGCTTCTGCCATAGCGAATGAATCAGCAACACTAGAGGCAACCAAGACCCACAGCTGTGACAGCCAGGAGAGAGAGAGAAAGAGATGCCAGAAGACCGTGTCAAAAGAGGCTAGTAGGAAGGTCTGGGACCGTGACCTAGACAATAGGGCAGAGAAAGATGAACAAGGATCAAGTGATGCTAAGAGATAAACTCGGACACAGGTTAAAAGTAAACAGTAGGATGAATTGGTAGTCTAAGGAAATAGGCAGTAAAGAAAGATGCTGGAGATGAATTATCACATTAACGTCACTGGCAGAAGTACCATTTCACACTGTGAAGTAGAAGACCATGGTAAACCACTCCTGTATTTTAGCAGGAAACCACACAGATGGACAAGATAAAGTGATGGATGATATAGTGCCAGATGATACACCCCTCGGATCAGATGGCACTCCACATGCTTCTGAGAAAGAGTGTATGATCTTTGGAGTATTAATTGTGTTCATGACATGTCTAGATGAAAGCCTTATGGACATGTAGTTGCTGATGATGTCATGAGGTAAAAGAAAATCCGAAGCTGCACAGTAGGAACATGAAACACAGGAAACACGAATGTGGGAAAGCTCAACACGCTGAAAAATGAAATGAATCGGATAGTAAGGAGGAATACATAGTAGGAGTATCTGACCTAGGAAATAGAGATGAAGCAGGAGAGTGACTTGTTAGTTTCTGCCAAGTGAATGATTTCTTCATTGCTAATACTTTTTTCAAACAATCAAAATGATGCTTATACAGATAGTCCTCGCTTAATGACAGTAATTGGAATTGGCAACTCTGTCGCTAAGCAATGTGCTGTAAAGAGCGACATCATGTGACCACAATGACTTATTACAGCAGTTGCAGCAGTCCCAGTTGCTGTTGCTGGTGAATCCTGCATGGTCGCGGCATCCAGCGATCACATGATCGCCATTTGTGACCTCCTGCTGGCTTCCCCATTGACTTTGCTTGTCAGAAGCTGGCAGTGCAGGTTGCAAATGATGTTCACATGACTATGGGATGCTGCGACCATCATAATTGTAAGGCTGGTTGCCAAGTGCCCAAATCGGGATCACATGACTGCAGGGATGCTGTTATGGCCACAACTACAAGGAACGATTGAAAGTCCCCCTCATTCAGCACTGTTGTAACTTCAGATGGTTGCTGAATGAGTGGTCCTTCAACGAGGACTACCTGTATACCTGGATATCACCAGACAGAGCACACAGAAATCAAATTGACTATATTCTTGGTACAAGGAGGTAGAAGAACTCCATTAGAAGCGCAAAGATGTGGCCAGGGCTGACTGTGGGACAGATAATGAACTGCTCATGTGCAGGAATCATTTTGAAGTTCTGAACCTCATTGATAGAATACTAGAGGAACTGTGGAATGAAATCAAAGAAGTTGTGAGAGATGAATGTGAAAAGCAGACTGCCAAAACCCAGAAAACAGGAAAAAACAAACTGGATATAAAGCCTTGCTACAGGTCATTGTCTTACATTACAGCTGACACAGACATCTGATACCCTTCTGGGCATCATATTTAAGGACACTAGGACAACCATATTACTCTAGGACCTTGGGACTGTACTCCCTGGAGACTCAGGATTTTGCACGATAGTAAGTAATCTGCTCACTTAAAGCAAAGCCACCTCGTCTCTGTTCTCTCAAACCCACCATAGCCCTTGGCATACCTCAACAGTCTATTTCTAAAGGCAGAGGGACTCTTCAAAATAGTATGGGCAGGAAGACAAACAACTGAAAGGAAGAATCAATGGAAACCAGCTGTCTTGTAGTTCCCTCTTTCCTGTAACCCTACTGCAGCATTGGTTGCAACAGATGACACGGAATGAAAGCTAGCAAAAAGAAAAATGTACATCTAAAATCAAGCCAATGGCAGTCCTGGCCAAAGTTACATCAATTGTCTCCTCAAATATTTCAGGGTCTCACCAGCCAAAGAGGAAGCAGCCTTTCTCTCCCTCTCTCTCTCGCTTGCAATCTTAGACTGCACTTTTTTTTTTTTTTTAACAAAAGCGACCTGAATAAGTCTTGGCTGTAAAGTAAACTAGTAAACAAAACCTGATATGCAGGAGGTCAGTTCCTTACAGCAGTCCATGATTCATTCAGAGAGTTCAGACCTAAGATCTAGTAGCAGGCAAAGTGAAAAAGGAAAAGAAAAACCAGGCTTCCAGCAACAGAACACTCACAACCGGGGCAAATAGGAAGACAATATTTCTCAGGGCTCAGCAGCTTTTGAATGCCATCCAAGGTTCAGCTGCACCCTTACAAAGTTCATGCTCGCAAGCAGGACCTTACTCTCAAATTAACTTTCTGATTTCTGTTGCTCAGCCACTGCCTGGGTTTGTACCCACTGCTACACATACTCTAAAAACTGGGCAGAGGTTAACCAGTGAGTCATCTCAGAACTCCCTATGTGCTCATCCTCATGCAGTGACATCCAGGGAAATAGTTCAAAAAAGTCAAGCTGGCAGTTGCAGCAACACAACTGATGCCCGATCCTTTTTGTACCTTTGTAGATGTATCATCATTTGTACAAAGAGGTGGGGCTTTGATTACATTGTCACAAGCACCATCTTGACTTTTTTGACTTTCCCAGCAGACACCATCATCTTCTTGTCCTGGTAAGAGTAGCACCAAGATGCATCACTAAGAATTTTCAGAGGATGTATCCTCGTGACATCACTTTCAACTTCATCTCTAACTCGGAAGCAGTTTACAATTGTATTTTAATGTTCCAGTTTTAAAGGAGTGTTTTCCTTCTTTCAATACCTCTTGTTGTCTGAATGATCTGTGGCATGTTGATTATTTGTTCATATAATCACCTATTTCTGAAAACTGGAGGTGGTGTACAATAACAGCAACAGAATAATAAAATATAAATTTTCCCCAAAACTAACTAAGGGCAACCCTGTTATCTCCTGTGGAATAATAAGAGATTATTATTAATCACTCCTTTTCTCAGGAGGCAGGTATTTTGGAGTGTGAGGACAGCCCCTGAGCAGAAGCATCATCAAGCTCCCATTCCCCTCCCTAAATGTTGGGTGGGAACTCTCAGCATTCTCTCCCCCAATGAATGCATGGGCTGAATCTTACCAGGAAAGGCTGTCCTGTAACTATCAATCAACTTTCAGGTCACAGTACTGGAGTAAATCACAATGCCAGTGATGGTGAGGTTAAGGGCTAGGATCTGCCCAGCTCCAATGGCTGCTTAGGCTGCTGTGCATATGCTCTCTCCCTAGGGTCACTGAGAACAGCCCTCCATGGCCATCTTGGTTTGGTCTACTAGAAAGATTGGACACTTGGCTTCTGCAGAAGCATCTGCCTGCATAATGCCCAACCAGGGGTTGAATTAAAACAAAACTCTTCCATAATTCAATTAGAATCACATGGCAATATAACAGAAACAGACCTAGCTTTTCCTGCTGCCGCATCTCCATAACAGGAAAAGCTTCACATATTGATTCCTGCCTGGGCCTTTGAATAAGGAGTAGGGAAGTTCAAGCACTGAAAATAATTTTCTGGTGGGAGGAGATGGGTGGTGACAAATTTGATAAACAAATAAATATAAATAAACAAATTTTCTAATAACAGGTGAAGGAATGCAACTTTTTTCCAGCTTGTGTAGAAGCCTGCAAAAGAGAGACGTGATTTACTTTTGAAGACCATTCTCAAACTATTGATGAAAGAAAAGAAACTGATCTCCAAATCATATTGTTGACACAATTCTAGTGTTTGTCCCACTGTTGCAGGATCCACTTGTTTTGCACTGTACTTGCTGCACTTCTTATAGTGAAGCTGTCAACACATGATACAACAAGGAGTTTTATTTTTCAGATGGCTTGTCCAGGAGCCTGACACTGAAAGGGAATGACTCTCCCAGCTGGTCTCCATGCCTACAGTAAGAGAGAACTAGAACCTGGATTTCCCCACTCTTTGTCCAGCACCTTAACCACTACAACATGCTGGCTCTTTGATCTCCAAATATTGTAATTCTATTACTGTCAACAGATAAGGAACAGACAGGAAAAATGTGCAAACAAGCAAAATAATTAGCTTGGGAAGTTTACTTCCCACCATTTGAAATGGATTTCTTGTGTCATAATACGCCCCCAAATCATAGATAAGAAGAGATGTGGGCAGGATTATTATGGAAATTAGATAAGCACAAGATATTGAGCGGTTAAGAGGTGGGTAAGGTAAGCAATAGAGATGGCTTCCTCTCCCTGTCTCATTCAACTTTTGTCTTGGTTGGGAGGGTGGAGTGCTCCATCTCATGCTTAGTCCTCAGTCAAGGTGGGGGAAGACTGGTACAAAATAAAAATAAACATAAAATGTCACATAGCTGTGGTTTTGCTATAATGGAGGAAAAGGCTTAATATCAAAGAGGAACCTTCACATGTCACAAAAACTCATCATAAATCCTGCTCAGCTAACACTGATGATGACGACGATGATGACATATGTCGAAGGATTGCACCTCTGCTACTGTTGCCTAGTCAGGCAGGGGATGATTGACATCTGTGATGTCTGTCTACCAACAGAGAGACTGGGGAAAAAGCTGAACTTGCCTGAAAGCCTCAGGCACCACTGCTGTTTGTTTTGATTTTTTAAAAAATGCCTCTCCCTCCTGCTCTTCAATCCTGCTATACAAACAACTTAGACCTTTCTTACTGCAAATCTTGCTGAAAACAACCGTCACATGATGAACAAACCAGTGGACTGTTTTCCTCATTCTGCATGAGGGAATCCTTGTTTTCTCCACCTCCCTTGAGGCCACAGCACTTTTGACTGAGAATATATTTCCCTGTCTTTGCTCAGATTTTTTTTTCTTCCCAAGATGGTATCTAAATTTATCCAAAATTACTTTAGTTCTTTTTTTTTCCTAAACAAATTTAATCAATAATGAAGTCAGTTAAATTAACTCATTCCTTTTGGTATTTAGTTTGCTTCTTTTACAATGCAGAGGGAAGAAATGAGCAAAGAGGTCAACATGTCTATCCTGCTGTGAATTTTTCCTCTACATCTGTCCAGAGCTCTCCCATTATTTTGGCAGAATGAATGATTTAACCTTGCAGCATTCTCATTGGGGCAGTGACATAGTAATTCAGATCATGCAGGGGCAGGCATGGTGCACCTGTCAGCACTTCCTTAACTCAGCCATGACTTTTTCTAGGATCTTGCAGAAATTCTCAAACTGTATGCTTATTATAGTTGCTAAGCAGCTACAAGTGCTTCTCTTTCCTTAAAATCAGGAATAGAGGAGGTGTGACCTAGGACCCATAGGCTGCTTAAGAACATCCTTTTGTGGTCACAAAGCCCTCCATGACTGAGGTCCTTTTGTGGATTTTAGGGGACTGGGGGAGTTTAAGAAGAAAAATTGATGCCTTAAGCTTTGCAACTGCTTAAGGATTTTTCCCCCTACACATTATAATCTCTCCCAACACACGCCTGGCTCCATACACTTTGGGTGTATGGCTCTTATCATGTCACACAAATGTGGTTCTTGAGTTGATAGATGTGTATACACCTGCCTTAAATCTCCTGAAATAGGTGGCCAGGAGATGGTTAAAATGCATGAGGAGAGGGTACTTTCTTTTCTCACTGGCAAGTAGTATGAAGTTCCCTGGACAAAAGCCTACTCTGCTGGAGAGATCATTTTGTGGATCCTGCAAGTTATACCATACAAGACTGACATATATCAATTGACTATATCTATCATATACCAGATTTCAGTATCTAAGTTTCCCTTAAAATCTCCTCTTCCTCTCTTAAGAGGTATCAACTGTTGTAGGAGTGCCTTAGATCCATGAATCCATGATGGACAACTTACTTGGGCCAGAAGACACATCTGAAATGTTGAATGTTGTGCCTCACCAATGGCTGTCATGAAGAAGTTTGTTCACTTACAAAATGGTTGCTATAAAGCACTGATTTCTCAGAAACTTAAACAGCAAAGTTGAAAGAAATGTAAATAATCTAAGAGCGAATTATTAGGCAGAGATGTGGGCTGAATTCCAGAATATATACCTATTTCAGAGATGCCATATTACTCCACGAATTAAGTCATTCTTGAAGGAAAAAAAAAAGATGGTCCAGGAACCTGACCTCTTGCTTATAGTGTAGGCATTTGTTCCTAACCACACTGACACCCAAATGATGAAACATGTGTTGTGCTGCTATGATGCAAACTTCACCATTTCACAAAAGTACATAAGGGGTAGAATTAGCATTGGCTCATTGCAGTATGTGTTTTTTCCCTTGTCTGCCTGCATGGATGCTTGTTAAGTTGGGGATGGGGGCAGGCCTTACAACCACCAGACAGCATGTTCAGAAGCAGTCTTATTCTGAGCATGTTGATTACTTACATTGAAATAGAAAGAAGAGATGCCCAAAGTCAGTTGGATCCTAGAGATGGAAGGGGTCAAGAAGAGGCACTTCACAGTGATTCCCTTGACCCTATCTGGGAAAACACATGCTAGATACGAACAAGCATACTAGCCATGCTGGAAATGAAATTCCTATGGGATTGTTTAGAGATTGCTTTTGGTTGAATATGTACCAAGTTTAATTTTGAAGTAGCTTCAGTCTCTTTGGTTGGTAGCTTCAGCTTCTTAAAAGTCCAAAAACGTGTCCCATCAAAGTTTTTATTCTTAAAATTTCAGGGTGAAAATTACTTTCTCCTGTAACCTGGAGGCCTATTTTCTAGCAATACTGAAAACAATTATTACTGCATGCTCTTAACATGTCACTACCCCAGAGGGGAAGGGGCTCTCCTTTCTTATAGTTTGTTGGTGAAATTAAACATTAGAACAATGCCACATGTGTCCAACTCTTTAGTGTGCAGGTTGAGACCAAGTGAGATCTACTTCATACCAAGGGTTCTTTCAAGATCCTCACTGAACTTCCGGGTAGAAAAAGGGTCAGGCAGAGCCCCTTCTCTTGATCCTTGCAGCCGACTAGCAATGGCTTAGGAATTGACCCGAGGACATCCTGATCTTTTAACCTCATTAAGCCATTAGCTCTACTATCTATGGGAAATGTTATAAGTAGTGTCAGAAAGAAATTTAGTTCATCAACCTCAAAGAAACCATTCTAGTAATCAAGTTATTGAAGATCGGAAAGGGAAGGGGATGATTTCTATTTTCTCCCTGCTCAATTGATGAACAGCTCTGACATGAAGGCTCACTGCTTGGGCCTCATTTCCTCAGTGATAGCACTGGCATGCCGAGCAAACCATTTGGAAAATGTAAAAAAACACTTTTGAAATAAAGCTAAACATCCTTCTGAGTCACTTCTCCTAATTAATGGAAACAAGGAATGACTGTGTTTCAAGAAACAATAGCAGCAGGTCAACATTGTATAGAGGATAAGGGTAGAACCAGATGTTACAAGAGACACAGAGTTGTTGCTGTTTCTTGTCTAACATTTAGTTCAGTCCTTCATGCAGTATTAAACACTGAGTATTTATTTCTGACCCAAGTGAGGATTATTAAAAATTAATCCTCTTGCCATATGTGAGAACACTCCATTTTTATTGTCTCAGTTGACTATTGTTACCTTCCTAAATTTACAGATTTCTATTTGGGACCTTCATATGGAATAATATGCATTCCTTCTATTTATATATCTTCATCTTTGCCATACATACTGTTAATAAACATTTCTGAGACCTAGTGAAGTTCTTTTTTCAAAAACTTTCCCTATTATTATGGATTTAAACTTTGATCAAGATAATTCTCATAATTGGGGTTCCCATGCGGGAAACATTGTTCCCACAGATACTTCCTTTGATGCCCATTTGACACCCTGTCCCACCTGGGCAATATACATTTTCTTAAATAAAAATGGTGGCTAGGTGCAGCTCAGTGTTTTGTTTGGAAATTTGCTCTTCCAACGTAGTAGAGCTCCAACAGAAAATAAATAAAATCCTTATAGAAAAAGTTAATTCGTCCCTTATAGATGAACTTAATATTTGCGTATTTTGAACTATGAGATGCCCATATATGAGTCTTTCATTTAAGAATGTAAAAGGCTGGACAAATATCATCCTTAGAAAAACAGCAACTTTATTTCAAGAACAAATAAGTATCAGCCAGTATTTCTACTGTGACATACTTCATTATTTTTTATTTTGTCACAACCATCATTCATTTAAGAGGATTAATGGATCTTTTCCAAGCCTCATTTTAAAGGCTTGCTTCAAATGGGGTAACACTAATATAGTCAATATCAAAGTGAATTTATCATGTTCACAGATGTATGTACAAATACAAAATACCTACTTATCTATCTATGGCAGGAGTAGGCAACATGGTAACTGCAAATGCCAGGATTCATACAGTAGAGCAAGAAGGATAGTTAAACTGTTCAGTATCAAACTCCAGCAGAGAATCTTTAAAGCAGATAATAGTGTGGTCAAGCTCCTCTCTAGAATTTAAGTCAACAAGTTCCAGTCAAAGGTCAGGATTTCCATGAATTCATACAAGACTCGGCATCAATGCATAAGATCAAACTGTTACAGAATTTGTTTTAGCATTTTACTACACTTCAGCAGAGGCTTATATATTAGAAGCTTCACTCAAATACAGCTTGCATTGATCAGAGCTGGGGTATTTTGGAAGTAATAATGTTGCTAGGCTATTGGTTCCAAGAAGAGGATAACTCCCAAGGCGTTATTCTGAGCAATATGATACTCCTGCAGAGAATTATGGTGGTGCTTCTCAACACAGTGTTGTTCTTGGTCTTACAGTTCTGAAGGCTGTGTCTTTGTGCTGGAGTCAGAATCCGGGATACAGAATCATGACAGTTCAAACAAGGTCACAGTACCAGCTTCTACCCTCATTGGATCATAAGAGCTCAACTCTTTGCCCAGTTCCTATGCATCACAGAAAAGGACTTGTCCAAAGTCGCCATACAGCTAGGGCATCTGCACACCCGAAGAGGGTGCATGCAGCCCTCCCCCAATCAAAATAGTTTATCGCTGAAATTTTGCAAAAGCACCACATTTTGTGAGACTTCAGCATTTTTGTGTGAAATTTTATACAATCATGTTATATCATTACCCCATCCTGCCCTGCTGGAAAAAATGTTCAAACCCTCAATAAACCTGTCTGAAATGGCTGGAATATTGGACGGTTAGAGCTGCTCTCATGCATGTCATGTTACGTTGCGTTTTTACCGTGTCGGTTTATGGCTTTTGTTTTAACCCTGTTAGTTGCCCAGAGTAGCAGTTTGTGAGTTGAGCAGCCATATGACTCAATTAAATACATGTATAACTGAACAAATATTCTAAAATTGCCCATCCTTGACCTAAAGCTTAACAAAGAAAGCAGCCATAAGACTTACTTAAATATGACTTGTGCTAGATTCTGTTCTGGAGTAAAAGAAGATGGAATACAAGATACTTCCTGATCCCTTTCAATGCTCTAATTAAGGGGAGGACATATACTGTAATGGTGCTATTGCAACACAACTGATATCTGAGTGTGGTCAATTATAAAACATCCATTTACAGTTCAAGAAACAAAATTGTGAGGTGGTTCTCTGTCAGCCCATTAGATTCCTGAAATATATTCTACTAGCATACCTCACTATCATCATTTTCTAGGAGGTGGGCACACTTCCAAACAAAGCTTTGCATTGCAGCCTTCCCATAATTTTTCCCCTAGGATTGCACATGGGGCTTAAATGCATTTTTGCAAATAAAGAAGATAGTAGAGACTGGTGCTTTGTTTAGCAGCATGCCATCTTCCTATATACTTTTTAATTAAAAAGAATAAAAGAATTTAAAGGCATATGAACAGGGAGCTTGACAGGTGCACGGGGATGTGTCCACAGGTATTTTTGCCTGTGAGAACTATGCTGCCTATCCTGGCTCTAATTCTTCTGCAGACCTTTGCGGGTAGGCACCAGGTGCTTTTCCCACTGCTGAGCTGAGTGTTCTCCACTCTTCCTTGAATTGGTAGGCAATTTTACAGGCATGAAATGTACTGTCCCTATTTTAAAATATTTATTTGTTTATTCATTTATTTAATTGCCAATCCCTATCCTGCCTCTATTACCAGCCTTGCCTCCAAGGTAACAGGTGACAAAGCCTAACAGATTTTAAACAGATTTGCACACCTTAGACCAGTGTTTTTCAAACTTGGCAACTTTAAGATGTGTGGACTTCAACTCCCAGCCACACATCTTAAAGTTGCCAAGTTTGAAAAACATTGCCTTAGACGATATTGGGAGAACACAGGTAGAGCTAAGGACAACTTAAGGCTCTTTCGCCCACTTATGGGACTGGCACCAGATGAAGACAAGAGGTTGCCAGAGTATGCTTGCATTGTAGTTAGGTGTAAGTGGCCTGGCCTGGCCCACATAGAAGCCAAAGATGAATGCTGTTTTGCCATTAATAACAGGCCTAGAACAGTGATGAACCCAAAGTGAGAGAAATCCAAAAAGAAGCCATATAAACTGCCCAGATATAAACTGGGCTGTGCAATTGTTTTACTTGCCAACTATTCTCTTCAAATGAGCAGCCTCTTACTGACTTGAAAGCATTTTTCTTTTTTTACAGCAAAGATACACATTAATTGGTTTCTTCCTGGTAGGGAAAGAAGGTAATAGAACAGCATATACTAGTTCCAGTGCCTAAATGGGAAAAAGTTATACTTAAAGACACTTCCCAGCTGGTGTAAAGAATGAGGACAAGATCATCTGAGGAAAAAATAGAAAAGAATTTTTTTTCAACCACACAGTAAAGCAGCATAAACAAGATTTTAATCAGTGTCCTGTGCTGATTCTGTTTTTCACATTCTTTACAAATTCTGCTGAAGGATACAAGGGTCATTTATTCTAATATGCTGCAAGTTTAAAAAAAAACATGCAAAAAGAGAGATGATCCTTAGAAAAGATTTTTGAAAAAGGGTCTCAGCTCTTCCCTGAAATGGTGAACTCTGAAAACCATTAGTTTAAAGAAGATTGCACTTTTTTATTAATATAATTCTAAATCTGGCATTCAACTCAACTAAAGCTTCTTTCTATTTTTGCATTTTTCTCTCTTACTCAGTGTTAATTACCTTCCATTGGCTGGCCCAAAGTTCCTTGCTCTTCCTAGACCTCCTCTATTCTATGGACTGGACAGATAACTTGCTTTAAAAATAGAGCGAAAAACAAGATTGTACCAGTGCTAACCTGCTTTATTTGAAAATAGCTATGTATACATAAGCCTCTCTGTTGCAATTCTTTTTTTAACACTTTAATGCTTCAGGCCACTCTGGCTGCATGCAGAGGATGAGCATCAGATTAAACCCCCTTGATCTCAGCATGAAATTTGCAACCCAGCATCAAAGAGTAAGAACACAGAAAGAGTGTCTAAGAGAGACAAAGACTCTTGGGAAAATTTCCTTCTCCCTTTCCATCCATAGCTGAATTGATTAAACACAATGGTCTTAACATAGCCAATTACAGGAAACGGCCCTTCCCAACAGCAGTGACCTGCTTGGTTTCAGAGACTAAAAAGGAAAATAATTGCTATTATTTGATGAGTATTTCCAGTTTTCCATATGAAGGAGTCAGTCCTAAACAAGCAGAACAGAACATTTAATTACCTGCTGCCTCTGTTCTTACATAAGAACTTGTTATTGGTTCTGGCCAAATGCCTAGCTAGCTCTGTATAGTGGCCAACAGTTGCCTGCAGAAACTCTTCAGTAGGACATGATGGTTTGGCAGCAACTGGTATTGACAAACATCGTTGCTCTTAAAGCACCACACACACTGCAATGTCTTTGTACTTGATCTACTGAATAAAAGGCAGTTGGCCAAATTCTCACAATGTGCTAAATCCAAACCACATTATGTTTTAAGTGAATGTATGAACTCAGTCACTGACATTGATACTGGAGAAAACAAATAGGTAGTCATCATAACTGGTAGTCATTTATCACATTTGAACAATCTGTTCACAACCAGCTAGATTCCTAGCTATTCGTACCTTAGTTAAAAAGTTCAGTTATGTACTGTGGAAAGGTTCTAGTACTATGAAGAATATACAAAAAGCTTTCCTTATCCCTATCTTCTCAAGAACAAATTATGCACCTATATTATACATAATTTGATAACTCTATCATATCTCCCCGTAATCATTTTTTCTAAGATAAAAAGCTGCAAATGTCCTTTTTTCATTCAGAGTTGCTCCAGCATGTTCATCAGTCACTTGCTTTTCTGCATCTTTTTCCAGCTTTGCAAGAAATGTTTAAGGTGCCACAGCCAGAATTATATTCAATAATCAAAATGTGATCACAGTACAGATTTGCATAAAAACATTACAATTCTGGCAATTTTATTTTCAGTTTGTTTTTCACTGTAGCCACCCATTGGATGAATATTTTATCATGCACTTTGTTGGAACCCCAAGATCTTTTTCCTGGTCAAGCACTTCCAGCTCAGATACCATCATTTATTTTATATGATGCTTAGATTCTTTTTTAATATAATATGCATCATTTTTCATTTACTTGCACTGAAGTACACTTGCCATTTTATTCCTATTGTGCAAATTAGAGAGTTCATTTTAGACTCGTTTTTAGTTTAAACACTAAATGTTTTGGTGTCATTAACAAATTTGGCAGATTCCTCAATGCTAATGGCAAATCATTTATGATTAAGTTAAAAGCTAGCAATTCAAACTTTTGGGGAAGCCTATGGTTTACCTCTTTCCTTTTGAGAATGATTCTAAACTTCTAAGGAAACCTGTTTGCTTAGAAAATGTCTGAATTATTTGATTCCATGGTCAGTTTTTATGGAATTACAGGGCTGGATTAACAACTGTGTTGTTGTCATGAAACTGTGTTGACTGTTTCAATGTGCACTGTACATCGTAACGTTTCACATGCCATGATGCTGACGCGCGTTGCTGTTGGGAGGGAGCTGCTGGGGAACCTTATGCCAAGCTTTGTATCTATGTTTATTTCAATGGAATGTGTTTGGGTTATGTGGTCTACTCAAAGACTTTTCCACTGCACCATCAGAAGCCATTGGGAGCACCTGGGATTGCGAGCCTGGGAAGATTCTATGGGGGGAGGGATCTCGTTTGTACCGAGGGTTTTTTAGTTTGCATTTGGTGCGCTTTTCCCATTCTCAGCTTTCTTTGTGATCCTTCATACTATTCTTTAATAAATCAGATATCTTTATGAACCTGTTCATGAGTCTGATGGTATTTTAGGATAGGCAATCATTACATAAAGCTGAGAATCACCAAAGTTGTACCATTGGCTCCTGCCAAGATTAGTTTCTTGTGAGGGAAAACAGTTAACAATGGCCAAAGCCAAAGCCACGACCGGGAGACTCAAGGAGCCGACTAGCTCGATGCCCGAGTCAACGGTCAGGAGCGAAGAACGGAGCCTCACCCCAGAACCTTCAGCTTCACGGCAGCATTCGAGTTCCAGCCCGGAGGGAGAGGGATCTGAAGAGGGGAGAGCACCAAAGCAACTGGCACCCAGCGAATCGCCCGCAGAGTTAATCACCTGGGATGAAATGGGAGAACCCCAGCCAGGGACATCTCAGGCGTCCTGGAAGGAGGTATCTCAAACCCCTGAAAGGCTAAGAATGGTAGAGGCCAAATTAGAATCGATGGAGTACATGCTAAGAGCCCTGTCTCTGTCATGGGGGGGGTGGGGCAGCCGAGGCACAAAGGAGGTTCTAGCTCCACGCAATCATCCTCCATCCCCTCACCCGGACCACCGGTGGAGCGGGGCCAGAGACGAAGCCAGGATCAATCTCCACCCTGCAGAGCCCATCCATCAGTGTCCCCACCCCAAGACAGGAGAACTACTGTAACCAGGGGCCCAGCCACTCAAGCAGCCGCTAATTCAGCTCTGACAGGAGCGGAGGTGAAAGACTTTTCTGTCAAGTTTGACGGGGATCCAACTAAGTTGTCTTTCTTCCTCACTAACGCTAAAAGTTATATGAAACAGTTTGGACCCTGTTTCCCTTCCAAAGAGGCTAAAATAGCTACCATTGCCACCAAGCTGAAGGGACGAGCGGCTGACTGGTATGTTCAATTAAGCGAGGCTAGCTCCCCTGAGCTTGAGGATTTCGAGGAATTTATGTGGGCATTAAAGCTGCATTTTGAAGATCCACTAGCCAAAGCAAGGGCTAAAAGGGAACTGAAGGATCTTAGCCAGGGCCAACTGTCTGTAGCTGATTATGCCTTAGAGTTTAAGGCTTTAGCTGGGAAAATCCCCGACTGGTCTCAGTCAACCTTAATAGAACGATTTAAAGAGGGACTCAACAGGGACGTCCTGCGGTGGGCATTGTGCAGAGACAACCCAGAGACATTGTATGAATGGATCTGTCTGGCCGGCAAGGCTGAGCATGCCCAGCATACCTACATGCAAACCAAACAACCTGAAAAGCAACCAGCCACCATGAGGGGACCCCAAAGTGCCGCAACTGCTGCCCAGCCCAGCTACAGAGCCTGGGAAGAGGAGAGGGATCGGCGCTGTGTGAAGGGTCAGTGTCTCCGATGTGGGAAGGAAGGACACTGAGCAGCTGATTGCCCAAAAGTCAAGGCTGGAGACCGAGCGGGCAAACTGCTGGCCAAATTGCCACCCTCATCGCGGCGGATGACGGCAGCCAAGGGGGCGGCCGATGCTGAAGAAGTACCCTATTTCACGGGAGAGGTTGAAGATGACTCTAAGGAGCCGGCGGGAAACTCCAACCACCTGCCTTGAAAAGCACCTGCGGGCAGGTGGAGGAGGATGGGCACAAAGATGCTATGGTGAGTACTGACTGTCCAACTCTAGCAGTAAAAGTGAAATTGGGCTTCCGCACTAAGACTATGGAAATCTGGGCTTTAGTGGACTCTGGGTGTTCCAGGTGTCTGATTCACCCTGATCTGGTTGCTGCTTTGGACCTGCCTAGCTTTCCCCTCCAGCAGCCTTTGATCTTCACACAGTTGGATGGGTCAACGGCAGGGGGGGGGGCTGGCAACCCATTTCACTGGAACTGTTGCGATGCAAATGGGCAGCCACCGTGAGTCTTTAAAATTTGTAGTGGCACCTGTTGGCAATCCCTTAGTAATTCTGGGGATTCCCTGGTTGACCTATCGAAGCCCATATATAAACTGGGAACACAGAACTCTGACTTTTAAGGATGGGTTTTACCAAGCCCCTACAGCAGAGAGAGCTTCACGTGTGGGGGTTGGAAGGGCTGCAATTGCCATGCCGTGCCTTAGCATGGCACATGTAGAAGGCTTGCCAGATCGATACCAAGACTTTGCAGACGTCTTTGGAGAAATGGAAGCAGATCAGCTACCCGCCCCCCCCCCCATCGAAAAACTGACTGTGCAATAGAGTTGGTTCCCAATGCCCAAGCCGAAAATTTATCCAATGACTCAGAAAGAGCTTGAGGCATTGTGGGACTTCATCGACAAAAATCTGTCAAGGGGGTTTATTAATCAATTGCATGAACCCCCTTGAACCTGCAAATTCCCCAGTTGGGGCCACCTGTGCTATTCCGGGAAAAGAAGGATGGCACGCTTAGACTTTGTACGGACTATCGGGGGTTAAATTCCATCTCGGTCTGCAACAAATATCTTCTGCCGCTAATGAAAGACATGTTAGCCCATTTGTCCAAGGGCAAGATTTTTTCCAAGCTCAACCTTTGTGAAGCCTATTTTCGCATCCGCATACGAGATGGAGACAAATGGAAAACTGCTTTTAATTGCCCATTGGGTTCATTTCAGTACAAAGTCCTCCCTTTTGGGTGAGCAGGGGCGCCCGGGGTCTTCATGCAATTGATTAATGAAGTGTTACATGATCATTTGTTTAAAGGGGTCCTGGTTTATTTAGACAATGTTCTCATTTACACTGAAACCGAGGAGGAACACGAATGCCTCCTCAAACAGGTGTTAAGCAAGCTTAGAGATGCCAAACTTTATGCCAAGCTTTCCAAATGTGAATTTCACAAAACCCAACTTGACTATCTAGGCTATAGGGTATCTGACAAAGGCATTGAGATGGACCCTGAAAAAAATCAGGCGATTTTAAGTTGGGAACACCCCCGCACCCGGAGGCAATTACAAAGTTTCTTAGGGTTCAGTAATTACTATCGGCAGTTTATCTAGGGATTTGCTGAGATTGCTTTGCCCCTTACTGACTTACTACGTACCAAGGGTTTGGGAGAGACACGCAAGGTAAAAAATCCTGGGGCAGTGCTGAATTGGACACCTGAATGCCAGGCAGCATTCAAAGTTAAAAACCCTTTTCACTGCTGAGCCTATTTTACAGCACCCCGATCCTGACCTCCCCTTTGTAGTTCAAGTTGATGCTTCTGACTTCTCAATTGGGGCTATATTGTTACAGAGAGATTCTGAAAATCACTTAAAATCCTGCGCTTATCTGTCCAGAAAATTTTCTGAAACCGAACACCGGTGGCATGTTTGGGAAAAAGAGGCTTTTGTTGTAAAAGCCGCTTTGGAAGCCTGGCGTCACCTCCTGGAAGGTGCTAAATGCCCTTTCGAGGTTTGGACTGATCACAGGAATTTGGAAGCCCTCCGCAGCCCCTGGCGTCTCAGTCCTAAACAAATTCGCTGGGCTCAATTTTTCAGTCGCTTTAACTTCCAGTTAAAATTTATTCCGGGAAAGAAAAACTTTCTGGCCGATGCTTTGTCACGTTTGCCTCAGGACTCTGACCACGTGGCAGATATAGTGGGGACCATTCTCACTGAACCACAACTGGGCTTGGTTGCTGTCACCCGGAGCCAGACCCATGCACAGGCAACCCCGCCCCCAGCCCTGTCTGGGAGGTGAAAAATGCAAGTTCCTTGTCAGTTACAAAAAGACTTTCTCCAGGCACTGAGATCTGACACTTGGTTGCTAGCTAATAGAGACAATGTTTCCTTTGAAAACTGTCTGGCGTGGGTGGAACACCACCTTTATGTGCCTGAAACTTTGAGGGCTGATGTTTTGCAGCGTTCCCATGAGGACAAACTTGCTGGACACTTTGGTTTTGTCAAAACCTTGTATTTGGTTCACCGTCAATTTTGGTGGCCGACCTTAAGACATGATGTAAAAGACTATGTTGCTTCCTGTCCTGATTGTGCCATGTCAAAGCGGAAAGGGGGTAAACCACAGGGGCTTCTGCAGCCAGTGGCCAGCCCATCCCGTCCCTGGGAGGAGATTTCTATGGATTTTATTGTGGACCTGCCTCCCAGTCAGAAAAAAACTGTCATTTGGGTTGTAAATGACTTTTTCTCCAAACAAGCCCATTTCATTCCATGTGCATCCATCCCGTCGGCCCCGCAATTGGCCTGCCTCTTTCTCATCCACATCTACCGTCTCCACGGTAGCCCCTCCCATTTGGTCAGTGATCGCGGGACACAGTTCACTTCCCAGTTTTGGAAATCATTTTTAAAATTGATTGGCACCAAACAGGCGTTGCCCACATCGTTGCATCCTGAGACTGACGGATCTATGGAGGTTTTGAACTCTACCCTTGAACAATTCCTAAGGGCATACATAAATTACCATCAGGACAACTGGGTTGACTTGTTACCCTTTGCTGAGGTGGCTTACAACAATGCTGTCCATCAGAACACTGGGCAGACCCCTTTTCGTGTGATTTCTGGTCATGACTTTGTTCCCATCCCTGAGCTGCCACAAACCCCTCCCCAGTCCTGTTCTGCCTCTGACTGGGCTGTTCAGCTGGCTGATTCCTGGCCAGTGATTCAGCAGGCTTTGGCTGATGCGCAGTCTGCTTACAAGTTCCAAGCCGGCAAACGTTCTTTGCAACACGATTTCAAAATTGGGGATCAGGATTATCTTTCTACCAAATTCATAAAGTCCCCACAACCCTTGAAAAAGCTTGCTCCCAAATTCATTGGTCCTTTCCCTATTGTTGATATTGTCAATCCAGTTACTGTCAAGCTGGACTTGCCTCACAATTTGAAATGCTTGCACCCTGTTTTCCATTGCAGCCTGCTCAAGCCTGTCCACCACTCTTCCCACTGGCATCCCCAACCTCCTCCTCCTGCTCCGATCATGATTGACAGGCAACAACACTTTGAAGTCAAGGAGGTCGTTGATTCTCGCAAGCTTCGAGGCACCCTCCAGTACCTGATCCGCTGGAAACACTTTCCTCATCCTGAATGGGTGCCTGCTCACCACGTTAATGCTCCTGATTTAGTTAACCGTTTCCACCTTTGAAGCCTGCCGCTCAGAATTTTCTTTCTTTTGGGGGGGCGGTATGTCATGTTCACTGTTTCAGTGTGCACTGTATATCATAACGTTTCACATGCCATGGTGCTGATGCGCGTTTCTGTTGGGAGTGAGCTGCTGTGAAGCCTTGTGCCAAGCTCTGTATCTAGGTTCATTTCAATGGAATGTGTTTGGGTTATGTGCTCTGCTCAAGGACTTTTCCCGCAGACCAGCAGAAGCCGTTGGGAGCACCTGGGATTGTGAGCCTGGGAAGATTCTACAGGGGTGGGGGAGGGATCTCGTTTGTACCGAGGGTTTTTTAGTTTGCATTTGGCGTGCTTTTCCCATTCTCAGCTTTCTTTGTGATCCTGCATACTATTCTTTAATAAATCAGATATCTTTATGAACCTGTTCATGAGTCTGATGGTGTTTTAGGATAGGCAATCATTACAGTTGTGTTAAGTCATGGTTTAGCCACAGGGTCTGCAGAAAATTGACTGAGGGAGCTTTTTGGAGTGGTTTCTGGGCTGATATAGCCAGTAAGTCCTTAGTAGGAATCTGTGAATACTTTATGGGATTTTTCATGGTAGTCACTCATATCCACTGGCAGATTGATGCCACATTAGAGAAGAAAGTTGAATGAAGGCCACCATGTCTGCTTCACTTTTCTTATTTAATCAACTTTCTCTTGTTCTCCTTGAGGATTTAAACAGGATGCTTGGATGAGTTCAGGCCACCATTTGCACTTGATGCTCAGCTCACTCCTGGCTGGTACTGGCCATAAACATGTTGGTATCTACTGACATTGTCACTTAACTGGAGAAGAGTCAGTTTCTATTTGAAATTATCTTCTGCTCTTCCAAAATGTTATTCTACTTAATCAAAACAGACTATAACATGACAACAGACAGATACTTCAAATCATCCCCTAATACTTTTGGGAAGTTTTCCTCAATCCTACATGTCTCCTCATTTTTCATTGTGGAAAGACTACCCTTTGCCTTATTTTCAAACTGTCTCCAGTTATTTCCAGTAAGTTGTCACTTTAACAATTTCTTTATATTTTTTGTGCTGTTAGCTATTTACTCAATTGTTGTTTATTCGTTTAGTCGCTTCCAACTCTTTGTGACTTCATGGACCAGCCCACGCCAGAGCTTCCTGTCGGTCATCGCCACCCCAGCTCCCCCAGGGATGAGTCCGTCACCTCTAGAATATCATCCATCCATCTTGCCCTTGGTCAGCCCCTCTTCCTTTTGCCCTCCACTCTCCCTAGCATCAGCACCTTCTCCAGGGTGTCCTGTCTTCTCATTATGTGGCCAAAGTATTTCAGTTTTGCCTTTAATATCATTCCCTCAAGTGAGCAGTCTGGCTTTATTTCCTGGAGGATGGACTGGTTTGATCTTCTTGCAGTCCAAGGCACTCTCAGAATTTTCCTCCAACACCACAGTTCCAAAGCATCGATCTTCCTTCTCTCACCCTTCCTTATGGTCCAGCCCTCGCAGCCATATGTTACTACGGGGAACACCATTGCTTTAACTATGCGGGCCTTTGTTGTCAGTGTGATGTCTCTGCTCTTAACTATTTTATCGAGATTTGTCATTGCTCTTCTCCCAAGGATTAAGCGTCTTCTGATTTCCTGACTGCAGTCAGCATCTGCAGTAATCTTTGCACCTAGGAATACAAAGTCTTTCACTGCTTCTACATTTTCTCCCTCTATTTGCCACTTATCAATCAAGCTGGTTAACATAATCTTGGTTTTTTTGAGGTTTAGCTGCAAGCCAGCTTTTGCACTTTCTTCTTTCACCTTCATCATAAGGCTCCTCAGTTCCTCTTCACTTTCAGCCATCAAAGTGGTATCTTCTGCATATCTGAGATTGTTAATGTTTCTTCCAGAGATTTTAACTCCAGCCTTGGATTCCTCAAGGCCAGCTTGTCGCATGATGTGTTCTGCATACAAGTTGAATAGGTAGGGTGAGAGTATACAGCCCTGCCGTACTCCTTTCCCAATCTTAAACCAGTCCGTTGTTCCGTGGTCTGTTCTTACTGTTGCTACTTGGTCGTTATACAGATTCTTCAGGAGGCAGACAAGATGACTTGGTATCCCCATACCACTAAGAACTTGCCACAATTTGTTATGGTCCACACAGTCAAACACTTTAGAATAGTCAATAAAACAGAAATAGATGTTTTTCTGAAACTCCCTGGCTTTTTCCATTATCCATCGGATATTGGCAATTTGGTCCCTAGTTCCTCTGCCTTTTCTAAACCCAGCTTGTACATCTGGCAATTCTCGCTCCATGAATTGCTGAAGTCTACCTTGCAGGATCTTGAGCATTACCTTACTGGCATGTGAAATGAGTGCCACTGTTCGATAGTTTGAACATTCTTTATTGTTTCCCTTTTTTGGTATGGGGATGTAAGTTGATTTTTTCCAGTCTGATGGCCATTTTTGTGTTTTCCAAATTTGCTGGCATTACCTTGACAGCATCATCTTGCAAGATTTTGAACAGTTCAGCTGGGATGCCATCGTCTCCTGCTGCCTTGTTATTAGCAATGCTTCTTAAGGCCCATTCAACCTCACTCTTCAGGATGTCTGGCTCTAGCTCACTGACCACACCGTCAAAGCTATCCCCGATATTGTTATCCTTCCTATACAGGTCTTCCGTATTTTCTTGGCACCTTTTCTTGATCTCTTCTTCTTCTGTTAGGTCCTTGCCATCTTTGTTTTTGATCATACCCATTTTGGCCTGGAATTTACTCCGATGTTTCTAATTTCCTGGAAGAGGTCTCTTGTCCTTCCTATTCTATTGTCTTCTTCCACTTCCACGCATTGCTTGTTTAAAAATAATTCCTTATCTCTTCTGGCTAATCTCTGGAATTTTGCATTTAATTGGGCATATCTCCCCCTATCACTGTTGCCTTTTGCTTTCCTTCTTTCTTGGGCTACTTCTAGTGCCTCAGCAGACAGCCATTTTGCCTTCTTGGTTTTCTCTTTCTTTGGGATGTATTTTGTTGCCGCCTCCTGAACAATGTTGCGAACTTCTGTCCATAGTTCTTCTGGGACCCTATCTACTAAGTCCAGTCCCTTAAATCTATTCTTCACCTCCACTGCATATTCCTTAGGAATATTAGTGAGCTCATACCTAGCTGATCTGTGGGTCTTCCCTAATCTCTTTAGTCTGATCCTAAATTGTGCAAGAAGAAGTTCGTGATCAGAACTACAGTCAGCTCCAGGTCTTGTTTTTACTGACTGTATAGATGTCTGCCACCTTTGGCTGCAAAGGATATAGTCAATCTGGTTTCGGTGTTGTTCATCTGGGGAAGTCCATGTATAAAGCCGTCTCTTAGGTTGCTGGAAGAGAGTGTTTGTTATGCACATTGAGTTGTCTTGGCAAAATTCTATCAGCCTATGTCCTGCTTCGTTTTGTTCTCCCAGGCCATACTTACCTGTAATTCCAGGTGTCATCTGACTGCCCACCTTAGCATTCCAGTCTCCCGTGATGAAAATAACATCTCTTTTAGGCGTGTTGTCCAGTAGGTGCTGCAGATCCTCACAGAACTGCTCTACTTCAGCTTCTTCAGCATCTGTGGTTGGGGCGTATATTGGGATCACTGTGATGTTAGATGGCTTGCCCTGAATTCGAATTGAGATCATTCTATCGTTTTTTGGATTGTATCCAAGCACTGCTTTAGCCACTCTACTATTAATTATGAAGGCTACTCCATTTCTTCTGTGGTCCTCTTGTCCACAGTAGAGATTTGGTGGTCATTTGATGTGAAGTGGCCCATTCCAGTCCATTTCAGTTCACTGACGCCCAGAATGTCTATCTTTAATCTTGACATCTCACCAATAACCACATCCAATTTGCCCTGGCTCATAGATCTTACATTCCAGGTTCCAATGGTGTGTTGATCCTTAGAACATTGGATTCGCCGTTCACCACCAGCACCGTCGGCCGCTAGCCATCCTTTCGGCTTTGAGCTTGCTGCGTCATCACGTCTGGGGCTAGTTGAACTCATCCTCTGTTCCTCCCCAGTAGCATTTTGACCATCTTCCGACCTGGGGGTCTCATATTCCGATGGTATACCGACATATCTTTGGTTATACTGATCCATTTAGTTTTCACGGCAAGAATACTGGGGTGGGTTGCCATTACCTTCCCCAGGGATCGCATTTAGTCTGACCTCTCTGTCATGACCTTCCCGTCTTGGGTGGCCCTTCACGGTTTAGCTCATGGCATCATTGAGGTGCTCAAGCTCCAGCACCATGACTAGATAATGATCCTTTGCTGAAGATTTACTCAATAACTGGATTTTAATTCCTCAACTATAAATAATGTAAAAGGATTTTAATTGGCAGGTTATTTTTGTTTGTTTGTTTATTTATATGCAAGAGAAAATAGCAGAAAGGACAAATAAACTAATAAAATCTGAACGCTGCATTGTTGCTGTAATACAGTCAGGAAGTAGACATCCATAAATGCATCTGCAAGATTCCTGCATCCTTCTAAAATCCCTTTTACACTCCCCCTCCGCCACTTCTTGGGCACTTTGACTTTTGCTGCCCCAATGATCAACTGTAACTTCAGTACTGTCTTTAGGATGGTTCCAATTCTAGGGGATGAAAAAATAATTATAGCCTGGTAGTTGTCAGGGCCAGCCTCGCTCCAAATAAGACACGGACTCACTTAATGGGGATTAAGGATTTCCGGTTTATTGAAACGGTGCTGACAGAGAGAAAAACGGGAATGGAGGCGTGGTGGCACGGTACCCTGTTTATACCCTCTTGCCGGACCCCGTGCTCCTCCACCCTCCATTGTCCCCACTCCTCTGACCGGACGGCCGATTTAGGTGTTGATGTGATTTGTGATAGGTGTCTGGGCGTTTTCTCGGCTGCCGTCTTTGTCCTCTGGTTGCAGGTGCATCCTCCGGGGCACAAGGCTTGAGTTCTTCTGGTGTCATTGATGCTTATCTGGATTACCTAGTGATATCCTTCTATTAAGCTGTAGATCAGTTCATGGGTGTGGATGCTTGGATGATTATCTGAGCATTGATTTGATTGTGACCCTTCCTCTCTTTCCTGATGATCATGATCCACGTTGTGAGGCTCTTGTGTGCCTTGCAACGGGGTCATGACAGTAGTTCTGGTTCTTCTTAGTACGCTTGCTGAACAAAGGACCCTGCTGAGATAGTGACTGGACTCCCACACTGCACTCAGATACAGCTAAGCTATGGTTTATTGAGCAAGTCACTCCTGGGAGGTTTGCACATCATGCTCAGCCAAACTGAACAAACCATATTATGGTGCATTGTGTTGTGTGAATCAGCGCAGTAGCTACTGGAATACTCAAGTTAGGCAAGTGGGGCTAGCATAAGTTGGTCTTGTGAAAGGGACCGGCTCTTAAAAAGAAAGCAGGATTGGAACTGGCTTGGAAGAAAAGAAGCCAGAAGTGGCTTTGAAGGAAGAAGATGTGGCAACAGTGGGCCTGGATTTTGCTTTTCCTGCCAAGGGGGTAGAGGAGAGTTTGCTGCTGTTTTGCTCACCAGCCAGTTGTTTGGGGATATTTTTTTCTTTTAAAAAAACTGATAATTGTTGGAAAAGAACATTGCTTTAATGAGAGCAACTTGGTGATTACATGCAATGAAAGAAAAGTTTCTTTCAATCATAGTGGTGGTGGATCAGTGTCCTTCAGACAGGAAAGAATTTATTTTAATGGGTGAAAAATCAAATGTCTTTTCTTCTGCTCCTCCATATATATTTCTTGGCCATTTTGTGAAGGATTACTATCTCTGTAGCAAAATTTCCTCAGAATTCCTACTGTGCCTTTAAGCAAAAGAGGCTGCCTGTTACTGTCCTACTGCACATGTTTTATGTTTATTTCCACAAGCTGGGATCACACACTGTAATAAACTATGGTTTAAGAGTTATATTTTTAGATCAGTAGTTTTGCTAAGGGAAAAAACCCTCAATCTATCAGCTCTTTCTACATGGGAGAAAAGAAGAAAAGTATTCCAAAAAGCTGATTAGAAAGCTGTGGCACAACTGGTTTTTTGAGTGTGTGTGTGGAAGGGGATTAGCTTTGTCTGAAAACAAGCAGTAACCTTGCTCTTATAAAATGTCTATATAAATTTCTGACAGCTCAAGAAGACACTGCCTGAAAACATTCTGACAGGCTCATGTCAAGTGAAGAAAATGATGGTATCTTATGCTATCTCAAATCATTTCTTGGCTCAAAAACAGGGCACAAAAATGTTTGTTAGGGAAAAATGTGCACAGAAAACAAGTGCTGATTTAGTTACAGAAAGTAACAGGGGACTTTGGCAGAAGAAATGAATGGGTGAATACACGTGATGCTGAGACAGAGCAGATACAGACTTGTATAGGTTGCTGCCTGTCAATAGAGGTTCCTCAGGCAGTGTGATGACCTTCCCTGCCTACCCACCCTTTTCATAGTTCATTTCTTTTTATGTTGCCTTAATTGTCCCTCAAAGGTTCTGACCCGGGATGGTCTTCTTGATTTGTAGATGTTCAGCACTGGTCTTTTTCGAATTGTTATATCAAAATCAGGGAAGCAAGATTATCTGAATCAAACAAATGGTGTGAATTGTTCTAGAGATCAGAGGCACTTGGCCAGTTCTGAGTGTATTTGTTATGCAACACTTTAACAATAATGTAATGTCATTATTTAGAAGCTCTGAGAGTTGCTAGTGTTCCTAAGATATATTTATTTATTTCTAAAATCTATTAGCTACCATATAAGAGCAGCTCTCAGACAATAAACTCTGCTAAAAATACATTACATTAATAAAACAATTACTTTAAGAGAACTGTCAAAACAACAGAATAAAGGCTGTTCCTCACTTGCCCCTAAACCTGGTGCAAACGTGATTGTGATCCCCATGACTTACTATCATTTTAAGTGCTTTTCTGCCATGTCACTCAAGTGAATCTAAGCAACATACAAAAGCAGTATAACAATAGTACTTTGAACAATGAAAATACGTACATATATTGATCATAACAAATTCCACTACCATAAATAACACCACATTGAATAAGCAGCATCCATACGTAACCTAAGTACATACTTACTGCCTCCTCAATCCTCAAATGCCCACTGAAATAGCCAAGTCTTAGTAAGCTTTCTGAACATTATGAGGAGGCTGCTCTGATTCTGGGAGTAGATAGTACCATAACAGGGAAGCTCTACAGAGAAGATTCTCTTCAAGCCACCTCCCACTGTACCTACCATGGCTTCTCTACCAGCATTCCTCGGGTGGGCAAATTCTACTTGGAGCAAAGAGTGTCACAGGTACCAAACCCTGAGGCATATGCAACTTTATCAGTTATTACAATTGCATTGTACACAGAACCAACTGGCAGCCACTGCAGTGCCCATAATTTTGATGTGAAATGACAATATTGGGGCATTCCCTTTAGGACACAGGCAGCCACGTGTTGTACAAGCCAAAACTTCTGAGTAGCCTTCAGGGGCAGTTCCATGTAGGATGAGTTATAAGTCAGGAAGGAATAAAGAAGAAGGAAGGAAGGAACAAACAAGTGTGCCTCTTGTTCCAGGAATGAGCTTAATTGGTGCATGAGTCAAAGCAGGGCACTAGACCCATATTCCAAAATAGCCTGAGTTACAGGTATAGAAGAGGATTTGCAAGGAGCGTATGGAGAGTTTTCTCATGCATCAACTTGCCACTTGTTAGCTGAGCAGCCTGAAACGTTGCTAAACCCACCATTTTAAGCATCCAACTCAGCCCCACCCCATTTTAAGGGGGTTTGTTTATTCCACTGACAGATGATGCTGGGGAGGAAGAGAGACAACCAGAGAATCCACCAGTCACTCTCCTTAACTTATCCTTCATGAAAGCAGTAAGGATAGCACCATTCATTGGCCTCCTTACTGTGGCAGAATAAATACTTGGCAATGGGGGCAGCATAACACGTCCGGCATGCAGTATATTCTGCCAGCTTCAGGAGCGTAGTGATAGCTGTTTTAGTATTAATATTTGTTTACTGAGTTGCTGTTAAGTTCTGAGCTAATGTTATTGGATAGATTGTAATTACTGTGTTTTTGTTTGCTTTGTACTGCACCTTGGTAATGACATGTAAATAATGTAATAGGAAAAAAACTGCATGCTGAAACAGCTCGGGTTCAACAGTCGATAACTTTTCCAACTTATTTATTTATTTATTAAATTTATATCACCGCCCATCTCCCCCAATGGGGGACTCTGGGCGGTTTACAATAAATAGCATTAAAACATAGCCAGATAAAAATTACATTAAAATATACATAAAAGCAAATATGAAATCCAAGTGGAGATGGATCACTAAGGGGTACTATGGCGCCAGCCATCCCCAGGTGGCTATCTCTTTCCCCCTCCCAAGCAAGGCGGCAGAACCAGGTCTTCAGTTTCTTCCAGAAGTCTGAGAGGAAATCTGTCTCAACTCCGGGGGCAAGATGTTCCAAAGGGCAGGCACCACTGCAGAGAAGGCTCGCCTCCTGGACCCCGCTAGATGAAATTCCTTTGCTGATGGTGTCCGTAGCATGCCCTCCCTGCCTGACCAGGTGGGATGGGTCGATGTTATGGGGACGAGACAGTCCCTCAGGTACCCTGGTCCCATGCCATGTAGGGCTTTAAAGGTGATAACCAACACCTTGAATTGGACCCAGAAGCAAACTGGTACCCAATGCAGCTCGTGCAGCAGCGGTGTTACATGTGCCCTTCTAGGGGCACCAAAAACAGCTTGCGCGGCTGCATTCTGGACCAGCTGGAGCTTCCGGATACTTTTCAAGGGTAGCCCCACGTAGAGCGCATTGCAGTAGTCTATATGGGAGATGTCAAGGGCATGAGTGACTGTTTGGAGGGCATCTCGGTCCAGGAATGGGCGTAGCTGGTGCACCACCCAAAGATGTGCAAAGGCCCTCCTGGCCATGACTGCCACCTGCTCTTCGAGCAGGAGTTGCAAGTCCAGGAGGACCCCCAGGTTCCGCATTGGTTCTGAATGGGACAGTGCCACCCCATCCAGAACCAAAGATGACAACTTCCTGGAACCCGAGGAGCCATCAATCCACAGCCACTCTGTCTTACCAGGGTTCAGTTGAAGCCTGTTCTTCCCCATCCAGGCCCCCACAGCCCCCAGGGACCTGGAAAGGGTGGAGACCGCATCACTTACTTCACCCGGGATGGAGATATATAACTGGGTATCATCAGCATATTGATGATACCTCATCCCATGGTGACGGATGATCTCACCCAGCGGTTTCATGTAGATGTTAAATAGGAGAGGAGAGAGTACCGAACCCTGCGGCACCCCACAAAGGAGGGGTCGAGGGCCGGATCTCTTCTCTCCTATCACCACCGATTGGGAATGGCCCTGGAGGAAGGAGGTGAACCAGCACAAAACTACCCCTCCCACCCCCAACCCCCTGAGCCGCCCCAGAAGGATACCATGGTCGACGGTATCGAAAGCCGCTGAGAGAGCCAAGAGAGCCAGGATGGATGCACTCCCTCCATCCCGCTCCCGCCAGAGATCATCCATAAGTGCGACTAATGCGGTCTCCGTCCCATATCCTGGCCTGAAACCTGACTGAAAGGGGTCCAGATAATCTGTTTCCTCCAAAATTCTCTGGAGCTGCAACGCAACCACTTTCTCAACCACCTTTCACAAAAAGGGAAGGTGGGAGACAGGGCGAAAATTGCCCAGTATAGTAGGGTCCAAGGACGGCTTCTTGAGGAGGGGGTATACCAGCGCCTCCTTAAAGGCAGCTGGAAACACCCCCTCCCTCAAGGATGCATTAACCATCGCCTGGACCCAACCACAAGTCACTTCCCGGGCTGATTTTATCATCCAGGAAGGGCATGGGTCATAGCCTTTTTTGGGTTCAAAGGCCAAAATACAAACCTCTTGTCCATATTATAAGGAATATATCAGTATTACAGGGAAACTGTTATAATAAATTCAAAATCTTGGTGACATAGATAAGGAATATTCCCATAAGTTCCAATTACTAATAAAATTGTTCAATTACCAAATGAAGTTTGCCTCACAGAATTATGGTGATACAAAATGGAGAGACTTTATTTTTGGGCTCTTGGAGAATACATGAGATACAAATGAAATAAATACACTGTAGCAGACGCATAATCTATGGTGTCCTTTGTGAGTACTTCCACCTTCACGTTAAACTTCTACGTAGAGATCATTGTTCCAATGTATAGTCTACTTTTCCTTCTCCTTCTTCTCCTCCATCAACATCATCATCATCATCATCATCACTATTATTATTATTATTACTATTACTATTATTATTATTATTACTATTATTATTATTATTATCCCTCAGACAGAATTTTAGAGGCAACCGAGTTTGGAACTGTTCTGGAATCTGCAAATCCCTGAATTTGTGTGCAGATAGGAAGGACTGTGCCTCATCTCCCTCTAGTGGCTGGTCCATCCAGTGACATTTTCCTTTGGGGTTCTTTCTCATATAACAAACAAACATTTTTAGAGATGATAGATGATGATAGATAGATAGATGATGATAGATAGATAGATGATGATAGATAGATAGTGATAGACAGACAGACAGACAGACAGACAGACAGATATAGACACTTGCAAAACACATTTCAGTTCATGTTGTTTTTGTTGCGAAGTGATGACCAAACATCCTAAAGTATTTAATTATGATAAATTTGGTGTGAAGTCCAAGGATATACACTTAATATCTTATAACAGTGTTTATTAAATTACCAAGAAGCAATTGTTGGAAAACGGTTAACTATATTAATAGTATCTCCTACTGTATCAGTTGAAAATAAAACTCTCATATGATGATTATTATTATTATTTATTAAATTTATCCACTGCCCAATCTCATTCAATGATGACTCTGGGCAGTTTACAATAAATAAAAGAATAAAAATTGGTTATACAATATAAATATAAATAAATAGTAAATATAACATATAACATAATATAAAATATAAAATCCAAGATGGTCTTGATGGAATTTACCAGGGCCGCATCTCAGTACCAGCCACCTCCATGGTCGACTATCCCCCTCTTGCCCCAAGCAAGGTGGCAAAGCCAGGTCTTAACTCCCTTTCTAAAGGCTGGGAGAGTGGGGGCCAGCCTCAATCTATTATTAATAATATTAATAATTATTATTACTATTATTGTACTCACTGTGCTTTAATATTAGTTAAGGATGGGCACGTCAGTTATTCTGTTCTGTTGAGCCCAGCTATTTATAAGTTTGTCAGGAAAATAAACCATCCAGATATTAATATGCAATTGCATGCATACAAAACACACACTCCATTTTTATATTTTTTTTCAATTTTCTAAGCATGTTATATGGAAGTACTTGTCTATGTATATGCTTTTCTAATATATTCATATGTGGATATTTTCCACAAATACGGGAAATTTTTGCAAATTTTTAATTACAGAGCAAATTGTGGAAAAGGGTAGATTTTGAAGTACATTTATCTATTCATTGAGTTTATTTTAAATATTTATGTTCCACTATGTAAAACAATCTCAAATTATTTACAGTAAAAATCAGCAATTAAAACAATTTAAAACTATTAAAATATACATTTAAGGAACAACAAAGAAAAAGCTGCAAAATCACAGCACCAAGAAAAAAAAACAAATCTCTGTATCATTACTATCAAAAAGTTTGGGAGAATAAAATGTCTTTATTTATTTATTTATTAAATTTATATCGCTGCCCATCTCCCCCAATGGATCACTAAGTGGAGATGGATCACTAAGGGGTACTATGGCGCCAGCCATCCCCAGGTGGAGCTATCACTCTCCCACTCCCAAGCAAGGCGGCAGAACCAGGTCTTCAGTTTCTTCTGGAAGTCCGAGAGCGAGGAAATCTGTCTCAACTCCAGGGGCAAGATGTTCCAAAGGGCGGGCGCCACTGCAGAGAAGGCTTGCCTCCTGGACCCCGCTAGATGAAATTTCTTTACTGATAGGGTCCGTAGCATGCCCTCCCTGCCTGACCGGGTGGGACGAGTCGATGTTATGGGGACGAGATGGTCCCTCAGGTACCCTGGTCCCATGCCGTGTAGGGCTTTAAAGGTGATGACCAACACCTTGAATTGGACCCAGAAGCAAACTGGTACCCAATACAGCTCGCGTAACAGTGGTGTCAAATGGGCTGATTCTACAGCCCCGATAACTGTCTGCACAGCTGCATTCTGGACCAGCTGAAGCTTCCGAATACTTTTCAAGGGTAGCCCCATGTAGAGCGCATTACAGTAGTCTATATGGGAGATGACAAGGGCATGAGTGACTGTTTGGAGGGCATCTCAGTCCAGGAATGGGCATAGCTGGCACACCACCCGGAGATATGCAAAGGCCCTACTGGCCGTGACTGCCACCTGCCCTTTGAGCAGGAGTCGCGAGTCCAGGAGGACCCCCAGGTTCCACACTGGCTCCGAATGGGGAAGTGCCACCCCATCCAGAACCAAAGAAGACAACTTCCTGGAACCCGAGGAGCCATCAATCCACAGCCACTCTGTCTTACCAGGGTTCAGTTGAACCCTGTTCTTCCCCATCCAGGCCCCCACAGCCCCCAGGCACCTGGAAAGGGTGGAGACCATATCACTTACTTCACCCGGGATGGAGATATATAACTGGGTATCATCGGCATATTGATGATACCTCATCCAGCGGTTTCATGTAGATGTTAAATAGGAGAGGAGAGAGTACTGAACTCTGCGGCACCCCACAATGGAGGGGTCGAGGGCCGGATCTCTCCTCTCCTATCACCACCAAATGGGAACGGCCCTGGAGGAAGGAGGTGAATGAGTTCAGAACTACACCGCCCACCCCCAACCCCCTGAGCTGCCCCAGAAGGATACCATGGTCAATGGTATCAAAAGTTGCTGAGAGGTCCAAGAGAGCCAGGATGGATGCACTCCCTCCATCCCATTCCCGCCAGAGATCATCCATAAGTGCGACTAATGCGGTCTCCGCCCCATATCCTGGCCTGAAACCTGACTGAAAGGGGTCCAGATAATCTGTTTCCTCCAGAATTCTCTGGAGCTGCAACGCAACCACTTTCTCAACCACCTTTTCCGAGAAGGGAAAGTGGGAGACAGGGCAAAAATTGCCCAGTATAGTAGGGTCCAAGGATGGCTTCTTGAGGAGGGGTATACCAGCACCTCCTTAAAGGCAGCCGGAAACACCCCCTCCCTCAAGGATGCATTAACCATCGCCTGGACCCAACCACAAGTCATTCCCCGGGCTGATTTTATCAGCCAGGAAGGGCATGGGTCAAGCCGACTTGTGGTTGCATTCACAGTCCGGAGAATCCTGTTCTCTTCCTCAGGCCCAACAGGATCAAACTGTTCCCAGATAAAAGGGTAAGTACATTCCCCTGGCATCTCCCCAGACTCCGCTTCACACTTAGAGTCCAACTTAGAATGGATCTGAGTGATTTTATCCTGCAGATGCTGTGAAAACTCCTCCGAACGGCCCTGTAGGTGGGTCCCTGGATCTACCTGACCCAGAAGAGATTGAGCGATCTTGAACAGGGCCGTCGGACGGCATTTTGCGGATGCAATATGAGTGGAGAAATACTCATGTTTTGCCGCTCTTACCGCCACAAGGTAGGCCTTAATAGCGGCTCTAGCTTGTGTTCGGTCAGATTCAGTCTTCGTCTTCCTCCAGCGACGCTCCAGATGTCTCTTAACCCATGAAAGCTGCCTGGGTGACCTTGGGCCAGTCACTCACTCTCAGCCCAACTTACCTCACAGGGTTGTTGCTGTGGGGAAAATAGGAGGAGGAAGGAGTAATAGGTATGTTCCCCGCCTTGAGTTATTTATAAAAATAATAAAGGCGGGATAGAAAATTTTAAAAAAGAGGGAGGGACCTCACCTGAGGGGTCATTCCAAAGTCAGGATGCTGCCACTGAAAAATCCTGCCCCTGATTAGTCCTTACTGCATCTAAGCCTAGGAGGGCACTTGGGGCAGGCCCTCTAAAAATGACCGGAAGGGACAGGTCGGAACATACAGGAACATACAGGAACATGCTTCAGACCCTTTGGTCCCAAGACATAACCAGCATATGTATTCCAGATTATCCTTTACATCTGTAGATCTAAAATTGATCTATTCATCTGACAAATCAATGATTGGCTGCATACACATGCTAAGTGGCTTAATAATGTTTTATTGAATAAACCACTAGCTGAGTCTGCACAACACAATAAAACATATCAATGGTTTACAAACCACAATCCACTTAATTAAAACCAAGCCAAGTTGTGGCTTAACAAAACGTATGAAATGAATAATTCTTTTATCCACCCCTACTATTATTTGCAGGCTGCTCGAGTTCCCAGATTCCCCTTCCACGCAGAGTGGGGGAAAAAATCCGCTTTTGTTTGTTTGTTTAGTAGATAGATTGAGTTGCAGTGAAGGACTTTTTCTTTTACATAAGAGGTATTATATTGAGCTCCTCCCAAATTGCCCTGATGGAAACCGCTTATCATCCAACTCTGCTAAAATGTGCTGGGTCCTCTCCCTATTTTCCTTTTAATAAAGACTATCCATCCAAAGAATCACATCTGAAAAACAATGCTTGACATTGTCATTACAATGCCCTCTTCGACGCATGAGGCAGATTGAGCACCCTCAAATCAGGTATTTAGGCCACATAAAGCAAGGGATAGAATCAGACATGCTTTTCAGCTTCAGGAACAAGAATGGCAACTGCACTGTGTAGCAGTGAGGGTGAACAGTTGTGGAAGTAGATGGAAGTTTCCATTCCTTTCTCCATCTTACAAATGTGATAGGATTATAGCCACAAGGACTTAAGTTTTACTAAGCAAAACTCAATAAACCATTTTTTGGCTTAGAACAATGTATGAACCCAGTCTTTCTCTCACTCATACACAAACCCACTAAGACTTCTTTTGTCATACAATCATGGTGAAATGTCCATTTGGATGCATTCATACATAGGAATCCATCATGAAACTCTGACAGTGATAACATGGCATTTGGCAGGACCACAATGGGGCAATGTCCTCTTCCTGGGGGAGGGGAAAATACACTTTTTAAAATTATGATGTTGAATTTGGAGAGCCACAGAGGAAATGTTCAAGACAGGAAAAAGTGGAATGAGGAGGGAGACTGAAAAAGTTTAAAGGGTTAAGTGAGGAATGGGCACATTTTGCTTCCCAGAGACTTAACCCAGCCATTTCTATCTTCCTTTTAACAATTTTTTTTCACTAAAATTGCACCAATGAAAATTGGTTTAATGAAATATTGCACCAATGAAAAATTAGCTTCTCAGGTTCAGTGCAATCTAGGAGTTGCAAATGGGAGCTGGGATGGATAGACTATGCTTGTTAATGGAGGTAAAATAATTGCCTCATCTCTGAGAAATCTCACTCTCTTACCTGATACTGCCACTGCAAGCTGACCTTGGCCTATCTCAGACATGCAGAGTATATGCTGAGGAGAGAAGTGATAAGGTTTCAGGAGCAATTAATGGGAGTGGCAGGCACTAGCTAGACATAGAGCCTCTCATATCCACAGGTACTTTATTGCATAGCAATAGTTGCCGTAAGATACTGTGAAATACGAAGACCCATCACGTGTGGGAAAAACCTGCATCAGTTCTTGGTCATTCCTCCAGTGTTCCCACAATACCATCTGGAAAGCAGCGGCTGTTCAATATAAAATGCAATACGCTGCTGCTGCAGTCATAACTGTAGAATCAAATGTTTCTTCTTTACAATGCCTCAGGCACATAAGGAATGGACAGTTCTTGAGGCTTGGGGGTTGTTTGGAAGTGTAGAACAGCTGCAAGCAAACAAACAATACAAAACTTTTGGGGCACTGATTTCTTTCTAGTTTTAGAACTCTCTCTTCTCTTTTCCCATCTCTTCCTGAAGTACAGTATGAATGTAAGTGGAATCAACCATCAGCAAATGCAACTCGCATTTGCAGCATCTTGGTTTTTGATGTCAAAGCTCATCGGTAATACTGCTATTTTTTCTTTTGCATATTTGAATCTGTTCCATTTTTAACAGTCTTTATATCTCCCTTTCTGAAAAAATCTGAGTGTCCTGTATTTAATGTACTAAGAATTAGGTACATTGTAGAATCAATTGCCTATGCAAGAAACTTTATTCCATATTCCTTTCTTTGCTTTGAGTTATCCAATGAGTCAATCTTTTCCTAACTTTAAGAGGTAGCATGAAATCCCCATCCCCATACTGTTTTGATTTGCTTTTCTAGAGTATGGACATGCTTCTAAAAATCCCAAAACTTAGTTTGACCACAAATGAAACTCTTAGTACAATGTGATACTAGCGTTCCTTTTCCAGTAGTTTTGCTCTTTCAGCATGACAGTAGAACAGTCTTCCCACATCTGATACTTTCCAAATGAGTTGGATTACAATATTCAGAATTCCCAGGTAACCCTGGAGGGCATCAGGTGTGAATAGGTCAATACAGAGGATTTAACCAGGGGAAAGTTGTCATTTGCAGGCATTGCCCACAACTTCTTACATCAGAGAAACTAAACAAAGTATGTGGTCTGGTTTATCACTCATTCTTCATTAAAACTCTCCATAAACTTATTTCATCACAATTGTCACCATGCCCTCTCTTTGTACACAAGAACTTCTAATTAATTCTCATTTCTCTCCTTAAACGGTTTCTGTTACCTAACAGAAACTGTTTAAGGAGAGAAATGAGAATTAATTGTTCAAGGAGAGAAATGAGAATTAAAACTCAATTCTATAATTTAGGATGATCTTCATCATTACAGAGACATCTGAACTGTGCTAAGCACAGAGAAACATAATTATATCTCCTCTATGGGAGAGTCTGAGATTCAGCTGGAGGGTGGGTTTCAAGACTCAGGAGTTCCAGTTATGTACATAGCACAATACGATAAATATACTTCATGGAAACAAAAATAAACTGGACTCTTTTCCTGTTTAAGTTAACAGATATTTCATACAGAAATTGTAGCTGTTTTACAACAGGAACCTAAAGAAAGAACGTTAAATATTTTGATTGTGGCCAATAGAAAATTACCTAAAAGTCTATCAAGCCAGAATTTTTCTTCCTGCTCCATTAATTTCTTTTCACAGATATCTGAGAGCTCATTCACACAAGACATCTGCAGGAGCAAAGCCTTCATGCATACACGAAGACATTCCTGCAGACATTCACCCTGAACATGTGACTGCTTGCAGGACACCATTTGTCATTTGAGCAATGTCAAGGTGGGGCTTAATCAGTACACTCACATGGCAAGCAGTTCAGTTTTGTACTGCTTAGCAAGGCTCTTATTCACATAAGAGCAGTCAGTCCTTTTGGTTTTTCAAGGGGACAAACATTACGTGAAAAGGAGGCATACGCAGTCAGAGCCATCAAGGCATGGAACTTGCCATCAGGTCTGCAGGCACCTGGTTCACACAACTTTGTTTACAGAAATACCTGTCTGAATAAGACTGGTTCTGCTCTTCTATAGACAAAGACTGTCCTGCATGGATCAGTCCTGGAGGCCTCATTTCTGACCTCCCCCCCCCAGACATACATTGAGCATAATTGGAGTCTGAATAATAGCATACATAAAACACCTGTATAATACATATTTGGTATCTGTAACAATTACCAAGCAAATACCTATATGGTATACAAAATTACTGTCCCTATACCATGGTTGTGAACCATTTCAACTGTATATATAATAAGTGCACTCATAAACTTATACATGCAGAAATAAAATTCTGTGCCAGTGTAACCCAAATTCATCCATAATGAAAGCTATATTCTGCAATCTAAATAAATCTTGAAAACGTACACAAATTTGCTTGCTTTGAATACTTGTTTTTCCTCTACAAGTTTCAGCTCAGGACAAGGAATTATGCAAGGTTTTGAAGTCCTCCTTTCACTGCTGGAAATCCTACCTAGTCTTCTCAGCTCTGGTTTCAAAAAATTAATAGGAATCTGGGATCTTTGTGAATCTTTCTTGCCCATAGATTATCTTATTCAGAAAGAAATACCCTGAAATAACGATGGCTGCTTTTTTCACCCATGAATACAAACCAGTTCTGCTATGTGCACATACAGAGAGCTGGATAATTTATAGAGCTTCTACTGTACTTTATTCAGTAATAAATAGGAAAGCAATGCTTATAACAACCATTAATATATTTACTTCTCAAGTTGTAAGTATTACTTGTAGCAATTTGATGAATACAGAAGCACAGAATTGAGTTTTGTACTTTTCACAGTGATGTTAAGACTAAAGGGGTGTCTGAGTGTTAATTCATTTTTAAAACCCACATTTTCACTGCATTTAGTAAGTAAGTAAGTAAGTAAGTAAATACTTAAATAAATGCAAGAAACTGGATCAGATACCTCTTCTTATAAGCATAATCTACAGACACTGCTTGAACTATAGTCATCCCATCTTCCAGGTCTTAAATGTCTAAACTATTAGGTAATACTGGTGGGTTCCTCTGGTATGAGAAATACCAGTGGGTTTGCCCTGGTATGCATTTAAGGTTTGAAGTTTAGTGAAGAGGACACAATGGCCTACACAACAGTCATATTTGCAAAAGCTTATTTTGTGGATGTTAAGGGATAACTGCCTATGTTACAAAGATAGAACATACCAATGGAAAACAGCGGGATCCGATTTCTAAACAGCAGCACAATTGACCCTCTCTGAGATTTTATTTTGTAGTTTCTCTTGTGCTTTGGAGCTGGATCACCGGGTTTCCTTACACTACTTGTCACGTGTTATTTATGAAGAAGGTCTTCCTGTTTTTTCCATTTTTTTCCAATTTAGTTTGATTTCATTCCTTTCTTTTTCTTTTGTGATATTTTGTTGGGTAGGCAGATTTGATTTCCTTTTCCCCACCAAAGTTATAAATCCCACTATGCATTTAGTATAAGTTTATAACAACAGGAAGGATAAAGCAGTGACTAGATTCAGGCTGAGTTCTGCTTTACCTAAGTACAGTTGAAATAATTAAATCAGGAAAGGAGGGAGGTGGATGGCAACGATCCAGGCCTCATTTGAAGAACCAGTAGTTCAAGATTTGCCCCGTAGACTTCCCTTAAAAATGTATAGAAACCACAGAAGCCATGATGAGCTTAAGCTCAACACTTCCACGTATTTTGTGCAAAATACATTGTATTCTGAAGACATTGTCTTCTACAAGTTGAGTTCAATTCCTGGGGAATCAGTGGATGTTTCTTGGCAACAGAATGTAAGTGGTTTTGTCAGTGCCTTTTTCTGTGATGTTTTTTCCACTTCCCAGACTAGTCTACAGCCTGGAGTTCTGGTGGGCGGTGGGTAGGGGTCCCATTCAAATCCCAGCCAGACTCAATCCTGTTTATAAACTTTCTATGTTCAGACAAGATCAGACAAGTGCTGCTGCCACCTGCTGAGAGACACTGCACACGGAGGAAAGCTGAATTCTGTAGTTAAGGTAAAGTAATGCAATCGCATACATTCTTATGGTTCTTAAATACTGATAGCAAATATTTGTTTTTATCCCTGTCTCTGTCCTTTTTCTGTCCGTATTAGTGCTTTGTGGGAACCCTTGCTTACATTTTTGTTTCTGTGACTTACTACTGTTTTCATTCCTCAAAATTTCACACACACCCTTGCAAGTTCTCTAGAAGTTAAATCACTGTGTGGGTGCTTAGATACATTTGGCTCACTGCACAGGATATAACTATGGGTTTGTATATTAAGACATAATGTTTTTTCTGATATATTTTTAACCTCTAGCATGAATACTAGAGAGAAGAGAAAGACAGTACTATATTCTTCCTCTGAATTTTTCAGATTCTAATTATTCTTTCTTTTCCTCCTGACTTTATTTTTTCAGAAGACTTCCTCTTAGAGTTCCAAGCCTAGTTTTTTTTTAAATCATATGAACTAGAAACTTGCTTTAATACTTGGATGTCTAAATGAATGTTTGCACGCAAGAGTATCATCTGTAATTTCTATGTAGCTACCTTCATTCCTGCCAAGTCTAAAACCATTAGTTAGAAAAAGGGATAATGCTTTTCCTTACTGTGTGCTCCTTTCTGCTTTCCACATTTAATATACCAATACTTTAAAAAGACAAAAGGTAGCCTGGGAAAATTGCAAGCAAACTGAACATTCAGCACTTCTGAGCAATGTTGGATGCGTTTACATCAGCTAGGCAGCCACATGCAGCTTAGAAAGGCAGAGATTTCACAAGCACGCATCTGTGACCACTGAAAGAATGAGATAGCATCCTTAAGAGAAAGGGAAAAAAAACTTTAAAACAGCATTGTGCAAAATTTAACAGGATACTTTTTCATGATGCTGATTTTTTTAAACTTAATGACCTGCTAAAATGAATGACAGTTTGCTTAAAATTGTATGACTCAGGAGATACATTGTATTCGCTGAGTTTTAATTATTATGGAGAACAAGGTTCCTAGATGCCAACTTAGCAAATAATTTGCAGTTGAATCCTATGTTCGTTTGGAAGTAAGTCCCAAAGTGGTTAATGAGTCTTATTCTCCAGTTAAGAGCATTTGGGGGAGCAATCTTTTTATCTTTTTTCTCACAATAGAAGTGTTAATATCAAAATGTCACACATACATAACAAATTTGTTCAGCAGAAACAAAAACACAAGAACGCCTAAAAATAGTTCATTTAAACATTTACACTGCTTTCTTCTCATTTTGTAAACAACTTCAGTACCAAATAAAATAGCAAGAAGAAATAGCTAACAATGAGAATAAAAATTTCTGTCAGCATGTCTCTACCCAAAGGCACTTAGAATCTTACAGTGCAATCTGCTGAAGCTCCAGTATTTTGATAATCAACTCTGGTTGCTGTAAGTGTGACTGGTGACTTTTGTACAACACACAATATTCTAACCATTCCATCTTTTAAAGCCCTGTTCAAATTGCAAGTATGTAGGGGTTATGCTCAATTGCTTTTAAAGTTATAAACTGTTCTGGGAGGCTTCTTGTCTGAAAACTGGAGTATAATAGTATAATAAATAAAATAGTAACTTGCTTATTTTTTATTCCTCACAGCTGTCTTTCAAATGGAAATGTTTTATTTTCTTTTCACTCTTCCAACCCTTTACCCGATCTCTAGAGTTATCAAATCCATCATATTTAATTGTGATCCCTCCCTGTGACAATCAGAATAAAGCCGACAATGGTAAACCAAGCTGAGCAGAGTTTCTATTTGATACTCCCGCTCGTGTACCTTTCCCCGGGTGGCTGTCACCTTCTCCCTCCAGATACCTAACAAAGCTTTTCTCCCTCAGCCATCAGACGCCTCTGTCCTTCCGCTGATATCACAGCAACCTTTCCTGCACCCAGGACACGTTACCGAAGTTTTGCTCTATTCAGACCTGTCCCTCGTGCCAGAACAGCCCCCACCAGCTTCCTCTGTCCCAGGCAATCACTCAGACGCCTTCAGGGAATTCTTCCCCGCAATCTCTTCCTTCCGTCAGAAACAGCCAAGGCATTTCCCACAAGAGCCTTACGTATGGCTCGATGATCTTTTTCTTTTCGGAACTGCCAGGTACCAGCTGGAGTTGCTTCCTATCGCGATAACCCAGGACTCAGCTGACCCTCCCTCCCCTCCTGAAACATTTTTGCACTGTTTACAGGCTAACCTTACAGTCCGTATCTCTACTGCCTGAACGCCCTTTCTTTTCTTCTTTTTCAAATTTCAGAAGGTAAGATGAAATATAGTCACCAGGCAGGCACTCGGCACCGGAAAGGATAAACGTGTCTCTATGCAGCCAGATGCCTTACCTAGCGTCGTAGTCCAGGGCACTAGCAGAAAAGAGAGAACCAGATGCGGGAAGAAATCCATGACTTCGCTCTCTGCTTTGCTTGTGCATCAACCCTTCTCTTTAGGGTTCTGCAAAAGCTCTGATGCGAACAATTGGACTCTTGGTGGCTTACTGAATTCCACCTCCTGCTTTGGCAGACGCTCATGGGTCCTAAAGCCCTCATGGTTTCATTACCCCACACGTTCTTCTCCTTCAGCAACTACCCCCCCACCCCCTCCAGCTGTATATACACATAGGTAAGCATTAGCATTCAACCGGAATAGCTGACTTTGATAACTTTGCATCCAATTTCATCTGTAGCTGCCCAGATAAATGTCTCAGGTTTGTTCTAAACAAGGAATAAATTCAAATAAAGTAGATCGATCTTACTTTGTTCCCCCACAATAGTATAAATACATAAGGAAATTAGCTACTTTTGAAGTACCTATACAGATGAAGCTTTTAATTACTACATTTTCTGCCAATGCACACTATTATAAGTTAATGTTTCCCTCCTACAAGGTGACGTTTCTGAATACATACGTTGTATCTGGTGCTGTTACTGCAACACAGAAACAGATGGAGGGTTTGGACAATTGTATAGGTTATATATTTGACTTTTACCTTTGGAAAACCAAGGAAGATTTAAATTTCTGTCTCCTTCCAAAACAGGCTAGACGTACTGTACTTTGTATCTTTATTTTTTTAGAAGGGTCAAGATTTCTACAGGTGTATCCTCACTGGGGCTTGGCCACTGGAAATACCACTAAACTTTTTACTACATAGACCCCCTTTTACCCAGCTGGAATAGGCTGTATAAATTACTGCCAAGAAATGCAGCCATAGTTTTACCAATGTTCTCCGGTGGCATAGGAAAAAGGAAATGCAGGTATTTGGGGGAAGAGTTCCTCTGGGAAGAAACAGGTGAGTAATACTTCAAAGGCGGTATCTTTCATACTCTCAGATTGTATTGGACAGCACAACTCCAGAACAGCCCAGTACATTGCGACCGTAATGACTTGTATCATCTCTGGCCTCTAAACTACTCCTTTGTTCCAACCTGTTGAAAGTGATAACCCTCTTTGCTCTAGCAAATCAAGGAAGACCTGCCTGGTAAAACATCTATTTTGTATGCAAAAGGGCCCAAGATCCAAAAACTAGTATCTGCAGGTAGGGTTAGGAAACTTTATTTGTTTGTTTGTTTATTAAATTTATATGGCCACGCATCTCACAAAAAGTGACGCTGGGTGGTGTACAACAACAAAACTCAGAAAGCTGCTGCTAGGAGCTTTAAGAAGATGATTGAAGATACAACTTCTAGTTCAATAGGTCTGAAGGACACCAAATTGAGAAATGCTGCTGCAGTCAGTATTGAGTTATATGAACCAATGGTCTGTCTTGGTGACTGAGTTCACACAGCACAGTGAACCGTATTTTGCATAGCCAGGGTTGTATAAGTGGAAGGGCTTATACAAAGCACTTAGCAATGTTTTGATTTAACTATTTTTAAAAATAAACTATAATGTCTGGCTTCCCATACAACATTAAGTCATAATCCATGGTTGGGTTCATGCATCAAAGTAAATCCTACACCACCAAACCACATTGTACACATACTTGCATGACATGTCTTGCTGTTCTTGGGAGCTAATTAACCTGATTATCCAGACCACTGAAACTAAGACTGACCTTGGTTGATGCACAGGGGCTGTCTTAGCTGGTATACCAATCACCTTTGCAGATAACAATTCTCCACACTCACACATGCACACACCAACTTTGTTAGACATTAAAAACAAACAAACAAACAAGGTGGACAATTCTTCTCATTTGTATGCTTGGGGTATGTGAAGAAAAACAGACCTGGGGTAAATGGAGCAGCCACATTTTACACACTGCTTCAGTATATAACCCACCTTGGATGATCTTGAAAAGCTAAGGAGGACTGGACCTGATTAGTATTTGAATGGAAAACCACCAGAAAGTATCAGAACTTTAGCTAAACTGGGAATTTGGAAAAAGAACTCAGAAGTAGGCAATGACAAACCACTTCCATATGGTTGCCAAGAAAACTATATGAATGTTCTATAAAGTCATTGGAGTTGAGTTTGACTTAAAGGAGACTCTCTGGACTACTGTTCTGTAGGTAGAACTAGATCCAAGTCAAAGAAGGAAAGGGCTAACCACCACCAAAAAATGCAGAATGTGCAAGGTAAAGCCAGGCAGTCAACTTGCTTCTCATTCAAGAGGCAATTTTCTCTTGGCCTTGTACAAATCACTTGATGATGTTAGCTAGTTGGATAATGAAATGTCTGCAAGCAAACAACCAAGCTCAGAGAGCACCAACAACTCCACAGTTTAATCCTGAGCTACAGATATTGTATTGCTTTATCTTTATCTTATGCTTTATCTTATAAAGCAATGTGAATGTCTCTGGCCTCTTGTTTCAGTTACAAATCCTGCATGTCAATGGTATGTTAATATGAGTCATGGCTGGGAGATTAACTTTTGAGCAAAAACCTCAGCTAACTTACCAAACCAATCCACCCAAGATTGTCTGGGGCTAAACTAACTCCTTCCCAGTCATCCTAACTACACCCATGTGGTGTGATCATCCTATCTGAGGTCTAACTTCCCTCAACATCTGATCAAGACGAGTGCTAGACAGGTGCAGTGAAAATGGGGTTTCACCCCCAAGGCCACATGGACAGAAATGGGTAAGGATGGTTGTCCCTCTCAAACCCATCTGTAGTGGCACTGTCTATGATCATACCACTGCAGATTTTTTAAAATATCTGGCAGGCTAAATAAAGACATAAATAAAGTTTTTAAAAATGGTAAGAACTGCCATCTCCTTTATGGCACCTGGGAGAACAAAAGGTGGCTGCTGGATAACCAGATCTAAGATTGTACACTCCTGGAGCACAGAGGTATGTCAGTTATGGGAATTGCTACCTTGTGCAAACACAGCCAGTGAGTTGCAGCACCTTTTCTGACCAGCTGCATTGGTAGTACCCTGGTACAGTGAACTGCAGGCCAGTGGCTCCATTTTTGTGTGGGTGAGAGAGACAGAGTGCGCTATCAGGATATCATAGAACATAGACCATAGAACCTGGATATGACCAGGTGCTTCTAGGATTCACCATTTCTGAAGTTCCTAGCCAAGTACTACATTTGAGGGGAAAGCTTGTGCCATTTTAAGAACAAAAGAAGAGTTGGGGATAGAAAAATAATGTGCAATTGAGCTCTGGAATATGTTTCACCTTTAGGAGCTTGGCTCTGATTCCTTATGAGAGCCAGTATTGCACCATTGATCTTGCAAATCATATGTGTGCATGTTAGGGGAACCAATAATTTTGCAGGCTGGGTAGGCTGATTCCCTTTCACCCAGCTTTTTAAGTTACAGTTTGTATTGTGTTTTGCATTGCAAACTGCAGGGCTAGAACTGGAATTGGTGCCACCTAATAAAATTAACTTTGGTATGCATCATGAAATTCATAGGGATGGAAGATAAATATCTTTTTAGGACCATCTGGTATTCACACTGCAATCTCTATAATGGTATCATTGTCCTCCAGATTAAATTTAATTAATAGATAAGAGCTCTTCAATAATTTATAAATCTTATTATGTCATTAGAATTTATATAACAGCATTTTAGTCAAGGGAAAAAGACAGAAACTGATCTCATTTGGGCCAATAAGAAGTTTCAGGCTTTCCATATCTATATTGTAACTGAAGAAGACCATTCCATCCAAGTATTCTCATGTGTACAAATCATTTTTAAGTAAGATCATAATGTTTAGAGTAAGTTTATTTCTCATTAAGGATCACTCTTAAATAAGTGTAAATAAAAATACTTTTGAGGTACTTGGACATTTTTCCTTAGATCTCCCACTTGTTTGCATTAAGGTCACCCAAGAAGTCTCAAGGTCTAGCATGTTAGACCAGTTTATAAGGTCTTGTTTAGTTTTCTGAGCTTGAGCCATGGATCAAATTTGTAACCAAGGCCTTTCATTGGTCAACTTGAAAAACAAACCTTCCCTTCCAGCCCAAAGATGCAGAGATGGGGGACTAAAGTGAATACTCTTACTCTAAGCATAGTATGTTTTCTATTCTTGTTTTTTTAAATCCCTGGGACTGTATAAAGCTGGGAATGACACTGGGGCACAGAAAGGAAGCTACTGTAGGCTTTTAAGAAATTCTTTTAACAAGAATATAAAAATTCCTAAACACTGAGGCAAGAAGTGGCACTAAATAAATGGTTCAGGATGAACCCAAAGATAAAACAAACTATGTCTTAAAATATACTGTCTTCTTTATTGCTGTTTTATTCAACTGATCCAGCAGTATTGGATCAATGATTTCTGACTGCACACAAAGCTTTAAAGCATTTTAACATTTGTAATCTATCCATTGAATCTTATGTTCTTATAGACGAAGAGAAACAGATATAGGGTATATTACTGGAAGGTTATTGGAAGATCAACATATGCCTTCTTATGAAACATTGCTAATGAGAGTAATCAATTTTGGCATTTTCTCTGCAACTGAAACTTTTTTACCAACTTGAAAAAGAGTGCTTAAGAAGTACTGGTACTATGTAGGTGAGATTGTTCTTAGCCTACTGTTAAAGTTGGTATGGACTTGAGTTCATAGCTCTTCAGTGAAAATACATCTGATATAATCCGCTGATGTCTGATAGAAATTTTCAATTAAAAATTTCCATTTAAATGAGGTTTTACATGAAAATATTCCTGTTCTGATTAATTCAAACTCCATTCTTTGGCCCTCCTCCTAAATCTTATTACTTTGGAAGGTAAGTGCATTGGCTCAGATTTTAAAAATAACAATAAACATTAAGGACATTTTGTGTTCTCCAAATCCCCAAGTAGTAACATTTGACAAACTCTGCTCTAAGGATTGCTATATCTGAGCTGCAAATGCACAGGTCCAGTAGATGACAGCAAAGAGAGAATAAAACCCCCAACTCTGCTGGTCATCTGGATTTTTGCAACCATATATGACAGTCTGAGATTCAAAATGGACATAAATGATCTGAAATAGCTAAAGGACCAAACTGGAGCAATCCCAAGTACAGGTGGGCTTCTCTCACCCATCCTTCTGCTCTCTACAACTCTTTTCATCCCAGTTATGGCCTCCCTGCTTCCTCCTCCCCATTCACTGCCCCCAGTGGCTGTCTGGCTTCTTTGTATTTTTCTTCCACTGGTTAAATAGTAAAAAGGGGAGGAGAAGACAGAGGATACATGGCAGCATCCTTCCAATACCTGAAGGGCTATCATACAGAAAAGTGAAAATGCTTGTTCTCTGCTGCTCCAGAGCTCTGGACAGATCGAATGGTCTTAAGATATAGCAGGGCAGTTTGAGTTGAACATTAGGAGAAGCTGCTTAGACATAGGAGCAATTAAACAATGGAAACAATTATCTGAAGAAGGATGGGCTCCTCCATGGAAGCTCCAAGCAGAAGACAGAGCCTTTAGGGTTTGTTTTAATGTTTTAATTCTAGAATCCCTGTACTGAATCAGGACTTTGGACTAAGTAACCCACCACTAATTCTATGAAAAAAACAAAATAAGTTACACAACATAGTAAGTCAAATGGGAAATAGTTTCATTGAACAGAAGAATGAAACCCTATGTTTGCTTGTTGCTGGGGCTAAAATTCAAATTATAGTTGCTCAGCTATGCTGAATTTCTTACAAAAGACTTGAATAGAGAGCCTCATTTATGTTTAAAGTCTCTCAAATGCCCACTGCCCTCTGTTGTCCACTGATACTGACCCTTCCTCCTCCCTGGCTCCTGTCCTTTGTCATGAAAGTTATCTGCCATCATGTGAATATTTACTCAGCAGCCATACTAGGCTAAATTTAGCTATGGACAGTCATGACTACTCATTTTTCTCTTACTCTCCGGGAAGCATATTGGCACAGTATTTCTTTGGGAACCAGATTCCATACAATAAATCCAGAATTGTGCATTTGGGCAGACAAACAGTGATATCCTAGCTGTGTATGTGCATCAGCCAAAAGAAAAGGAAAGGCATCAAAAGAGGGAAAGTAAAAAGTAATTCTGAAAAGCTAAATCTTCTGGAAGGTCACCCAAGGAATCATAGCAGAAACTGGGCCCTGGTGCATAAACTACTGCATGGAATGATTAAAAAGCCTCTGAGTTCTGGCTGTTCCTACTCAAAACAGATTTGAAGGGGTATATCCAATGGCAGTAGACACTTCCTCAACTTTCAGACAGAAGTTTCTTAACTATCCTTCTTTAATATTCACATGATCTTTGGAAATTTTGGAAAAATGTTTTTCAGGCTGCTGTTCCAGGCTGCCCTTAAGGAAAAGAAAGCCTGGACGTTTCCATTGTGGCAAACTGGAGAGCAGATGAGGGACTAGATCTTGCCTGAGAATTGGAAGAGCCTTTGGCCTGGTTCACACATTGCACAAAGCTCATGAGTTGGATGATGAGTTTGATTTCAGCTCAGCATAGGTGCGGGCAACCTTTGTCACTGATTGCCAAAGAACTCCATTAAAACATTTGAGGCAGCTGAAAGATGCAAAATGGATGGTGGATTGTATTATGGACATGGGGGCAGCACTGGGTGATGGTTCTTTGCTTTTCAAGTATAATGTGCCTATCTTAGGGCTTTCACTAGTTTTTGTGTCCTCTGTAAATCCAGTATTATGCTTTGTATACCATGGCTTGAGGTTTACATTGTGAACCAGCCAATGTGGCTTACTGAACAAATCATGATTAAACAAGCTCAACCATTGTCAGTCCAATAGACAATGCTGGACTAACTCTGGTATAAACAGTAAACTTATACTCTGTAGCTCACAAGCATAGTTAACCAGAAGTTTTTGAGAGTATTAAAAGTATTTGTATTAAAAGTATTTTCCAGCAGCTGGGGTGGGTGGGTCTTTTTTTGTAATATGAATGAACAACTTCTTATTGTCTCTGCCAGCACCAAACAGTCTTTCCTGACCAAGCACAAGAAAGCTTTTATCTATTAACTTGAAACAGCTCCCATTTCAACACACTGGATAATTAACTTTGGTCACACTGTAGGTGTGTTGTTCTCCTCAATGATCTTTTCTAGTAAATTTGCTTCACTCTTGTCCTGTTCCTACTTGATGAAAAGCTTGCCTTGTCTAGCAGGCAGGCAGTGTTAGTTTCTTGGTCAATTTATCAAGATCAGAAAGAGCTGGTCATGGCAACTCATTATTGCTCAGGAATGAGTAAGACCGTCACGAAAGCTGGATGGTACAGGAGTTGAATAGTTATTGTGTTAGGTGATGGCTGAGCATGTTCCCAGCCTTGGCAGCATATATAGGGAAGATATTAAGGGGACAGTTATCAATTATACCTGCTTCTCAGGATAATAGAAAGCAGCTTTTATTTGTTTGTTTGTTCGTTTGTTTGTTCATCCTATTTGTATACCACCAAGTCAAAAAGATGGATGTTGACAGCAATCCAATAAAATATACCACCAATTAAAATGTGTAAAGAATAGATGTTAATAGGAACAGCAACACAAACAAAATGCAAGACAAAAAAGGAACTCAACAGTTAAATGGAAATTAAGAGACTGACAATTAACTAGGCACCAAATGTTCTACCTAAGGGTTCCATCTTAAGAAGCTTCAGGGACGTTAACAAGGAAACCTGTTGGCAACCAATGTGGGAATTGCAGCACAGGTGTAATGTGCTCTTGGCAGACTCACCAAGTTAGAAAAGAAATACTATAGTATCTAAGGGGAAAAAACAATTCTGGCTTTAAGTTCTAATCTCCAAAAAGGAATACACAGGGGAAAAAAAGTTGTAAATACAAACAAAACCCCTGTACAATACCCAGCTTATTTATTTATTTATTTATTTATTTATTTATTTATTTATTTATTATTTATTCCTTCCTTCCTTCCTTCCTTCCTTCCTTCGTTCATTCTTCAAACTTCTATTACCACCCATCTCCCCCAAGAAAGGGGGAAGAAAGCTTCCCCAACTTGTCAAATAGGATTGCTAGCTATCACTGAAACTCATGCTAGAGATTGTTCCCAGAATATCTATGCTTGTGACATACTAGTATAATATGTGCTCATTTATGTATACTTACTATAATATGTGCTCATTTATGTATACTACTGGCCAGAGGTACACTTCAAAAACAAATGCATGGTGGATAAGAGACTGCTGAATAGAGAAGTGTGTGCTTGTTCTCTTAGAACCATAGAGTTAAAAATTACCTCAAAGGTCATCTAGTACAACCCCTGCTCAAGGCAGGATCCACTAGGCCATCACTGACAGATGGCCATCCAGTCCTCCCACAAGGGAGAACTTACAGCTTCATTTGTTAGCTTGCTGTACTGGCTGACACTCCTACAGTCATAAAGTTCTTCTTGGTGTCTAACCTTCCTTGTACTTTTAACTTACTGGTTCTGGTTCTACCCTATGAACCACAGAGAATAAGTCTATTTCCCTTCAGATATCTGAAGACTGCTATTATAACTCCCCTCAGCCGTTTTTCCCTAGGCTAAACATACCCACTTCAACTGTTCCTCATAGGACGAGGTTTTCAGATTTTTTACTGTCTTAGTAGCCATCCTTTGAACTTGCTCCAATTTGTCACCGTCTTTTTTGAACACTGGTGCCTAGAAATGGAGACAGTACCCTAAATGGGGTCTGACCCAGACAGAATCGAGTGAAACAATTACTTCTCATTATCCAGACTGTGTGCTCCTGTTAATACAGCCAAACTAGTGTTTGTCTTTTAGCAAACACCTCTGGCCCATGGTTCATTTATGGTCCACAAAGACACCTTGATCCTTTTCAGATGTATTGCCACACCAACTCTCTCTCTCCCATGCCTTTCATTTCTCTCCAGATCAGGATTTTACATTTTTCTCTATTAAATTCTGTTCCATTCATTTCAGCCCACTGCTAAAGCTTGTGTATTTTTTTTTAAAAAAGAAAATATTCTCTTCCTCTCCCTGAGTTTGGGGCATTTGCAAATTTGGTAGCAGTCTCTATATCAGTCTCTATATCCAAGTCATCAATAAAAAATACTGAACAGAACAGGGCCTTGGCAGAGCCCAGTGACACTCTGCTTAACACTATAATACTTAATACTTATAAATGGAGTCATCTGTAAGCATTCTTGGCTTCAGTCATCCAGCCCATTATGAATCCATCTAAAAGTTATATTGTTATATATTATGTCATATATTATATACTACAATTATGTCTTATCAAGTCATTGTCAACTCTTAGTGACCACATAGATAGATTTCCTCCATGACAATCTGCCCTAACCTGGTCCTTCAGGTCTTCCAACAGTATGCCAATTGCCACAGTAACTGAGTCCATCCACCTTGCTGCTGGTCATCCACTTCTTCTCTTTCCTTCTATCTTTCCAGCATCAGAACCCTTTCCAGAGAGCTAGATCTAAACATAATGTGTCCAAAGTAGGATAATCTGAGCCTGATAATTTGTGCCTCAAGCGAGACCTCTGGGTTGATTTATCTGATGACCTATTTGGTTTCTTGGCTGTCCATGGTATTCTCATGAGTCTTCTCCAACACCAAAGTTCAAAAGTGTCAATATTCTTTTTATTCTGCCTCTTCAAAGTTCAACTTTCACTACCATAGAATATGGGAGGGAAAACCATTGCCTACATGATTCTGATCTTTACAGAGATATGTCATATACTCTGATGCCATGACAGTATAGACATGGCATCTAAATATATTTTCCAAGGTCTTCATTGCTACCCTACAGCATAATTCTTGACTGATGCTTCCTTTACTATAGATAGTCTATTCTAAAAGGCAGAAGCTATCCACCACTTCAATATCTTCAATATTAATTGTCATGTCTAAGACTGGCCACTGTACCTATTGTCTTCCTTATATTTAATCATAGTCTCATTTTTCATTCTATGCTCCTTGACTTTCATTACTACAATTTGCAAATCATTTGTATTTTCAGCTATCAGAGTAGTGTCATTAGTAAAACACAGGTCATTGATGTTTCTTCCTCCAGTTTTAAAACTACACTCATCTTCTTGCAGTCCAGCTTCCCTTAATATATATTCAGCATATATGTCGAATAACTAAGAGTAGTGTATACAGCCTTGTCTCACTCCCTTGCCCACCTGCAGCCAGTTGCTTTATAGTTTCTGTCTGTACTGTGGCTTCCTAACCTGTATATAGGTTTATCATGAGGTTCAATGAGATGTTCTGGGATTCCCATTTTTCTAAGTACATTCTACCTCTTGACATGATCAAAAAAATAACTTCTTTTTGACATTATTTGGCTTTCTCAATTATCCAGGGGCATCAGCAATAATATCTTAAGTTCCTTGGCCTTTTCTAAAGCCAGCTTGAACATCTGGCATCTCTTTTTCCATATAGGAATCTAATCTGCATTGGATGATCCTAAGCATTATTTTGCTAGCATGTGAAATTAAGGATATTTATCATGCAATATCCTTAATTTGCTCACTCTGGTAAGTCTCCTTTTTTTAGTACTGGAATGTAGATTGACCTCTTCCAATCTATTAGCCACTGTGTTGTTCATCAGATTTGCTGGCATAGCTTGGTTAGAACCTTTACTGACTCTTCTTCTGTTGCTTGACATAGTAGTGTGGGTATTCCATCAGTTTCTGTAGACTTCTGACTTGGTAAGGTCTGGATCACTGATCTAACTTCATCTTCTAAGATCAGAAGTTCTTGTAAGTACAGAGTATCTTCTAAGGTACCCTGGATGCTGAGTTCTCTTCTGTACAGTATTTCAGTATACTCCTTCCATCTTTCTTTGATCTTCTTTGAATCAGCTACTAAACAGTTATATTGCCTAGCACTCCCCTGATGTATGACACTAGTAACTCTATCAAAAAAGGAGGTAAGATTAGTTATCATAAAAGGAGATAGGGTTAGTTAGTCATAAGGCATGACCTGTTTATGGCAAACCCATGCTGGCTCTTGTTAATAGTTGCATTCCTGCCCAAATGCTGACAAACCTGATGCTTAATCATCTGCCTGAGGACCATAGCAGTATAGATGTCAAACGGACAGGTCTGTAATTTCTCGGGTTGTCTTCTTTCTCTTTTTTGAGAATAGGTACAATGTTTGCTATCCTCCATTCTGGGACCTTGCCAGTTGTCCAGGAGTTCAAAAACTACAGTTAGTGGTTCTGCGGTCGCTGCCGATAGTTCTTTAGTACCCTAGGATGTAATTAATCTGGCCGCAACAGCTTGAATTAATTTAAATTAGAGCTCCTTGTTCATCTTGAGCTGCAGTTCCTTTCTTGCACTGGTAGCACACCAGTGGCCATGGCTTTAGTTCCCTTCTTAGAGATGAACATAAAATACCAGTTGAGACATTCTGCTTCTCACTATCCCATTATCAATTCATCCATTTCTCCTCACACAGACCTACAGCTTTCTTTGTGTTCCTTTGTGTTTTGAACATATCTCACAAACCTCAGCTCATTCTGCACTTTAGCCTTTCTAACACAATCCCCACAAATTCTGACAATTGCTCTGTATTTTTCTTTGGTCATACATCTCTCCTTCCATTTCCAGATGTGTCCCTTTTTATTTTCAGTGTTTTAGAAAACTATGTGTATGTCCACACTGGTCTGTTTAGATACCTTCTATTTTCCCTTCTAACAGGAATTGTTTGTAATTGCACTAATAGTAGTTGCTTCATGGAATTTCCTGTCTTCCTTGGACATTCTTTTCCTTCAGGTTTTCAAACCAACGGATCTGACCTACATTCTATCTGAGGTCATCAAAATCTGCTCTTTTGAGATCCAAGATACAAGTCTGACTTTTCCCTGTTCTTCCTCTCCTTGATACCATGAATTCAAGGATAACATGGTTATTTTCTCCCAAGGTTCTAGGCACCTTCACTTCTTCAATCAGTCCCACTCTACTGGTAAGGATAGCAGTTCCATTTGTTCCTTCTTCTACCTTGTAACTCATGAAGTTATCAGTAAGAGAAAACAGGAATTTGTTGGACCCTGACTCTTGGCAGAATTAGATTTCCAGCAGAATTCAGATTTCTCCCACTGACACTGTTGCAGGCCTCTTTAAAAGTTTGGTTAACTGGCACCAAAATATCCCTCATCCATATTTTCTGTTTGTCCAGATAATTTATAAAATTCCCACAATGATCCCTTTTGTTTCTCTCTCCTTTTATTCTTTTCCAAATGTACTCAATAGTCATACTCTAAGTCATGATTTTTGTGCAGATACATGCTCTCTCTATATATATCACAAGACAAACATACCCTTTCTATTGAAACAGTTTCTTTTGAATGAATTGTAGCCTTCCAGGGTTATCTTTCAATCATATCTATTACCCCACCGAGTTATAACGTCTTTGTTCTTTTGTCTTACAATTTCACATATCCTCTGTTTGTTACCTGTATATTTGATGTATGGTAACCCCCTACTAGCTAATGGCTTTGCTCTTGTAGTTTCTGCCTATCTGTAGGTCCCCCACCCCCCCAGCCTTTGGCCTCATGCTTCCCCCTTCATCTCTGGCATTTTGGCCGTAGACCTTGAACAATTATACGTTTTTGCCACCCTCACTCTTTTTCCCTAGTTTAACATTCTCTAGAAGAGATTGGCAAGGCATTTTCCAAACATGTTCATACCAGTCTTTGTGTGATATAGTAGCCCATCTCTTGCTAGGAATCCTTTATAATAAATAGTTCTGCTGTCATCTAGAGGCCTTTCAGAATTTTGCAGCCCAGATATTGAAGCCCATGTCTGGCCTCCTTCAAGCTAGTCAAGAGTTGAAAGTCCTAGTTCTTGGCTGCCACTAAGATGGTAAGTGATCTGGGGGAAACGGTCCTTTGAGGAACTGGTATATTAGCTTACCAAATAAAACACTGAGTGAGATAAAATAGCAGACTTCAGATATCTAAAGGATCATCATGTAGAGAAGAAGGAGTGAACTTCTCTATTGCTCTGGATGTCAGGAACAATGGTTTGAAACTACAGGTAATTAGACTCAGGTTAGATTTTAGGAGGAATTTCCTGACATTAAGAACTGTCAGCCAGTGGAATAGGCTTTCTCATGAAATATGTTCCCTTCACTGGAGTCTTCAAAGAGAGGTTGGATAGCCATCTGCCTGAAATATTGTAGCAGATCCCACACTGAGCAGGGGGTTAGACTAGACGTTCTGTGAGATCCCTACCAATTCTATGATTTTATGATAGGAGGAATAGTGGCTTGACAACAGCACATTGCACATTCATTTGGCTATACATAGCAAAAACCTACATTAAAAAGAATACCCTCTAAAATGAAAAGACAGTGCTATCCCCAATTTACAATTTGCTTTGTGTTTAGGATCATCTGAGGAGGTCTCAGCCCTTCTATAAGCCACCTTCCAAAGTCTGAGCCACTGCCCCCTAAGCAAAACCAGGATGAGCAGAAAGATGATTGTGCAGGATCTGTTCCACTGTGTAAAGTCAAGTAACAAGTGTCCATCCAGCTATGCAGCTTTAGATTTTGGACTGGATCTTCTCTTTCCCATTTAACCCTCTAAATCATGACCTTTAGTGCTCCATGAGAACAGTCCATCCATTCACCCCTTCAAACAAGATCTTATTTGTTTCAATCTGGTTTCTGTTAGAAGTGCTATGTGTTCGATTGTTCACACTGTTGCTGTTTTTAGTTTTTGCAATTAGATTATTTAAAATTTAAAAGTTGTCTTATGATTTTAATTCTCTCTTAGAAGCTGTCTGAGAAAGGCCTTTGTCCTGAAAGATAGTACATAACTATTTTAAATAAATAAATATCTTTATTTTGATACTGCAAACTGTGTCACACATATTGCTTGGGTTTGCATACAATTCAGTTCTTACAAATAAAGAAAATTGGGTTGAGTAAACTGTGGCCATTTAACCATGAATAAGCTGTGCGTTGGAAACACACACACATACAGTCTTCCGCTAGGATTGCCATATTTGTGCCACAAAAGTCCAGATGAGTACTGGATGGAAGCAGAGATTCAGAAAAATAGAGTTCCTGGCTGTCATCTAATAGTCACACATATTTTTGCAGCTTTGATATGGCAACCCTACCTTGTACCTTATTTTGTTTCTGGGGATAAAGAAGAATTAAAGAGTTTTTGAAATTCATGGCTGTTGCAGACTGGAAATGTTGGAAATGTGGCCCAACAAATCTAGAGGGCAGCAGGTTGCAGAAGACTTGTCTAGAATATAAAGGGCGTCCTTACAATGAAGTTGTCTGGCTATCATCAATGTCAGTGCCCATTTCTAAAAAGACAGTGCTCTAAATAAGATTCTAGAAGCAAGACTTCCTGTGTAATCAGGCAAATTAGAATAAGAAAACATCTTTATGTTGAAGTCAGACTTGTGACAACATCTACACATAATACCAAGTCATAAACCCTGATTGTAATCACATAGCACATCAAATAAACAAAACACTCTATGGCTTAATTTTAGACCCTGTTTCCTGCAGTATGTTGACACAATGTGGTTTGCTTAGTTTTGGATTATCTACTGTAATTTATAAATTGCGGTTTATGGTTTAGTGTATTAAATAATTATTGTATTTTTACCTCTTGTTGGCTGCCCAGAGTCTTGTAATAGCAGCAGAATATGCATTTGATTAATAATAAAATAAATATAAACCAATAGGCTGGGTTTATGCATTGTTCAAAACCAAAATGTGATTTGTTCAGTTTTGATTTAGTATGCTTTTTGAATCTAGCCAATCATAGTTTATTCAACCAACCATGGCTAAATAATGTGATCAGTGGAATGTGTGAATCCAGGCTAGGGTTCCATGGAATCCGGTTTGAAAAAACCTGCTGCAATGCACAAGAGTATTTGCTTGTTTAATATTTACTATTGGGATAATGAAAGGAAAATAGGAATAACAACTCTGCAAATCTATAACACAGAAGGTGAGATGAGACTAGCTGTATGACTCACACCAGAAATGAATGGGAAAACCACAAAACTCTGATTCTGATATCAGCAATATCACAGTAAAAATGTGAACAACATTTCAGTGGTGTTCAACTACAGCTATCAGAAATGCAGTCCACCACTTATATTGAAGAGAAAATCATTTCCCTTGGAGTCATACCTAAAACTGTAAAGTACAATGTCCACCAAGTTATGTTCAACTTACATGTTGTTAAAACAGATAGACGAGCACTCTCAGGCTGTGATTGGCTGAATAATCTACTGCTGAATTGGAGATCCATCAACAGCCTGCACCCCACAGTTCCTATCACAGAAACCACAAAAAGTAAGCTGAAAAGGCTTGGATGATGCTGTGCCTGTCTTCAGAGATGGCACTGGGACACTCACACATCAAAGTTAAATAGTGTTGCAGGAAAATGCCACAGCCAAGTTTCACAAAGCATGTCCAATTCCATATGCTATATGGAAAAAGGTAAAAAGTGAAGTGCATTGGGAAGGAAGCTGAAGGAATTTGGCTGGAGCCCAAGGGCTACATCTGTGGTTCCACTAGATATAAAGAACAGAACTGTCAGGATTTGCAGTGATTTTAAAGCTATTGAGCAATAGTTGAGCAATACCCCTTCTCTAGAATTAAGGACACTTTTGCTGTCCTCTCTGGAGAACAATATTGCAGCAAAATAGACCTAGCAGAAGTTTATTTACAGATAGAAATGGAGGAGGATTCCAAAGAATTTCTCGCCATAAATACACACGAAGTGTGTATTGTTATAACAGGCTTGTCTTTGGAGTAGCATCTGTACCAGCACTTGGGCAGAGAGCCATGGTCCAAATGCTACAAGGCTGTCCAAACCCCCAGTGATATTTAGATGACATAATTGTCCCAGGAGAAAACAATGAGGTGCATCTGCAAAACCTCCAGGAAGTACTGCAGATTGGCAGATTATAGTCTTTGAGAACAATACAACAAATGTGAGTTCTTTCAAATTAGTATTGCATACCATAGTCATACTATTGATGCACAAAGCCTAAATGTTTTTATTTATGTTTAATTCTTTAAGTGTTTTAAGTGACTTTATAATATGTTTAATTGTTTGTTTTATTGTACACCGCCCAGAGTCACCTTGTGTGAGATGGGCAACCATATAAATTTGATAACTAAATAAATAAGTGTGTAGAGGAAATTTAAGCAGTCATGAATGCCTTAAGGATACAAAACATATCACAGTTAAGTTTTTTAAAGATTCCTGCCAAATTTAGCCATCAAACTCCATCCTTTCAACACTTTATTATACATGGGGACAGCATTGCAATGAACAAAAGAGTGTGAACAAGCTTTTACAAAAGCCAAGAATATCAAGGTAGCATATACAATGCTTACACATTATAACTCACACTTACTAGTGAAACTGGCTTGTGATGCCTCACAATATGGCATTGGTGGAGTTATGTCATACATCATGAGAGATGGCAAGGAGTACTCAATTGCTTTTGCATCGTGTTCACTCATAGCTGCAAAGAAAAATTATAATAGGCAAGGAAGCACTGAACTTGGTTTTGGTAGTTAGACATTTCAAGCAGTACTAGTAGAAGGAAGGGAGTTTATTCTTATCACTGATTATCAACCACAACTGTTAATCTTCAGTCCAGGAAAGCTGATTCAGTTTCATATACTTGCTTGAATGTCACATTGGACTTACTTCTTTGGGGCTGGTGCGGGGGGAGGGTAGGCACAGATACAGAGTAATACACCACCATGCAAATTACAGACAGAATGCCTCATTTTCCTGTACAGGATAAACAATCTGAAAAATCCAGATCAGATGGATATTTTATTTTACAAAATTTGAGAGTCTTCCCATCACTGCTGAGATTAATCAAAGGGAAACTAGGAAAGGCCCAACACTGTCTCAATTTACACAGCAACCTAAATTTCTCAAATACACAGCAAATCTCAGTTTATGGAGTTTTATCAATGCCATGATAAACTTAAAGTTGACAGTGGTTGTATTATGTAGGAACTAAGAATCATCATAGCATCCAAATTGAGAATTCAAAAGTTGGAAAAGCTACATGTTGGGCATCTCAGAGAAGGTAAAGAGATTATCTCAGAGTTTTGTTTGGTGGCTGGGAATAGGCCAACAAATCAAACATTTTGCAATGAGCTGCTTAGGTTGTCCAGAAGATGCCAGAAACAACACCATTCACCCTTGGAAATGGCTTGTCTTAGCAATGGCAAAATATTCATATAGACTACAGTCCTATTTATGGGCACATTTTTTTAAATTGTGGTGAATGCATATTCAAACTGGCCAGATATGTTTCCAGTGACTTCAATAAAGCCATGCATACCATAGATGTATTGTGGGAACTATTTGTGAGAACAGGTGTTTCAGAACGATAAGTGAGTGACAATGGATCAGAATTTATAGCTGAACAGTTTGGGGTGTTCCATCCTGAAAAAGAATAGAATCAGTCATGTAACATCAATGTTGTATCACCCAACTACAAATGTACTGGCTGAAAGATTTGTTCATACTCTCAAGAATGCTTTGTGAGCAATTTTGGGGAAAAACATCACATTGAACTGAAAGCTTGGACATTTCTATTTGCATATTCAAAGCAGCGCATGCAACAACAAATCAAATCCAGCAATGTTGGTGTTAGGTCATACCTTATGTTCAAAACTGGACCTTCTCAAACCTAATTTGAGAAGACATTTTAGGACAAACAGCTGAAATAAGCTGAGCAATCTCATGCTGAAACCCAACTCTTCGTCACTGGACAAGCTATACTAGCAAGAGACTATAGAAAGGAGTATAAGTGGACAGTGAGAGCAACCAAAGAAAGAACTGGACCTCTTTCTTATAAGATGAATCTTGATAACATTTAGAGACGACATATTGATCTGCTGAAGGGAACATAACTAAAGAAAGAAGAATCTGCAGCTGACATGCTCGGAAGCTCAGCTGTAATTCCTGAGTTACTACCACCTACCCCTGAAGTGGACATACAACCAGTGGTTGCTTCATAGTTACCTACACTGTCAGACACACTGACTGCTCCTGTTTGTGGTAACATGTGGCATATACAGTAGGTTTTAGTGGCCTGGCATAGCTGCTGTTCTGCTGGCGTGAGCCAGCATATGGAGTGAGTAAAAGGAGAAAAAGCAGCTCAGTTCTGGCCTTGAATGGCAGCAGAGCCGGTGTGGTGAGATTTGGAGACAGCAGGCCCATAGGTGTTGGGGACTGGAAGCTCCTCAGTTGGTGGGGGATATGCTGCTAGTCTATCAGAGAGAGAGAGAAGGAGAAGGAGAGAAAGAAGGAGAGAAAAAGTCTGTGCGTGGGGGTGAACGGAGTGGCTGGAGAGAAAGGCTGGGGAGAGAAGTTAAGTGTGCAGAGCAGTTGTCGGTTCCTGGTTGGGGGTCCGGGGTGGCTTCCCTAGAAGAAGGGAAGTGAAGACCCAGAGGGACGAGAGCTCCACCAAAACCCCCAAGAATGGGAAGGAGGGGAACAGCTGTGGTGGAGAAGCCCTGGTCTCTGGGGAAGGACTGGGCAGAAGACCCTGAAAGAGCTTTTTCTCCCAACAGAGAAGCAGTAGGTGTTCGGCTGAGCAATTCCAGGAGACAGTCAAGCCTTGCTGACCACACCAAGTGAATTCCATCCCATTGCTTTCTTTTCACTCTCTAGCCCAGGGAGAGTCTAGAAACAGGGGAGGGAGATGGAGAGAAAGGAGGCGGAAGCAGGAAATATAGTGGGGTTAGTCTCTGGGAGGGAGACCTGGGGAAAACCTGATGCCAGGTGAACACCAGGAGTATGTTGTGAATAAAATCACTATATATACTAAAAAAGCACAAAAAGCCTCCACTGTCTTGTTTTCTATGTCAACTGCCACACCTGCAAAAGCAATACACCTCCAGTTCAAAAAAGAATCCTGTCACACTCCGACATAAAATTACCCCATCAACACAGTGAAGCCACCACAGTGCTTAGATTTGTAAATGGAAAGTTTAGGAGCTTCTGCACTCCAGTACACCATTCCCCACCAGTATCTTGGTACAGGCCCACAACTAGGGTCTCTGTCACCTGGAGCAAACATGGATTCCGTGCCCATTTTGGCACCCCTCCAGCGCTCATTTTGGCGCCCCCCCAGCATTCATTTTGGCACCTCCCCAGCGCGGTGCCCAGGGCACATGCCCCACTTGCCCTCCCCGCTGCCCCAGTTGCGGCCCTGTCTTGGTAGGGAACGGTGTAGTGTAGAGGTTCCAAACTTTCTTGGTTCACGGAGCCCTTAGTGTCAGCAATTTTTTCACGGCACCCCTAGGCCCAAACTGTGAACTAACTTGAGCTAGTAGTTTGCAATCCTGAGGCCCCTGTGGGGCCCCTGTGAGTTTGCTGCAGTGTCCTGGGGCAGTGTGGTACACAGTTTGGAAACCACAGGTGTAGTATATTGGTTATTGTTGCTGTTATTGGTTGCTTAAGCATGCCTGTAGTCTTGTACTGTTATTTGATTACTTTGGGCTGCATATATGTTGTAATTCTTGCAGACTCATTGGAGTTAATTTTTCCAAGTGCATTCATTAAAGCAAGCAGCAGAAAAACCTACTCCTGAATCAGGTGTCTTTTGCTGATTAGTAGAAAAGATACATCTTAAATCCCTGTTTCTTGTTACAAGCAGCTTTGAGCAAGCAGGGTAGCATATATCACTAAGTATTAAGATAGTACAGCGACTTCCAGATAAAAAAGCTAAATTATGAAATGACACATGAAGGATTCACTCTATGTTTCTTAATAAGTCAGCTGGTTCTACTTACAATGAAGCATTTCTGTATTTTTCCCAACCATGGTTCAATTAATTTTCACAGATATAAACTTGAAGAAGTCAGCCATGCATCTTTTTAGCTCAGAATTTTTACCATATGCACTAGCTGTATAAATTAAAGTCCAAGTATGCAATAGGAGGACGATGCTAAGAACTATAAACTGTTATTACATTACTTGTTAGATTTATTTATTTATTTTATCATATTTTTATCACCACCCATCTCCCCCATACACCTCCCCCTATTGAAGGGAAGGCAGATTTATCCTTTGCCTTTCCTTAAAGAGCTCAAAGTGGCTTACATGAGGATCTCTCTTCATTTTATCCCTACAACAGCAACCCTGTGAAGTAAGTTGGGCTGATAGAGAGTCATTGGACTAAAGTCATCTAGAAAGTTCCCCTAACTAAGGATAGATTTGGCCCTGAGTCTCCCTTAACCACTACACTACACTGTTTATTTGCAGTACTATTAGCTTTCAGCAATGTATGTTTTTGTATTCCAGACAACAGGGTAATCCTGACATTGGGGAAAAATGACCCTCTTGTTAGCCAGATGACATCACCACCAGAAGGGCTGTGAATGTGCAGGATTGTTCTTTGACAGGGGAGTTGTCATTTCAACCCAGTGAATGCTAGTTCAGGTATACCAGCTTAGAAGGAGACGTACGCTGGCAGAGTCTCTTGCCTTGCCCCATTTCTTTTAGCAGACATACAGTGAATACGTTTCTTAGCCATGGTTACACTAAACATAGTTGACTAAAGCCATAGGGAATAAACTCTGAGGCTTCTGTGATTGGCTGCTTGGTTTCAGGCTGTATTTTTGTGAAACTTTTTCAGCAGGGACATTTTATGCAGCAACAATACTTCTGGAGATGTTTTGGTTTCCAGCCTGCAAATGAAGATCCTTTACTTCAAAACCCAAATGATGTTTCACCAATGCTCACAGACCTAATGACAGGCTGCAGTCCTCCCACATGTTCTGGATTTTGGGTTTCCTCTTTTCACCAGCTTGTTCCCCAGTCCTTTCTCCACATCAGAGACACAGATCGCAGCAGAAGTTCAGGGAAATATAGTTCCAGAGTCAGCAACTCTTTTACAAAAGACCTGAGTCAGCTAAGATGGTAGCTCTGCCAGACGGCTATTGCCACCAAGGAAGCCTGTAATGCAGTTCTGTCAAAATTGCCCAGTCCTAAAGAGATAAGTAATTTGGAAAGTATAGACGTGCCGGAAGAAAACTCCCATCTTCCCTGTTGTGCTACTCAGCCTGCCTGTGCACACATGATATCTGAGGGGGAAGAACTCTTGTAAACTCTTTTGGGATCATCGGAACTTAGCCATTCTGCACACAATACAAGAGGGATCCTTTGCCCTGTTTTTATTCTGCACTGCAGCCATTAAACCCTCAGTGTATGCTGAACAGAAGGAGGACTTGGCACACATAAGCTAGGACAGGAATGTTTTGTGTTCCAAGCAGAGGCCAAGTGGAATTTCAGCTGTTTTTATGCTGTGTCAGGAGGAAAAACAGAAGGATCAAAACTGCAAGGGAGAATGTTGATTCTAACCTCAGGTTGGCCAGGTTGCTAAATGAGGGAGCAAGAGCAGATAGTGCCCCCTGCTGGGACACTTGGAGCATAGCCAAATGCAGTAATCCCTGGTAAAAATGAACACTGTTCCTTCTTCCTAAACCAGGCGGATAAAAGCCACATGCTGCAGGAGATAGATGCCTATAGTGATTAGACAGCATGGTGGATACAGCTGCTAAAAGAAGTGATTTCATTTGTTTTGTTTTTTCCATAGCTCAGAGTGCCATACTAACATTCACTGAGATGAAGTATTTCTCTAATGATGCTACCTCTGGATATTAGGAGAATGCCATCACTTCCAGCACCTTTGGAACTAGGAAGGGAGTATAAGTACTGTAGCTACTGTATAACTATATATATATGTTGGGTGGGATCACCAAGTACCCCATATTTTTGCCCATCACGGAATTCTCCTTTCTATGAAACTGTTAGGATACAGATAGCCTTGGGAGGTCTGCTTAAAATCCTGGAATTGTTACATTAAATCTGATTTCTAGAATATTTTCATTGTGGTCTTTGGTTTGGTTTGGTTTTGTTTAGGAAAAGTTCAAGTAAGAGATTTGGAAAGATACCCTGGAAGAGGTATCTTCCTACAGTTTAAAGTCAACCAAATTAGCAGGGCCCACAGGGGGACAGAAAGAAATACGGCTTTAATCAGACAAATGCTGTGGTCAAAAACATGCAATTATATTATAGAAATCTTTCTTTCAAGTTCCACACCTGTTTGCACCACTGAAGAAAATGGAACAAAGGGCAAAAAAGGAAATAAAACAAATAAACATCGAGCTGCATACACCAGACATAAACCTTCCCACATTAATATCCTCAAGAATAGTATTTTTTGCTGCTGTTAGTACACTTCAAGGCAGATTTACTTTTATCTCTGGCTTTGGAAGACTTGCCTAGAAGCCCACCATCCCAGATTCCATCAAAATAGGTCTCATTTTCCTACTTGCATCCAAGTAAACAGAATGTAATATCAGAGCCCTGAAATGGCATGGATTGCCCTGAAAGCCCTTACTTGAACAAACAGGCCACAAGAACACCAAAATGAAACTTGAGTTGAGACATCCCTAAGTGGAATCCACCATTTTGTATTTGCACTGCAACATCATAAGCCATGATGTAGGAGGTAGCATTTGCATTGCAACATTGTAACATGTTTTATCACTTGCCCCCCTCCAGGGACACCAATCCCCAGGGGCATCTGGATCAAAAAAGTCAAGATGGTGGTCATGACCATATGATTGAAGCCCTGCCCCTTGTTTTACATGCGTTGTACAACTTGCATCAAAAGGGGGCAATGCTTCAGTTGTACAATATGACTGCCATCTTGACTTTTTTGACCCCTCCTCTCGTGGACATCCTTATGGAGGAAGCTCATTAGTTTTATTCATGGAAGGGAACTGTCATGAGTAAGGACAGGAACATACATATAGAGATCATGCCACCACAAAGTTTGAGAACCACTCCATCAGTCTTAATCTTTTTTTTTCTTTTAAACTTTCTGAATTGTGGAACTCACCATATAGGATAGAAATTTCCAGTTTAAATGTTATTTCTTTTTGTTTGTTCTAAATTTCCAGTCTTATCCAGTGAGTTTGGCTTTGTTATGGAAATTTTACATTTCTGTTATACTCTAATACATTTTGTTACATTTTGCTACTGTAGTCTTTAAGAGGAAAAGCCTCTTCTCCTTTTGTTAAGTGCTTATATCTCCATTAGCACTGTAAATCTAGCACCGTTCTCAATCATTGTTAATAGCCCAACCTCCTAACCACTAAAGATCACTAAGATGTTCCACCACCATTATTTCTATGATTGCCCCTCTTTTGTTTGTATTGTCTAGAGACTTTAAGGCTTATCTATTTACAAGAAATGTATAGAAAACTATATCAAAATGCAGTAGGGGGGAGGATGTAGCAAGGTAAAAAGAGAGAGACCTGTGTTATACTCCTCCTGAGTTTGGAATTTAAAACAAATGTATCATTGCCTTTCCCCCTGCCTGCAAGTACTCCTAATTTCCTTAACAGCTTCTAGAATTATGAAGAAGAAAAGCTTATCTCTTTTCACACCATGCATAATTTAATAAAGCTATATTGTGTTCCCATATTTTCGTCTTTCTGTAAGCTAACCTTTCTTTGAAACTCAGAAGGAGTCTGGTAGCACCTTTTCAGACTAACAAATAGGGATTTGTTTCCATCGCCAGATCATTTGGGTTGTTTTTTTCTATAGCTTTCCTGGTATCTTTCTCAGCTTTACATAAGGTGTAATTTTTTTAAGTCTCTTTGATCTCAATGAACAGGAAAAATATATAGGATAAGTAATTTCTTCAGATAGGTAGAAGGCAATTAGTGTAAGGACTGAAATCAGCACTTTAAATTAGATCCATATTAAGAACCAGAAAAGGAGGAGAATGAGTGTCACCAGAATATTGAAGACCACCTACGCTAAAACAGTTGATTATGCAGATTTTTTAAAAGCATAAAAATTAAAAGCAAACCAGTGGTACAGTAACGCATAGAAAAACATATATGGGCCAAGGCCAGATTCCCCTTCATCATCTTCCAATAGTTGTAATGTAAAGCAGAACCATGTAAATAATGACATTAATATTTAAACAATCTGTGGGCTGCTCCCATATGAAGCAAATCTCAAAACAGTGAAGGATATAATGTGTAATTATATCAAAAGGAAGAAAAAGTCCAAGACCCTTGTGCACTATTTCTGCTCAATTTTTCTGCAGCAGGACTGATGCCCAAGAAAGAAACTCATCCCCTAATGCCTAAGTTGATGGGACAATAAAGGAAGAGATTGGAGCAGTAAGTCAACCAAATAAAGTTAAGTAGAAAAAGCCAGTCAGTTATTCTTTTTCTCAGAGGGTTCTCTTAGTAAGTCAATCCACATGTAGCTGAAAATGTTATTTTCAGAAGTCAGAGTATGTGACCCAGGGAGGATAAATTATGTCCTCTTTCAATGAGGCAACAGACAGGACAGAGCTTCCTTCCATTAATGTACCAAACAAATCTGATGAATATGAATTAGAGGTACTGAATAAATTACTCTATAATCTTGAACAACATACCATTAGGAATTTGCTTCATCAATATAGGCCTGCCCCACCATAGATCAGTTTTTAAGACTGTGTTGCAAATAATACATCTATCAGAAACTGTACTGGGGCTACAAGAAGAAAGGCTCTTGTATCCCATTAGGTTTTGTTTTGTTTTGTTTTATTATTTTATTTTATTTCTAACATTTTTATGCCACTCTACTTCCAGTGACTCAAAGCAGTGTATATAGAAAAAACAAGATTAAAAATAATGACTTTCAACAGTATACATTATAATATCACTGACCAAGAAGGGTAGATACTGACAGCTAATATTCCCTGACTGCTCACTCCCAGAGCCTTATTTTAATTCCTTTAAAGAAGTTAAGGAACAGGCGGTTCTTATATATGAAGGCAAGCCATTCCATGAAAGGAAGGGAGGCACCATTGAGAAACTCTTTCTATGGTGTTTCTGTAGATGGAGCTCCCTTGAAGATGGGACCTTCAGCTGATCTTGCTGGGTGGACAGATTCTATCTGAAGTAGGCAATCTCAGAAACAGCTAGGTCCTGAGTTGAGTAAGACTTCTTGTAGAGTTAGAATATCCTCCTATATTCATTCTGAGACTGAATTGGTTCTAAGGTACATTGCCTTAAAAACAAAGTTCAAGCATTTGGCTGTATTGTTGTTCATGATTTGTTTTTATTTTATTGCTGTTATAAAGCTAGGAATTTTATATTTAGCTATTATGTTTAATTTTATAATGTTTTTTAAAGATCTTTTTCTCAGTGTAACACAGGGTATAAATAAACTAAATAAATAGACCAAATTTTTGAGGGTTTTTTTGTTTTTTGTTTTTGTTAAATCCTGAATTTTCCATCTGTTCTGCTTTGGTCACAGATGTAGCAACATTTAAAAATACTTGTTTAGCATGGTAAAAAATGAAAATAAAAGCAAAATGGTAAGTATTATGAATGTTGCAATAGTTCTGCCATGCATAACTAGATCAGAGGTCCGCAGCATTTTTGGACCAATAGAAATATTTAAGATATTAGAAATATCTCATGGGCACTCTCATAAAATGGCAAACATGGAGAAAGTCTGGCTTATTCACAGAACACTTTTTTTCAGGAGGAAGATAATTGAAAGAAGTATTTTGAGAATTTAAGTGGAAGACAGAAGACTAGTCTGAGTTCCAAAAACCTTAATCTAATATTTTTAAATCTCTCCCAGAGGGGGAGAGAACTTAGCATGTATGGAAGGAGGTAAGCAGAAAATATATACCCATCTTAAATAAAGGCATCAGCTAGGACTATACATGCTTTGAAAGTGATTTGGAAAAAATACTTTGGACCTTGACCATGCACAAGCACAACTCCTTGTAAAAGGGGGGTTGCTTTAAGAACAAGAGCACATAAGCAGTGCCCTGCTGGATCCAGGGCCACAACTGGGGGGGGGGCAACTGGGGCATGTGCCCCAGGCGCTGCGCTGGGGGAGTGCCAAAATGAGCGCTGGGGGGGGCACCAAAATGGGTGCAGAATCCATGTTTGTCCCAGGTGACACAGACCCTAGTTGCGGCCCTGGCTGGATCAGACCCCTGGTCCATCTAGTCCAGCAGTCTGTTCTCACAGTAGCCAACCAACTGCACAAGGAAGCCCACTAATCTCCCAGCCGATGGCCTTTAGCCATTGATCCCCATGACTTCCATGAGTTGGCCCAACCCTTTTTTGAAGCCAGCTTAATGAAGACATAAGAAGCACTGTGTTCACGTGAGTTCCAAAGCAATTCTTCTGAATCATTTTCAAAGGACACACAGCCCTAGTTTCAACAGAAAATGGCTAGACATCTCTTCCTATCCTCTGACTTTCAAGTTGACTTTTTCTCACTTTTCTGTGGCAGAAAGCTCAGTGCTGAGAAAGTATATAGTTTGCCCCTGAGGGTAAGAAAAGATGCAAAGCAATCCCACTTCCTTCAATATCACACTATTGACTGCATTGTTAGCTGCCACATGGTTCAGAGACCTTGAACAAGATGAATACTGTAGGGTTCTGAGACAAGTCTTAATGCTGGCTTATTTATATAGTAGATTTATATCCTACTTTATTTCCTCAGAAGCTCAAGGAACCATTATAGCATTTCCTTCTCTCACTTTTTTTACACTAGCAACTCTGGGATGTAGGCTGGGTTGAGAGGGATGAGCTTCCACAACTGACAATAGAGCTGAACCTGGGATTCCCTGGTCCTAGTCCTAGCCATAACCGCCACACCAACTGGCTCTCTTGTTGTTTCTAAATGTGCTGCCTCCTCTGTTAAAATTTAATGTTAGCAGTGCTCATGCTCTGTTGATAGCACAGCATTTGCTTAATCCACTCCCCCCCAGCCATTAATTCACCTGAATGCCTCGTTTGGGAAACAGGCCATGATCGATGTCCATTTTCACCCACCATGCTAAACCACGATTTGTTGAATAAGTGTCATGATCACCATTGCGATGTTCGCTCCATCGTAATGGTTCGCATACCAGAGTGTTGATGCGTGTTCCTGGCTGGGAGGGTGCTGCTGATAAACCTTGTACGGGGAGATGTGTAGGGCTGTGCCAGGAAGGAATGTGTTTGGGTTATCTCTTAAATGTCAAGGTCTTTTTGCCGGTTGATCAGCAGAGCTCGTTAGGAGCACCTGGGAATGTGGGATTGTTCTGTATGCACGGAGGGGGGGTCATTGTTGGAAACGGGGCTATTTAGTTTGAGTTTAGGCGCGCTTTTCTCATTCTCAGCTTTCTCTCTGTTTGCACCTTATTCTAAATAAACCAGACCTTAAACTTAGATTTGGAGTCTGAGCTTTTTATTTGAGTAGGGCAATCGTCACATAAAGCTGAGAATCATTCCATGAACAAACCTCGCTAGTCTCTACCAAGAAATTTTCTTGAGAGAGAAGAAGTTAGCGATGGCAGAATTGGGGAAGGAGTCGACAGGATTTGGGGAGGCGACCGGACAGCTGTTGGAGACGGCGTTCCTGTGGGATGCCCTGGCAGACCCCTGGCCGGGGACGTCTCGCACCACATGGAAACTGCGATGCCCACAGACTCCCAAAAGAGAGTCCACAAAAGTGTCGGGGAGTCAGCGACCTGAAGGGCTGGGGCTGGAGGACTCTACCACACCAGATAGGATCAGAGTCCTTGAGTCCAAGATCGAATCCATGGAGTACATGCTACGCTCACTTTCAACCACAGTGAGTGACCTGGTAAAGGTCGTTGGCAGTCCAGGGCCAGCAGGGGGTCCCAGCGTCCCACCAACTCCATCGCCAGCTCTGAGGGGAAGGGGCCGGCCAAGGGACTTTTCCCTGGCTCTCCGTGGTTCCACTCCGGTGGTAGTTACCCCAGCTCGTCCACCGGTTGGGGCGCCTCTGAGCAGCGGGGTAGCCAAGGACTTTTCAGTGAAGTTTGATGGCGACCCCACAAACTTGTCATTCTTCCTTAACAATGCGATGAATTATATGCAACAATATGGACATTGTTTTACCTCAGAAGGGGCTAAAATTACAGCTATTGCCACAAAACTGAAGGGCAGAGCTGCTGACTGGTATGTCCAGTTATGCGAATCAAGAGCCCCAGCGCTGACCGCATTTAATTCCTTTCTAGCCACTTTGAAACGGTATTTTGAGGATCCCCTGGCTAAGGAAAGGGCTAAGGATGCTCTGAATGAACTGGTTCAGGGACAAAAATTGGTTGCTGATTATGCCCTTGAATTCAAAGTTTTGGCAGGGGAAGTTCCTGAATGGTCGGAGGCTACCTTGATTGAGAAATTTAAGGATGGCCTCAATCGGGAGGTGTTGCGATGGGCGTTGTGCAGAGACGATCCAGACTCCCTGCATGATTGGATCTGTCTGGCCGGGAAGGCTGAGCGTGCCCAGCGCACCTTTATGTCAGCTACAAAAGGAGACAAGCCCCCCCCCCCAGTGCAAAGGGGCCGAGGATGCAGTCGGACTCCAGCTGGGCTGAGGAAAGGCAACGCCGTTTCGCCCGGGGCCAGTGCATCAAGTGTGGCAAACCAGGTTACCGCGCAGCGGAATGTCAAAAAGCTAAGGCAGTGGATCGCCCCTCTAAACCAACCCAAAAGATACCACAAAAGGCACCTAACCCCCCTCACCGGCTGGCAGGGGCGCTGGCGACCGCGGATGAAGAGGATGAGCTATACTTTACAGGAGATGCTTTGGCTGCCCTGGAGCAGCCGGCGGGAAACGCCTTCCACCTGCCTTAAACAGCACCGCTGGGCAGGTGGTGGAGAATGGGTGCGATACCAACATGGTGAGTGCTGATTGCCCCATCCTAGCTGTAAAAATCCAGTTGGCCTATCGATCCAAGACTGTCGACATGTGGGCTTTGGTCGATTCAGGGTGTTCCAGATGTTTAATCCATCCTGACCTGGTCGCTGCTTTGGACTTGCCCTGCTCCCCTCTCCCTAAACCGCTGATTTTTCAGCAGCTCGATGGTTCCACGGTGGGAGGAGGTCCAGCCACCCAGTTTACTGGGGAGGTTACGCTGCGAATGGGCATGCACATCGAACTGATCTAGTTCATAGTTACCCCAGTGGGCAATCCTTTGGTTGTTTTGGAGATCCCCTGGCTAACCGAGCACAACCCTTACGTTAATTGGAAAACCCGTACTCTAACGTTTGAGGATGGTTTCTACCAAGCTCCCGTTGTGGGGAGATCCCTCACTTTGGCTGCGGGGAGGGCTGAAATTGTTGACTCGCGAGCTCCTGCTCCCCCCCTGGAGGGACTGCCGGCAAGGTACTCGGACTTTGCTGACGTCTTCGGGGAGGAGGAGGCTGACCAGTTGCCCCCCCATTGCAAGACTGACTGTGCCATTGAACTTCTTCCTGACGTTCCCTTGCCCAAGCTGAAGATTTATCCTATGACCAAGAAAGAACTTGAGGCGTTACAGGAGTTCATTGATAAAAACCTGGCTAGGGGTTTCATTGAACCGGCTAACTCCCCGGTTGGGGCTCCAGTTTTATTCCGTGAGAAAAAGGATGGCACCCTAAGACTGTGCACGGAGTATCGGGGGTTAAATTCCGCCTCCCTCTCAAACAAGTACCCTCTGCCTCTAGTAAAAGACATGTTAGCTCATTTGTCCACTGGTAGATTTTTTCCAAGTTTGACCTTCGCAAGGCATACTACCGCATTTGCATTCGGGAGGGGGATGAATGGAAAACAGCTTTTAATTGCCCCTTGGGTTCGTTTCAATATAAGTTTCTTCCTTTTGGCCTTGCAGGAGCCCCAGGGGTTTTTATGCAACTCATTAATGAGGTGTTACATGAACATTTGTTTAAGGGGGTGTTGGTTTATTTGGATGATGTTCTCATCTATACCAAAACTGAGAAGGAGCACAAAAAGCTCCTTACACAGGTTCTCACCAAGCTCCGGAACACTAAGCTGTACGCTAAGCTTTCTAAATGTGAATTCCATAAGTCTCGCTTAGATTACTTGGGCTACAGGGTTTCTGACCAAGGCATTGAAATGGATCCTGTGAAGGTGCAGGTGGTTCTCAACTGGGAGTGCCCACGCACCCGTTGCCAACTTCAAAGTTTTTTGGGGTTCGCTAACTTTTACAGATCCTTTGTCCAGGGGTTCGCAGAGATTGCTCTGCCCTTGACTGATTTGTTGCGCACCAAAGGGGTCGGGGAGACACGCAAAGTGAAAAACCCGGGGGCTGTGCTCAATCGGACTCCTGCCTGTCAGGCTGCCTTTGATCAGTTAAAAACCCTTTTTACAGCGGAGCCCATTCTATCCTACCCTGACCCTGAGTGGCCTTTCGTTGTTCAGGTTGATGCTTCTGATTTTTCTATTGGAGCTATTTTGTTGCAAAAGGATTCTGCTGGGCTTTTAAAGCCTTGTGCCTATCTCTCCTGTAAGTTTTCTGAAATGGAGAGGCGCTGGCATGTTTGGGAAAAGGAGGCTTTTGCGGTTAAGGCTGCGTTGGAAGCTTGGCATCACCTTTTGGAGGGGGCTACCTCCCCTTTTGAGGTTTGGACAGATCACCGTAACCTAGAAGCGCTCCGCATGCCCAGGCATCTCAGCCCAAAACAGATACGCTGGGCTCAGTTTTTTAGCTGTTTTAATTTTCAACTTAAGTTTATCCCGGGCAAGAAGAATTTTTTGGCTGATGCACTTTCCCGCTTGCCACAGGACGCAGAGCCTATCTCCGATGTTATTGGCACTGTGCTCACAGAGCCACAATTGGGTTTGGTCGCTGTCACCAGGAGCCACGCTCAGGGGCAGCCCCCTCCCTCCTCGCAAACAGCTCCAGTGCAGCGCTCTTGTGCCCGCAGGCATCCGCAAATGCCTGGTGAGTTGCGGGCAAATTTTGTCTCAGCTTTGAAATCTGATCCCTGGCTTCTGGCTAACCCTGACAAGGTTTCCATTGAGCACAACCTAGCTTGGGTGGGGGGGGCGTTTATACGTGCCTGACTCTCAATGAGCTACAATACTTGCCCGTTCTCATGACAGCAAACAAGCTGGTCATTTTGGTTTTCTCAAATCCCTCCATTTGGTTCGGCAGCAATTTTGGTGGCCCTCCTTGAGAAAGGATGTCAAGGCTTATGTCACTTCCTGTCCTGTCTGCGCTATGTCTAAGCGACTGTCAGGTAAACCCCAGGGGCTTTTGCAGCCTGTGGCTGACCCTTCTCGCCCTTGGGAAGAAATCTCCATGGATTTTATTGTGGACTTGCCTCCCAGTCAGAAGAAAACTGTCATTTGGGTGGTCAAAGACTATTTTTCAAAGCAGGCCCATTTTGTTCCCTGTGCGTCCATTCCATTGGCGCAACAGCTGGCGAAACTCTTTTTGGTGCACGTGTACTGCCCCCACGGCTGCCCCTCTCATTTGGTGACTGATAGGGGCACACAATTTACCTCACGATTTTGGCGGGCTTTTTTGAAACTCATTGGCACCGAACAGGCATTGTCAACCTCTTGGCATCCCTAGACTGACGGATCTACGGAGGTCCTTAATGCCACCCTAGAGCAATTTCTTTGCTCTTACATCAATTATCACCAGGATGACTGGGTTGATTTGCTCCCTTTTGCTGAGGTCGCTTACAATAATGCAGTGCACCAAAGCACTGGTCAACCCCCCTTTCGGGTTGTTTCAGGGCGGGATTTTGTTCCCATCCCTGAGTTTCCCCAACCTCCTGGCCCGGCTGTGGCGGCCTGTGACTGGGGTTCTCGGCTCGCTGATTCCTGGCCCATCATTAAGACCACTCTCCAAGATGCCCAGGCTTCCTATAAGCTCCATGCTGACCGGCATCAATGCCAACAGCCGCCTTTTCACATTGGGGACTTGGTCTATCTCTCTACCAGATTTATCAAGTCTCCTCAGCCTTCCAAGAAGTTGGCCCCTAAGTTTATTGGTCCCTTTCCTGTTACTGCTATTGTCAATCCTGTCACTGTTCGTTTGGATCTGCCTCATAATTTGAAGCGTTTGCACCCTGTTTTTCACTGCAGCTTGCTCAAGCCTGCCCATGACTCCTCTCGTTGGCATCCACGGCCTCCTCCCCCTCCGCCTGTCATGATTGATGGCCAACAGCACTTTGAGGTCAAGGAGATTCTCGACTCTCGCAGGCTTTGGGGGTCTCTTCAATATTTAGTTCGCTGGAAGCATTTTCCACATCCTGAATGGGTCACTGCATGCGATGTCCTGGCGCCTGATTTGATCTGCGCTTTTCATGTTGCCTACCCTTCTAAACCTTCTGCATGATTTCTGTAAGGGGGGCAGTATGTCATGATCACCGTTGCGATGTTCACTCCATCGTAACGGTTTGCATGCCAGAGTGTTGATGCGTGTTCCTGGCTGGGAGGGTGCTGCTGATAAACCTTGTATGGGGAGATGTGTAGGGCTGTGCCAGGAAGGAATGTGTTCGGGTTATCTCTTAAATGTCAAGGTCTTTTTGCCGGTTGATCAGCAGAGCTCGTTAGGAGCACCTGGGAATGTGGGATTGTTCTGTATGCACGGAGGGGGGGGGGTCGTTGTTGGAAACGGAGCTATTTAGTTTGAGTTTAGGCATGCTTTTCTCATTCTCAGCTTTCTCTCTGTTTGCACCTTATTCTAAATAAACCAGACCTTAAACTTAGATTTGGAGTCTGAGCTTTTTATTTGAGTAGGGCAATCATCACAATAAGTCACAGCATTTGGTTTCACATATTACACTAAGGCAAGATTGAGGTTTACAAATTGGCTGGATTCAACCAATAGAATAATTCCAAACCCAGCCAAACAAAACTATGGCTTATGCTGCTAAGTGAGCAGGACCATGATCAACTCTTTAGGGTTCACTGGAGGTCTGAGAAAAGATGCTACATTGGAAGCTAATCTGAGAATCAGTGAGCCACCCAATGGGGTAGATGTTGCAGCTTCCCCCTCTGCCCCCTCTGCAAGATTAGTACCAGCTCTGGCTTGGGGAGGAAACGGCTTGGGCTTCTCCCCCTTGGGCTAGCCAGCGTTTATGTATTGCTAGGCTGACCGTATTTCCTTGAGACAAAAACGGGGCATTGGGATGGCAAAATGGGACGGGGTTAAACTTATGTAATATTCTGTATTCATGAAAAAACGTGATCGACAGTAAGCTGGGAAGGTGCAGGAAGGGGAGGTGTGACAGTGGTTGGGTCTGGAGAGGCTGGTGCAGAGGTGGCATTGGGCAGAGAGGTTGCAGGAGGACTGAGGGCAGTGGCGAGCTGGAACGGGAGGACAGGAATGAGGCGGCAGGAGGCTGGAGAAGCGCAGGAGGGCTGAGGGCGGTGGCGAGATGGGATGGGAGGACAGGAACGGAGGAGTCTAGTGAACAGTTGTACCTGACAACCTGTTCCTCTCTGGTGCGCCCCTTTATTTTATTTTCTTCCCACCATTTTGGCCTGAGAGCCAATCTGTCAGAATACTAGAAAGCGTTTGGTCCGAAAGATCAGAAAAATCAGGCATTTCTATAAAAATAAATGTATTTACAGAAAGTACAAAAACATATTTTACAAGCTGTGCATTCACACGCACTCAGAGAGGACTGAGCTGCACCTGGGCTGGAGGGCTACAAAAGTGAAACTAAAAAACAAGTCCAGGCACGTTCCTCCCCCAGGCAATGCAGCTTTTAATATCCAAATTGAGGACAATTAAGTTCAACCTCTTCACCCTGCTGATACTTAAGAAAGTACTCAATTACCATGGTAACCTAGTAGCTTGGTTCGTGCAAAAACAAAGAAACGCCAACACAATCGGCTTCTTTTCTGCTAGGCGTGCTTTTCTGACCATCTTCCACTGCACTGATTGCTACAGGAAGTGGCTGCATTAGCTGATCTTTGCAGTTCTTGAACAAAGCAGTACAGCATCTGGTCTGGGTGGATGAATGGATGCCCAGGAAACGCCAAGGCAGAAGGTTAAACTGGAAAGGAAAAAAGAAAAAATCCTGGAAGAAACCATTTTTACACTGATGCCATGAAAACTGTGGGTGCCTATGCATGTACATATAATTACCAGGGCTGAATACAACTTGGAGTCTTTGTTACTAAAAATAGTCCCAGTAAGGCTCTTTGGGTTTACATTTCAAGTTACATAACCAAGGAAATGTTTACACAAACATTTTCAGCAAGGAGGACTGTGTGTTGTTGAGACAGCAAGAAGGAAGGAGGCTGAAGATGCCAAGTGAAAGAACATTTTAGTGAAAGTTATGAAAGTGAATTGAGCTGCAAAGAGAAAAACAACAACAGGAAAACCTTTTTAAAAACCCAGACAGTATCAGCCACACAGAACAAACACTAGGATTTGGGACACATTCTTCAAACTGGATTGATTTACAGAAATAGCAAGAAACTTGCACAATCTACCTGTGGACTGGCAAACGGATCAGTCAGAAGTATGAGGATTGACATAGACCTTACATACATGGGAAGAAAAGAATCTCTGAGACCATTCTAAAAGGTAGCAAGTCAGAGCCCCATAACATCTTCAGCCCTATAAATAAGAGCAGGAAAACAACATCTGCAACCAGGAAGTTCATTCGGACAGCCTGGGTAGCTGTTGCTCCTCCACCCATGTCATCTTGCTCTTTATTGGGCTAATTGGTCAATATTGGTACACAGTAAATTTAAACCTAGGTTAGGGCTACCAGATCAGGGATGCAAAATTTCAGATGCACGCTAAATGTCAGTTAATAGATTTTTTAAAATCTAATTCTTTACTGCCACCTACTAGGTCTGTGGAATTCTGTATCCTAGTGTTGTAGAAATGAAGACTAGGACGCTCGGGTCTTCATTCAGGAAAAGAGTTTAATGTGCGCACAGGTTCAGACAAGCTCAAGCTTCAAATTCTGAACCCCGAAGGTTCGGGGTCCTACCTCTTTTATACCCCCTCCTTAATGATTGCTTAGCATAGAATAAGTGACAACCTCAAGATATATGGTATATGTTTAAAAACAGGTCTGGTGGGAGTCTGGTAGTCTTCCTGTTCCTTAACTTTGTTCATTTAACTGCTACATAATATACGTGCATCCTGTTTCTTATCTGCCTGTCCAGCTGCTCCCCAACATACTATACTTGCAACATATAGTTTCCTTGACCCTTATTCCACTTCATTCCCCCCTTTGAAAGTATTCCGCCTTTTCAGGGCAGATTACTTTCACTAAGATCATAACTGGGGATAGACTGATCATCACTGGGGATAGACCGATATTCCCACATGGCCAGGACTTGTGAGGTAGCTTCCCTTTTCGCTAATAGAGAGATACTGTTGGTAATTGCTTTCATGAAAATTGGCAACACACAGGGCAGTATCACACACCCTGCAGTGATCAATCCAATCAAGGCTACGATAGCCTGGAGTCCTGGTAGCTTTGGGAACCATTCCCCAAAAACGTCACCCAAATTCAGTCCTTTCCAGGTCTGTACAGGCACATGGGCTAGTTTCACCATCCTATCTGTGATCTCTTGTACCACTTTTCCACTTTCATCTATTTCAATGCAACAATTTGACAGATTAAATTTTCCACACACTCCTCCTTTTGCTGATAGTCTAGCGCTAAGCGATTTTGCATTATATAGGTTCGTGATTTCACACTCTCCTGTGCTAGCTGCATCAAGCTTTTAACGGTTTCATTAGTAATCATTTCCAAAACTGCCTGCAAGCGTATTAAGCAATTAAGCAAGTATATAGGGGTGCGATAACCATACATTCCATCTTCCGCCCAAGTTGCTGGTCCATATACCTGAACTATTCTTTCTAGGGGCCACTCATCATTATTCCATTTACCAATGCTAGGGACAGCCCTTCTTTTTCGTGTATTTCCGAGCTCGTCATACACTGGGACCCCCAGAACCTGTCGTTGTTTCAGTGGTAACAAAAAGAAACCTGGCCTAATTATTCCCATAACACATGCTCCACACCATTTAGGCAGTAGTTGCGCATAGGCATATTTGCCACAAATCCAATAGAACCCATCAGGGGCTGTCCAAGGGAGGGAAGCATTCTCAGGATCAGTGAGATACGCCAGAAGGGCAATTTTCCTTAATGCCCGTTCACTGTCCCGGGCTGTCCGGTTATCTCTGGACCATCATGAGTCATTATTCCATGAGGAGAGGCACCGCAATGTATCTACTTCCGAGCAATTCTGGGTGTGATTTCGACTGTAACATACCTTTCCTACCAGATTTGATGTTAGGACCCAATTCCCATCTTTTCCAGGAGTGACAGTCAGATTTCCTGCCTGGTGTTGCTCTACTATCATCTGGTAATCTATTTCTTGGGCTTCCCAGGGCCATTTTTCTCCCATATTAGTTCCTCCACATACAAAACAATTCCGGACTTGTAAAGTGGTAGCTATTTCTTCTGCTAGTTTTACAAAGGTGTTAGTTACCTAAACTGGAATATTTTGCATGTTTAATTTAGTCATCTCCTGATAGTACGACCAGAAAATTGTTTTCTTCTGGGAGCCAGAGACCCGCCCGATTAACTTCACTTCTATTTCCGTAATGGGATCGTTCCCTTTTCCCTCTATCCCTATCCCAAACATCCACTTTTTGTCTTCCCAATGCCGTTGTTGAGCATACCAGCTCCCATTTTTTATCTCAATACGGACCAAATTACAAGTGTCTGTCCCGCAGGTGGCCGTGGTGGTAGGCACATTGACAAAGGTTATATTTCTGTGGTCAGTTTGGCCTCCAGTATTCCAAGACACACACGACCACCATTTACACCTTACAGTAGACACTTGGCAGCTGTCGGGAGCACACAAATACTTGTTTTCTGTGGCATAACTCTGTATCTGGGAGATTCCGCCACAGTTACCAACAGCCACCCAGAAATTGGCAGCTGCACAGACATCAAAGGTTACGTGAATTTTCCCTCCTTCTGGGAACTCCAAACTGACGTCCCCAATATTTTCTGGTCTCGTGCCTCCCTGCTAGACTGATGAGTCTTTATTTGTAATGCCCATTGGTTGGGGCTTCGTACAGGGCTGTAGCAGTGGACTTGTCCCTGGCCATCTCTACACTGCCCATACTTAGTTCGGTTATGAAAACATGACGTTAAACTGTGTCGGCATTCTGTGGGTTTCTGGGTATGGTAAACTAAGGTTTTCTCTACCTTGCTTCCTATCCTGGTGGTGTGGGTGCAATTCAAGCAGATGTTCAGACTTCTCCTCCTGCGCCGCATGCTGGGGGCTTTGGCCCTAGCCAAATCGATTCCCCCATACCTGGGGGGAGTGTCCATGAGGAGAGTAACCTGGCATGTTCCTTTCCACCCTTCTTTTAAGTCATCCACTGCTGTTACCTCCGCCTGGGATATGAGGGGTTTTCCACAATCTAGCTGAAGGTTAGGATTTAACGGTGGGTCTCTCTGTGCTTTAGCCCAAAGATTTTCTGAACACATTCCCTTTCGCAGTATCCCTCCCACATGATCGCATATTGTACTTGATTCTCCCACTCTCATGTTTCCTTTACACTGGGCTGTTATCACATGGTCAAATAACAGGGGGTTCCAACAGGGATGCCACCCCTGCACCCACTGTTGGGGTTGAATGGAGATGTGCCTCCCTTCAGGACATTTCGGACCAGGATGGCCTACGTCATAAGAGTAATCAATCCCTATTTTCCACATTTCCCATCTACCAAAATTCGAAATGCAAAAGGTGTTTCCCTTAAAGGAGTTTCCCTTAATTTCCCTCATTCCCCCCCCCCCCAGAGTCACCAGAGTGACGATTATCCACATCCTTTCCAGTGCGTAGAGAGTCAGCTTCTGGGGGTGACCCAGCAGTGGGACGCGATGAAGCTCTCTCGGTTCCTGGTGGCGAGTTTTTAAAGAGTTTAATCCGGAGAGGATTGGCCGTCGGGCACACATGCCACTTCCCTTGGTCCTTGGAAGCCGCCCTCTTTAAACAGGTCCAGTGTATCCAACTTTTCCCTCCGTGTACTTTGACTGCAAGAGGAGAGGACATAATGACAGTATGGGGCCCCTTCCACTGGGGGGTCAAGTTAGAGTATTTCCAATGTTTAACCCACACCTGATCTCCTGGCTGAAACTCATGGCATATAGTATTCAGTGGGGGAGGGACCTGCTCGATCACGTACTGATGGAGCCGGTTCACCGTCCTATTAAGAACTTGCATTTGCTGGATTATTTCGTGGTTCCCTATGGTTCCCTTATGAGTTAAGTTTGGGTATCCCATGAGCTCTTTTTTCAGGACCACCGGGGGTCTGCCGAACATCAGCTCATAGGGGGAGAGTCCAGTTCTCTGTCGTGGAGTGACCCGAATATTGAACAGAACCATAGGAAGGACATTGGGCCACTTGAGCTTGGTCTCCATACACACCTTTGTGAGCTGGGTCTTAATCGTTCGGTTCATTTGTTCCACCCGTCCCACCGACTTCGGGTGAAATTAGCAATGCAACTTCCAATTTATACCTATGAGCCGGCTGACCCCCTGGCTGATTTTATTTGTAAATTCTGGCCCATTATCTGAGGCTATGTTAGAAGGTACCCCGAAATGGGGAATTATATGTTTTAACAGAACTCTTATTACTTCTTTAGCTTGCTTAGTCCGAACTGGAAAAGCTCTGGCCAACCCGAATAGGAGTCAACCAACACCAACAGGGCCCTATATGTCCCTGCCTTAGGGAGATTGGTGAAGTCCATGGTGATAGAATCCATGGGTATATATCCAATGGGTTGCTCTCCCTGTGGTAGGGTTGGCCCTTGTCTGGGGTTGACTCGAGCACAAACAGAGCACTGCTGGGCAGCCCGAGAGGTGTACGCGTGTATGTTGTCGATATAACATTCCTTCAAGATGAACTGAGCTAGCGCCGTTTTCCCCATGTGAGATTGAAGGTGAGTATTCTTAACTAGAGTCCAACTGACAGATTGTGGGACATACGCTCGTCCATCGGGCAGGACATACCACCCACTCTGATAGGTACAGCATAGGTCGTTTTGTGCTTTGGCACTTTCAGTTTGGGTATAGACTGGGTCATATCTCAAGGGGTTGACCGGATATCCCAGAGCCAAGTTAATTGAGACATCTGGGGTGGGTCCCTCCTTAGTTGCGGCTTTCCGGGCTTCCTGGTCCGCCAGGCAATTTCCTACTGCTACTGGGTCATGCCTTTCTGGTGACCTCTGCAGTGCATCACCGCCACTTTGGCCGGCAATTGGACAGCTCCAATGAGTTCTTTGATGATATGCCCATGTTGGATCCACTTGCCTAGCGAGTCGGTAAACCCTCGCTCCTTATAGATTGCGGCGTGTACGTGGATGGTTAGGAAGGCATACTTGCTATCTGTCCATATGTTCACAGTTTCTTCCTCAGCTAACTGCAAACCTCGTTTTAGGGCCCACAGCTCGGCTACCTGGGCACTTGCCCCAGTCGGCAAGGGTCCCACCTCCACAACCTGCACCTGGTCCACTACTGCATATCCTGCGACCCTTTGCCCCTCTGTCATAAAGCTCGAGCCATCTGTGTACCAGTTGTACTTTGCTTCTTTAAGCGGAGTGTCCTTCAAATCTGGGAGACACGAATATTGGGCCTCTAGTAGTTGCAAACAATCATGATTAACGCAGTCGCCAGGAAGAGGAAGCAGGGTAGCAGGGTTCAAATTCTCAGACACTTCCAAACGGAGGTGCAGGTTATCAATTAGCATTGCTTGGTATTGGTATAGCCTTTGGTTGCTGAGCCACAGGTGCCCCTTATTTTCCAGCATAGTCCGGACCGCGTGGGGCGTCTGGATGATGAGGTCAGCAGCAAAAGTGAGTTTAGATGCCTCTTTAGCTAGTAAGGCTATGACGGCCACCACTTTCATGCACTGCGGCCACCCCTTGGCTGGTCCGTCCAATTGTTTGGATAAGTAAGCCACTGGGCGGTGCCATGAGGCGATCTGTTGGGTTAGGACTCCTAAGGCAATGTTCTGTCTAGTGTCAACAAACAGGAAGAATGGTTTTTTCAAATCGGGCAGTCCCAACGCGGGGGCATCCAGCAGAGCGGTTTTTAGCACCAGAAAGGCTTCCTGCTGTGGACTTTCCCAAATGAAAGAGTCTCGGTCACCTCCTCAGGTAGATTGGTATAGTGGGGCTGCTATTATTGCAAAATTGGTGATCCACAAACGACAATACCCCGCAAGCCCTAAGAATCCCCTCAGTTCTCGTCTGTTTGTGGGTTCAGGACTCCTGGCCACCACCTCCTTTCTCTCCCGTCCAAGGGTTCGTTTTCCTTGGGCTAGGTGGTAGCCTAAATACTTAACCTCCTGCTGTACTAATTGAGCCTTTTTCTTTGATGCTCGGTAGCCGGCATCCACCAATAACTCCAGTAGCCTACGGGTGTTTTCCCAGCAATCCCCCTCTGTCCTTCCAGTCACTAATACGCCATCAACATATTGGAGCAGGACATCATCACGCCGCACCGGATGAAAGTATTTAAGGTCTTCTCCCAGCACGGCCCCAAATAGGGTGGGTGAGTTCTTAAAACCCTGGGCCAGCCGGGTCCACGTGTATTGTCTCCTTCTCCCTGACGTTGGGTCTTCCTACTCAAAGGCAAAAAAGGGGTTGGCTCTTGGTGTGTATTGGGATTGTGAAAAACGCATCCTTCAAGTCAATCACTGAGAAGTATGTAGCAGAGGCAGGTATGGTACTTAATAGGGTGTATGGATTCGGAACTACCGGGTGGATTGTCTCTGTGGTCTCGTTGACAGGCCTCAAATCTTGCACGGGGCGATATGACCCGTCAGGCTTTTGAACGGGTAAGATTGCTGTATTCCAAGATGAGGTTGTCAGGACCAGAATCCCTGCTTCTAGGTATGTAGCAATTAAAGCCTGGATTGACTGAACAGCTCCTCGGGTATAATATCGCCGTTGAACCTGTACCAGCTGATGGTTCCACTTTGTTGGGATTATCAGTGGTGCCTGGTACTGGGCTAACCCAGGGGGGTTATCTTCAGCCCACAGCCCTGGGACTTGGAACTCCTGCCACTTGTCATCTATCTGCTTTTCCCTCAGACACATAAGTCTCCACGCTTTTTCTGGGTCATGGGCCATTTGAAGGGTTGACCCATGCAGAGAAAAACTAATTATTGCGCCCAATTTGGTTAACATATCTCTGCCCATAAGGGGCATTGGGCACTCAGGTATGTACAAAAATTCATGAACTATATTCTTTCCTCCCACTTTGCAGCGCATTGGATTTAGAAATGGGCGCTGCCCGACTTCGCCCCCCACTCCCTGCACAGTCATGGCTTTTTTCCCTACGGTTGTCATCCGAGTATTTACCACCGAGGCCCCAGCCCCCGTATCGATTAAGAATTTCATAGGGGTCTTCCCCACCCTGACAGTGACCGTAGGCTTGGGGGGTGGGACCCGGTCGCCTGGTTGCCGTCAGTAGGTCCAATCTGTCTCGGCCAATCCTATGACCTCCGGGTCGGTCCTTCCAGGGCTCAACCCATCCCTTCTTCTTCCTCTATTCATTCTTCCTCTCTCACTTTGGCTTCCCCGCCCCCCCTGCATACCCCTTCCTCTAGAATATCCCATCTCTCATCCTTCACCACGACGCCTAGGACATTCATTTTTCCAGTGTCCCTCCTCTTTACAAATGGCACACTGGTTAGGTCCCAACTGTACTCATCCCATGGCTACAGCCAGCAAAGCTGCCTGGTTCTTCATCCTTTCTTCTGCTTTTCCTTCTTCTACCTTGTCTCTATTCACATACACTTTCTTAGCTACCTCCATCAACTCACTGGTATTTTTCCCCAACGCTCCCTCCAATCTCTGAGCTTTCGTCGGATGTCAGGGGCGCTTTGGGCAATGAACTTTTCGTTCAGCATCATTCGGTGGTCTGGATCTCTTATATTTAACTGAGCATATTATTCATACGCACTAACGAGCCTGCCTAAAAATGCCTCTGGGCTTTCCTGGGGCCCTTGAATCACCATAGCTGGTTTGGTAAAATTAACTGGGGGTTTTCCAGCAGCATGTAAGGCCCGCAGTGTCAGGTTACGATACTCATGCAGGGCAGTTTGGTGCAAGGGATTATTAGGGTCCCACTGAGGATTCACTTCAGCTGTCTTCTCTGTCCTCTCTCGGGCGTCTTGGGGATACATTTCCCTCAAGATCTTATCCTTTTTGGCTTTCCATTTTTCCCTGTCCTCCGGAGTCAGCAAGGTTCCTAGCAGTTGCTGGATATCCTCCCATGATGGTAAGTGGGTCAGCATTATGGTATCTAAAAGCTCACAAACTTCCCAGGGCTTTTCAGAAAATGGTCCATAATGTTGCTTCCAATTTAGGATATCGGTAGTTGTAAAGGGAGTATATTGAAAGATTGAAGTGAGGACTGGTTCTCCCTGAGCGTTTGTCCCCCTTTCTTGAACTTGCCTCAATGGGGCCAACAGCTGGGGCTCAGATCGCTGGTGGAATCTTGACCGCGTTCTCCTGGCTACCGGATCACTCTGAGGTGGACCCTCATCCTCAGTACTTGATCCTTCAGTCTTAACCGTTTTCTTTATTTGAGCTTTTGGCTTTGCACCCCCATCCCCCCTTATGGACCTCTGGCTGCCTATTGGTTGAGGTACTCCCTGGGTGGGGGCATAGGGGGGTGGATTTCCCCTTAGAACCTCATCTTCAGGCTGGGTTAGAATTGGGGGCTTGGTTTTATTCTCTTGCTTCTTTTTCGTTACACAAACCTGAGTGCACTTGGTTACACATTGAACTAGCCACGCGGATCTCCGCCTTACAGCGAATCGCCACTGATCTATGTACTGAAACTGATCCCAATGTCCATCTTCGGTCACCTTCTGATGGACTTTACTAATAACATTAGAATTGAACGTCCCCTCTTCTGGCCAGCCGACTCCAAAGGTGGGCCACTCATTTCTACAAAAAATCTTCAGAGTGTCTGGGTCGGCCGGGGGATCTCCATAATTTCCACCAAAGGCGTCAGAAAAGTTTCTCACCATACACTTTAGTGGGGTGTCAGGGGTGCTATTTCCTCCCCCCATTTTCCTCTATAACCTTAGGTTTGGGGCAATCTAATCACCCCCCTTTTTCTCTGCAAACTTCACCGCCCCCGTCCGGTCTCCCAGCGATCGCTGGCTGTCTTTAAAGACTAGGGATGACGGTATTTGCGTGAAAAAGGGTTTCTCGGACCTATCTCTTCCTCCTATTGTGCCCTCCCTGGGTTCCTTACACACTACAGCCGACCTGTGGCACCAGACTTTCAACGGCTACCAACAGGAACTGCGACTGTTTAACCACCCACACAACCTATATGGACTTCATTAGGCACGCCAGCCCGAGTCCAGGGGGGTGTACCGTCCCCCTCTTCTATCCTCAAGCAGGATAGGTACCCCTTAGTTTAAGTATATACTTGCCTCAGTTATCTTGGTTCCACGTTCACTCAGCCCGTCATTCGCACCACGCCGGCCGGCTCTTCATTCAGACTTCTCTTTTCCTTTTCATGAAGGGTTTTTGGAATCAGGAGGAGGTATCCCTGGGACCGAACCGTCGACTCGGTCGAGACCTTCGGGAGAATTCTCCCACGGCGCCTAGGCATCGACTCCAGGCGGCGGCTCTGTGCCTTGGGGTTCCTCCCGTTCCAGCGAAAGATCGCCCTCGAGCAGTCCCATCTGGGTCGCCAGAATTGTTGTAGAAATGAAGACTAGGACGCTCGAGTCTTCATTCAGGAAAAGAGTTTAATGTGCGCACAGGTTCAGACAAGCTCAAGCTTCAAATTCTGAACCCCAAAGGTTCGGGGTCCTACCTCTTTTATACCCCCTCCTTAATGATTGCTTAGCATAGAATAAGTGACAACCTCAAGATATATGGTATATGTTTAAAAACGGGTCTGGTGGGAGTCTGGTGGTCTTCCTGTTCCTTATCTTTGTTCATTTAACTGCTACATAATATATGTGCATTCTGTTTCTTATCTGCCTGTCCAGCTGCTCCCCAACATACTATACTTGCAACATATAGTTTCCTTGACCCTTATTCCACCTCACTAGCAGCCCTTGTCTAGAATTGGTTGCACAAAAAAGCTTCTTTAATGCTTTTTCCTATGTTCTCTAGTTTATCAATAAAAGTTACAAGAAACTTAACTATAAATTAACTGTTTGGTTCTAATCTTCTTTGGTTTGGCTTTTAAGGTGGGCCTTACTTCCTTGCAAGCAAGCTTAGCCATCCTGCTAATCACTCCATTATCCTTCAAGCGCATATGTGATTTCAAAAGTAATATAAAAGGGCAAGGAGTGAAGATTGATTATTAGATTTTATTGTGAGCAAATGTCTTGTCAGTTAACGTTCATTTAAGCTTATAGGAGTTAGAGTTAATTCAATCTGTATCAATGATGATACAGTAGTATCTAGATGGGATGAGAATGTCACATGAATTTCTTGTCAGGCTACCCATCATAGGGGCATCCTCTTCTTGCTTGATTTATATTATATAATAGAACAAAATGGAGCATATTATATATAGCCTAGCAGGATAATTTATCTTTGAAATTATTCCAATTTCTATTAATTTTTTTTTTTGAAATATTCCCATTGCTCAAGCAAGTAGAGAAATTTTATGAGGGATGTAAAATTGCTTTGGCTGAATCAGTATTGCATCCATCTACATAATTTTATGCATCAAATTTGGAAAGAACATCCTGGAAACTTGGTTATTTGCTAGTTTTTTACCTATACTTCAAGAAGAGTCTTCAAAGATAAATGCTAAATTCATGAAAACTTATTAATAGATTGGCCATGAGGACTGTGTTAGAATTCTAATGCAGTCAGTCTCAGTTCAGTGAAGGCATTAAATAGGCTAAGGAAGGGGTTTATAGAAATAAACAGAACCTATGCATTATTTTTATTATTTTGACTGCTTGTTTTTAGATTCACAATGTTTTGTTTTGTTTTTTTAACAATTTTCCCACTCTGTTTAAGCTGTCATTGAAGTACCCCAATCTTAGGAAGCTAAGCGATATATTAAGAAAATAAAACAAAAAAATACAGCACCACACCACACAGAAGACATGTAAGCAGTCCCAGATGCAGATCCTGACATTTTCTTCATTTATATGTTCAGATATGTTAACACAAGACATGTCAGCATGATATAAGTTGTTAATGAGCAGACTCAGAATGCCAGAGCAAGATTAAAAACAAATATGTTTGGCTGGCATCTTTCTGGACACATTTTATAATGGCTAAGGACAAATTGAAGAAAATGCAAACGTTACTACTAATAATTGTTGATTCCAAGGTCTACAGGGTGAAATGCTTACCATTTTGTAGGAAAAAAAATATTACAGTGCTCATTTATTAGGAAAGAGGTCACTGCCATTTTAATTAACGGCTTTGGAAATGCGGGGAATCGCCTGATACTCCCATTAGCCTGAGAGGTAAAATGTCAGCCCAGCAGGAGCACTGAACAAACCTCAACATCCTACATGGTATCTGGGTTTGCAGCTTTCAGCAGCCGCTTGGAATCCTTTTCTGTTGAAAGGTGTGCATAACTTCCTGATCCAGAACTTACCATATTATACACCTCAGTGTTGTTGCGTGTTCTACTTCATCCACCTTGAAGTCCATTATATGGTCAGCACTGGGGTTTCAGAAACAATGACAGCACTGTATTGAGATCCTCCATCCTGGTAGCTCTGCAAACCACATAAGCTTATGTCTGACCATAGGCATTCAGGCCAGAAAGTTAGGCAAGCTCTGTGGTTGATATTATTTTATGACTGGAATGTATCCTTTACCTTGGGCATCATGGGTTATTGTTTCTAACTTTTAGGTTTTTAATTTTTGCATGCTGTCTAGAGTCATTGTTGTGAGATGGGATGTGACGAACCTGACTCCATTACTGCACAGCTAGATTGCATGTCTCTCACGTAGCCTCAGAATGCTGTATATTCCCTTATAAGGGCATGACTTGTATTTCCCTATTCTCTTTGTACTCACTCCCCCGCCCTGATAGAACTGCTGAATAAAAGGAGGTGGGGGCGTGGCACCAGGAGGCAGTACCAGCAACCTCCTGAGATGTGGCGTCTCTCACCACAAAAGAATCCTGTACCTACCGTTGTTTTTTCGACCTCACCCTTGCGAGGGAATCGTTGGCTCATTCCCCCCCAGGGAATCCCATAGACCGAAGGGCGAAGGACTGGTCGCGCGACGCGACAACTGGGGGCTCGTCCGGGATCCCTTCGGTCTCACAGTGTGATCTCTGTCTAGAGGTGCACTGCCTTCACTCTCGTTACTACGCACCTGGCAAAGGCTCTGCAATCGTAAGTAATGGGCTCCCCACTCTCCAAAGTTTCGTCAGTTCATAGGGACGAACTTTATGATTTAGTGAAGAAGGCTAACTCTTGTCAAAAGGCTAACGGTACGACCATCTTTCCCATTTCAAAAAATTCGGTGACTCAACTCCTACTGTACATGGAGAGACACTGCCCTGTCTATCCTTCAGAGGGGTCGCTCAAAGCATCCACTTGGGAAAGGATAGGAAAATATTTTCATGATACCCCACGAGCACCCGTGCCTATTCTGACTGCCTGGAAGGCTGTTATGGCGGCCATCAACACTCTTTTCCCTCCCCCGTCTTCCCCGGAGACTTGCCCTTCTCCTCCCGACCCAAAAACCCCACCCCCTCTTGCCGCCCATCTCGATGCTGCCTCACCACCACCCCCTCCATACCCAGCCGTTCCTCCTCCCCCTTCAGCTCCAACCCCCGACTCCCCTCAACACCACCCCCTAGGAGGCGCCATCACTGAACTCCTCTCCTCCCCCCTCTCATTGGAAATGGAGAGTCCCTCTGCCTTTCCCATGACCATCGGCCTAGGGGCGGCGGGAGGAAATTTGTATAACAATATTGAACTTAAGGTTTTGAAACAAATCAAAGATGCTGTAACCACCTACGGCTTGCACTCTCCTTTTACTAGGGGAGTTTTAGACTCTTTAGTTACTGCTAACACTGTTATGTTATTGTATGATTGGAAAATGCTTTTTTCTATGCTTATGACCCCGGCGCAATACGTTGTGTGGCAATCTGAATACGACAAAGGGGTGGAAGTAGAAATTAGAAGAGGTCTTCCCGCAGGGGTGACCGCAGATCAATTATTAGGAAAGGGACAATTCGCAACCTTAGTCCAGCAACAGAACTCCCCCCGTCGTTGTTTTGCTATCATTCACATGTGCGCCATGAATGCTCTCAAAAGAGTGGATGATTCCGACTCTCAATCCACCCAAACGTTTTTGAAAATAATGCAAGAACCAAATGAACCATATGCTTCCTTCATAAGTCGCCTTCAGATTGCTTTAGACCGACAAATTGATAATGCCACGGCTAAACAAGAGCTGCTAATGAAACTTGCTTTCTCTAACGCTAATCATGACTGCCAGACCATTCTGCAACCCGCAGTCAATCAACCGGGTGTAAAGCTTGCAGACTTCCTGCAACTCTGCAGAATCGTTGGTACCACCTCTCATAAAGTGAGCGCTCTCGCTGCCGCCATTACCACCTCGCTACCTTCTACTAACCCCTCCCCTCAGCTCCATTCCCCGGAAGCCCTCGCAATCACTCGTCATGGAAATTGCTTCAATTGTGGGAAGCCGGGCCACTTTAAGAATCAATGCCGTGCACCCGGGGGAGGTGGGGCGCCCCCTTCCACTCAAAGGGGGCCGCCCCCCCCCTCCAAACCTAAAACTCCTTGTCCCAGGTGCCGCAAAGGCTATCATTGGGCTTCGCAATGTCGCAACAACTCCTCCCCTCACCAGCCTTCGGAAAACTAGATCGGGGGTTGTCAGCTAACCCCGCCCCAAAGGCTGAATTACCCATCACCAACTTCCCTGTGGAGTTGGCAGAGGATCTTTTGTATGACGATCCGGGGGCTGTCCTTTCCCTTCCTCTTGTTGTCACGCTGCATAAACCCCTCCCTCCTCTTACCCCTGCTTTGCTTATTCCCAACTCCTCGCTCACGCTTGAGGGAATGGTTGCTGCTCCCTATTTGTATGACTCGTCAGATTTGACACAAATTGCTCTGGCAGGAGTGGGAGATAGGTGCTTTTCCTTAGATAAAGGAACAATTGTCGCCACGCTCATACTTCTCCCTTCTCCTGATATGCCATCATTGTTTGCCTTGCAGCAACCAGTCCAAACCTCTAAACCCACCCTCCTTGTCACACTAAATGGTCGCTCTTTCGAAGGCTTGATTGACACCGGCGCCGACGTCTCTGTCATTCGTTCCGCTGAATGGCCCTCCTCCTGGCCTATCGCCGAAGCCTCCTCGGTGCAAGGAGTAGGCGGAGCACAGGCCGCTAAGGTCAGCTCTCATTGGCTTTCTGCTGTGACTGCTCATTCTCATATTACAGCTTATCTAAAGCCTTATATCTTGCCTTTGCACTGTAACCTATGGGGCCGTGACTTGCTTTCACAGTTCCACGCTTTTATTCAACTTCCCTAATGGCTTTACAGGACCCTTTAGGGTCTCTCTCTCTCTCTCTCAAAACCTCTGTGCCGGTATGGGTTGATCAATGGCCACTCACCAAAGAGAAACTGGACGCCTTACATATTTTGGTCCAACAGCAGTTAATTGAAGGCCATATCGAAACCTCCACCAGCCCATACAATACTCCGGTATTTGTCATCAAAAAGAAGTCTGGCAAATGGCGCCTCCTACAGGATCTTAGGGCTATCAACACCATCCTTCAGCCCATGGGACCTTTGCAGTGTGGACTTCCCAACCCCAACTTGATTCCGGAAGGACACGACCTTATTGTAATAGACCTCAAGGATTGTTTTTTTTCCATACCTTTGGCACAAAAGGACAGAATTATTTTCGCATTTACGGTACCGGAACTTAACAATTCAAAGCCTACTGCTCGGTACCAGTGGAAGGTCCTCCCACAAGGCATGTTGAACTCACCCACAATGTGCCAATTTTTTGTCGATAAAGCATTGCAACCCTATAGATCCCAATTTTCGCATTTTCTTGTGTATCATTATATGGATGACATTTTAGTCGCTGCTGAGGGCCCAAAAGGGACAGTTCAAAAAACTTTTCCTATTCTTTTAGCCACCCTAGCAACGGCAGGGTTGCACGTTGCACCAGAAAAGGTCCAGTCTCGTTATCCAATGCAATATCTAGGCCACAAAGTTTTAGCCTCCACGGCTGCCCCACTACTACCTATGCTCACGCTTCCCCAGCCGACCACCTTGGTCCAATTACAACAATGTCTGGGGGTTATTAACTGGGCCCGCGCATACCTCGCTTTAACTACACCCATGTTATCACCTTTATTCCAAGCGTTAGTGGGTTTGACAAACCCAGCTGACAAGGTGTACCTTACAGAACAACAATTGCATGCCTTACAACAGGTCAATGCCGTCCTTACGACCCAATGGGTGGACCGTGCGCTCACTGACAAACCACCCTCTCTTGCCATTCTTTCAACACGTCAATTATTAACTGCCATCATTGTCCAAACGTCTGATAACAAACATCTACATATTTTAGAATGGCTACACTTGCCACACACACCTAAGACATCCATCATCACCAGAGCAGCACAAATGGCCTCTCTTGTTGAGAAAGGCCGGAAGAGGATTAGAGCCCTAATGGGACTGGATGTTTCCACCCTGTACATTCCCCTTAAGGTTACTCAATGGGAACCCCTCCTACAAAACTCCACTGCACTGCAGGATGCCTTGGAGGACTGGTGTGGCCAGGTGTCATGCCATCTTCCCCCTGATCCTCGATTGCAACTGTTGCGAACAGTACCCTTCACACTAACCTCGCCGTTCGTTCAGCAGCCACTCAAGGAAGCCCTCACTGTTTTTACAGACGGCTCCAAAACCATAGGGGCTTGTACATGGAAAAATAATTGCAAATGGCATAAACGCCTAACAGGCCCACAAGCATCTGCCCAACAGGCTGAGTTAGCCGCTTTTCTGTTAGCCTTGTCTCTTTTCCCAGAACAGCCTTTGAATGTTATATTAGATAGTATGTATGTCACTCAAATGGCTGTGGCCATGTTTGATGCATATATTTCCCCTGTTACCCCCCCCTCTCTCATGACGCTTTTTTTGCAGCTTCAAACTCTCCTGAAGGACAGAACATCCCCTTTGTTTGTAGCGCATATTAGAAGCCACCAACAGCTACCCGGTTTCCTGTCCGAAGGCAACCACATGGCAGATGAGGCTTGCAAAATTATGGCCTCTTCCCCTCTTCCTCCGCAGCTTTTAGCAGGGGACAGCCATGCTTATTTCCACCAAAATAAAAAAGCATTGGTGCGCCAATTTGGCATTACATATCAAGAAGCTACCGCCATTCTTCAACAATGTCCAACCTGCAGTTTGCAGGCAAAGTGCATCCCTGAGGGAGTTAATCCCAGGGGTATCCAAGCTTGTGACACATGGCAGATGGATGTCACTCATTATCCCTCTTTTGCACCTTGGAAGTATATCCATGTATCTGTGGATACTTATTCGGGATTCATCCTGGCAACTTTGCAAAGAGGAGAAGCCACGAAAAACGTAATCAATCATTGTATTCGCACTTTCGTCACATCGGGATGTCCCAAAACTTTGAAAACTGACAATGGCCCTGCTTACGTCAGCACTCCCTTTGCTGAGTTTTGCCGTAAGTGGTCCATTACCCACAGATTCGGTATACCATTCAACAGCCAAGGTCAGGCTATTGTGGAAAGGGCTAACCAGACCCTAAAGAATGCCCTTGATCGGCAAACGGGGAAAAAGGCCTTAGGCCCCCCAAGCCTCCCGATGTTACAAAATATCCTTAATCTCACCTTGTTTACCTTAAATTTCCTTAATCTTACCGGTACCCCCCCTGCTACGGCCGCATCTCGACACTTTTCTAAGCCAGTAGTTCCCTCTTCCCGTCCCCTTGTTTATTTTAGGCAACTGCCCAGCCCTGAGTGGAAAGGCCCTGCGCAACTCGTCACCTGGGGAAAAGGCTACGCTGCTGTGCAACTTCCTGATCGAGTGCTCTGGGTTCCTGCTCGCTGTATCCGGCCATATCATGGGCAGCCTCCTGACAAGCACCTCCTTGACCCTCCTTCTCTGTTATCTCTCTTCCTTCTTTGCTCCCCTCACAACGAACCCTAAAACAACCTCTCTCATTCGAACCCATCGTTTACGCTACCCTGCCACCATCGGCCGCAGCTCAGCATCCAACGCCATGGAATGTCTTCAACGCTCTCCCATCAAAAGAAAAGGCACCTTCTGGCGCTGGTTTCGCAACAACACTCTTCTCCAAGATGGCGATTCCTACTCCATCACTTATCACTTTCGCCAAACTACCCTTGCTATCACCAACGTACAGTTGACCGATCTAGGACAATATCACTGTGAAATAACAAAATTAATTAAGGGGTTCGCCACCTCATCTCGCCTTACGCTCACCTTGTTTCAACTCTCCCTTCCTGAGCCCGCCCGTTGGCAGGGACGACGCCTGCTGGCATCTGACGCCCAGGGATCGCATCGCCCTTACAATATCACCTGGACAATCCGCGATGCCTTGGGTCAGATCCTGAATACCTCCTTTTGTTATAGCCCAATTGTATCTTGCTTCCCTAACCTGTATTTTGATTTTTCAGAAATGCTTTTAGGGGTGACAGCCTACAGGAAGCTAGACGGCTTCCCACAGCCCACCCACTCCATCGTTAAAAGCCATCCCCTCTACGTGTGCCCAGGACATGACACCCGCCCTGACCACGTGCACGACTGCGGAGGCTTAGCAGATTATTTTTGCAAGTCTTGGTCCTGCGTTTCCACCGGCCACATCTACTGGACCCCTCCGTATAAGACCGATTACATCACTCTCACTCGGTTGAGAGAGGACATTGAGTGCACCGCGACCAGAAAGGGTGCGGCAGGACAGGGGGGCTGGAATAAATGTAATCCGGTTATTGTACAATTCACTGCTGCAGGAAAAGCTCAGGGGAATGCCTGGGACTCAGGTGTAAAATGGGGAGGTCGCATATATCCTGGATGGCCCGCATATCATTATGGCAACATATTCTACATTCAACGACAGGTCACTCTCCCTCAGTCCCCACCTGTTGGGCCCAATGCCGACGGCATTCACTCCACCTTTCTTAAACCCCTCACCAAACAAGAAAACCCCCTTGTCTCTCTTCTTAACTCCTCCTTTTCCCTTGTTCACGCCGCTTCTAACACATCTCGATGTTGGCTTTGTTTGTCTTCCTCTCCACCATTCTATGAAGCAGTCGGTTCTCCTGACCCTGTCCGAAACTCTACCTCAGCCTCCTCCTGCCGCTGGCAAAACACCACGTTGACTATCACCTCTATAATAGGGCAGGGCTGCTGCCTTGGCCGTGTTCCTGCTAACTATACTCAATATTGCCTTAATTCTTCTCATGATCACTGTGCCCTCTATCTTCCACAAAATCGCTTGAACATCAACGGTTACACCGGCCATGGTGGCTACGGTGTACTCTACACTACCTCTGGTAATATCTCTGCCCGCTTGACAGGGCAATACTTTATCCCTGGGAACAACTCTGTTTGGGCATGTTCTTCTGGCCTCACCGCATGTGTATATGGTGATACTTTGTTACGAACTAACGCCTTTTGTATTCAGGTGCTCCTACTCCCCAAAATCTCTATCTATTCCCCTGACAAACTTATCTCCATTTTAGAGCCCCCTCATTACCCCCTCAAGGCTAAGCGCGAAGTAGTGACTGCTGTAACTTTATCAGTCCTACTGGGCTTAGGTGCGGCCGGAGCCGCCACCGGTGTGTCAGCCCTTGTTGTCAATGATCAGAACCTGCGTCACCTTAGTGCTATCATTGACACTGACCTTCGCGCCATCGAACAATCTATTGTGGCGCTACAAGATTCCCTTACCTCTCTATCCGAAGTGGTTTTGCAAAATCGTAGGGGTCTCGACCTTCTGTTCCTCAAACAAGGGGGACTGTGTGTTGCTCTAAAGGAAGACTGCTGTTTTTATGCCGACAACTCAGGAGTAGTATTGGACTCTATGAAAGAGCTCAATTCCCGTTTAAAAACAAGGGAATTGGAGCGCCAACAATCCATGTCATGGTATCAAAATATGTTTAGCATTTCTCCATGGCTAACCACACTGTTGTCCACTCTGTTGGGGCCCCTCCTGTTATTGATTCTCGCATGCACCATAGGCCCCTGTGTGCTGGGTCGCGTTCTCCGCTTCTTAAAGCAGAGACTTCATACATTGGACTCAGAGGTATCCGAGACAAAGCTTGCTGTTCAACACCTGGTCACTGCTGTAGGTATGGAGAAAACACCACTCTTGGGATGGTCCTCTGATAGTGAATCGGAAATGGACAAGGACCCCCAGTCACACTACCCCCCGAGAGAGGACGCTGGGATGGGTCTCCTTGGACTGAAGAGTCCCTGGCTCCCCGACTCAGACCCTCTGGGGGGAGGACAAAATTAAATAAAAAAGGTGGAAATGTGACGAACCTGACTCCATTACTGCACAGCTAGATTGCATGTCTCTCACGTAGCCTCAGAATGCTGTATATTCCCTTATAAGGGCATGACTTGTATTTCCCTATTCTCTTTGTACTCACTCCCCCGCCCTGATAGAACTGCTGAATAAAAGGAGGTGGGGGCGTGGCACCAGGAGGCAGTACCAGCAACCTCCTGAGATGTGGCGTCTCTCACCACAAAAGAATCCTGTACCTACCGTTGTTTTTTCGACCTCACCCTTGCGAGGGAATCGTTGGCTCATTCCCCCCCAGGGAATCCCATAGACCGAAGGGCGAAGGACTGGTCGCGCGACGCGACAATGGGAGGCCATAGAAATTATTTAAGTAAATAAATAAGTACACATGCCTCCTTATACTGGCCTGATCCTGGTCTAAACATAATAGTAGTACATGGGGAAATAGAAGTCCATACATACATATGAGGTAAACATTATAATCTTGTAAGTATCATAAGCATTCACAGTGAGGGGGTTCACACATGCTAAGTCATATTTGTTTAACAATAATGTATTGACTAATCTATAGCTGGTTGGGTTCATAAACACTCTAAGACATAGACCATAGCTACGAAGTAGTCACATAACATCCTAGGCCAAGACTAAATAAATCATGATATAGTTTAGTGCCTCGGTCCCTAACATGGTGCAAGTGTGGCAATGTGTCACTTGAATTTTTTAAAAAATAGATAGATAGGGCACTAACAGCTTGTATTCACCTGCTGTCTGTGATTATGTTTATGCTGAATTGAGTGTTTAATTGTGGTTTAAATATGGTTGGGTTTTTTGTTGTTTTTATTTATATTTTTATTGTTCTTGTTGTTTTTAATTGTTGCGAGCCATCCAGAGTCACATATGTGTGATGGGTGGCTACAGAAATTCAATGAATCAATGAAAGAATGAATTTTTAGTTTCAAGAATGCCTCTAGGACCCTAAATGTTCCCACAACTGTTTTTTGAAAACAAAAATGATTGGCAACTGAAACCCAGTGCCTCATTTGCAAGCATGTCCTCCTAGGAAAAAGAACAAAGATAAGCCAGGATAGTAAACATATCCTGCAAGAGGGAGATCTAGACATGGTGCCATATAACGTAGTGGTAAATCTCTGCTTTATAATTGGTAGTGTTCTACATTACAGCCCTTTAATGAACGGGTATGCTCCTCCCCAGCAGCCACTTTCATAGTGGATCCACAAATTCTCAGTGTTTCAAGGGTGCCTACCATCCAAAAAATTAGAGAATCCTGTCTTAGTGAAGTCTGTGAATCCAGACATTATGTGTACTCTGTGTTCCTAAGCAATAGATGCCCTACTGCAAACTGGTGATCTCTCTTTCTGTAGACCTAACTGGAAATAACCACTTTGTCCAAGTCATTCTTGGCAGTTTCATTTGTATCTGGCCATGTTTTCTATCAAGCTATCTTCCTGCTTGGTGTCAAAGTCTGATCTCTGCATCTGCATTGTTTTGCCTTGAACTTTTTGTTGAGGATTTCACCATACTCTATAATCTTTCTCTCCCTTTCTTGTTCCTTTTCTCTTATTCATCACTTAATCACAGTAACTATTTGTCTGTCTAATCTTTCTTTGGGAAAGCTGTCAAAATCTTACTTTGGACCTTGCCACTCCATAACTCTGCAAACCCTTGGGTCTATTTATATCTAGGTAAGAGAAGATATATCTGCCATACAGATTTTTCTGCCATACAGATTTTTTTAGTCATTATCTGCCATACAGATTTTTTTAGTCACAAAACATACATGATAGGCCTGAGATTCAGGATAATGCACTTATGTTGGCAAAATATTATATGGTCACAAAAAAGGGCTGAGTTTTACTAAAGTTCCTTAGTACTGGAGAAGCAGATCTTTGTCAAAATTGTTCCCAAATTGCTTCTTTTTCCTTTTCTGAATAAAGAGTTGAAACCTCATATCTATTCTCCCTTTCCAGCTGTTCCATTATCTAGGGTTTTAAATTATACTGTACATATTAACTTTTGTTAATTTGATTCAGTCTATGTAGGATGTTTATTCTTATCTAGTTATAAAGAGCAGTCCTCTCTTTTTTAATCTGATACTTTCTTAAAAATCCAAACTCATTCATTATTACTTTGATTAATAATAATAATAATAATAATAATAATAACAATTTGATTAACAATAATAGTAATAATAATTTCTAGGCTGTCACCTACTTGAATGTACTATGTGGAAGGAACATGCATTGCATATTATTACCACAGCACTATAATTTTTAGAGCACTCTTCAAATACACTTCCTTGTAGCCTGCATTATACCAAGGATGGGTAATTTCTTTGGTGGGGCTACAACTTAAGTTTCCTAAGTGTGCCATCAAGCCTCCGAAAACCTGTCAGGGATGCAGTGATATCTCCAGAAGGAGTGGGGCTGATGTTTTTGGCCCAGTTTTTCCTTGATTTGAAGATTGGGAAAGGATAGGAATAGGAACAGTTTGCCTAATTGAAACCTTGTGTTCCTATTAATATCTTTAAAGCTGCCCTAAACTCCCAAAACAAAACCCCCACCCCCACTCCCCCCAAACAAACATTTAAGAACAGCCATCAAAATAATTTGACTTGACAATATCAGTGGATTGCAAGATGTCATGATCCTATTTGGTTCTTTTTCTTGCATTATCCAATGAACACAGAAATGTGGCAATAATCACAACACACTACCCAGCAGCTAAGCCTTACAGCATTGATGTTGAACATCTCATTAATAGAAGTGTCATCGAAATCCATAACCAAAAACAGAATATCACAAGATGAATATCTGTATATTTATCACAATATTCCATCACTCACTGAATGGGATCCTAGGGCGTCAATAATCTTGTCGATGATTAAACAAGACCATAGAACCAAAGCCACAGCAAAACCAAGAGAGCAGCTGCAGTTTCAAGGAGTTTTTTTCCGAGGCTTATAAGCACCAGTGCTTCTCTTACCTAGTTCCAGGTGGCAAGGACAATCTTGAAACAAAGGAGATGTTGATGTGTTCAATGCAGTGGGAGAGAAGGCATGGCACATGGTTCTATAATAGAGATTACTGATCTATAATTTTTATATCTCTATGTTTTTATACAATTCAAAAGTTAGCAAGTGCTTTTTACTGAACAAGTACTAATATACAATTAGGATAAAGTTATGAAGACTGAAAGGAAACAAACTTGATTTTCTGTTTCTTTCATTACTTCGCATGTAGT